>NC_141876.1:534889245-535192275 GCF_056163025.1 Triticum urartu
CCGGGGGGGGTATCCATCACAGAGGGCTTCTACATCATCACCATAGCCCCTCCGATGAAGTGTGAGTAGTTCACCTCAGACCTACGGGTCCATAGTTATTAGCTAGATGGCTTCTTCTCTCTTTTTGCATCTCAATACAATGTGCTCCCCCTCTCTTGTGGAGATCTATTCGATGTAATCTTATTTTTGTGGTGTGTTTGTTTTGACCGATGAATTGTGGGTTTATGATCAAGTCTATCTATGAACAATATTTGAATCTTCTCTGAATTCTTTTATGTATGATTGGTTATCTTTGCAAGTCTCTTCGAATTATCATTTTGGTTTGGCCTACTAGATTGATCTTTCTTGCAATGGGAGAAGTGCTTAGCTTTGGGTTCAATCTTGCGGTGTCCTTCCCAATGACAGTAGGGGCAGCAAGGCACGCATTGTATTGTTGCCATCGAGGATAACAAGATGGGGTTTTCATCATATTGCAAGAGTTTATCCCTCTATATCATGTCATCTTGCTTAAGGCGTTACTCTGTTTTCCTTAACTTAACACTCTAGATGCATGCTGGATAGCGGTCGATGAGTGGAGTAATAGTAGTAGATGTTGGGGAACGTAGTAATTTCAAAAAAAATCCTATGCACACGCAAGATCATGGTACCCTCGTAGACCGGAAACAGAAGCATTGACACAACGTAGAGGAAGTAGTCGTACGTCTTCCCGATCCAAGTATCGAACGTACGGCACCTCCGAGTTCTGCACACATTCAACTCGGTGACGTCCCTCGAGCTCTGATCCAGCCGAGTGTTGAGGGAGTGTTTCGTCAGCACAATGGCGTGATGACGATGATGATGTTCTACCGACGCAGGGCTTCGCCTAAGCACTGCTACGATATGACCAAGGTGGAATATGGTGGAAGGGGCACCGCACACGGCTAAGGAACGATCACGAAGATCAACTTGTGTGTCATGGGGTGCCCCCCTGCCCTCGTATATAAAGGAGGGAGGGGGAGGTGCGGCCGGCCCCTGGGGTGCGCCTGGAGGAGTCCTACTCCCACCGGGAGTAGGACTCCCCCCTCTTGCCTTGTTGGAGAAGGAAAGGGGAAGGGGGAAAGAGGAAAGGGGGGCGCCCCCCCCCTTCCTTGTCCTATTAGGACTAGGGGGAAGGGGGCGCGCGGCCTGCCCTGGCCGGCCCTCCTCTTCTCCCTTAGGGCCCATGTAGGCCCATTAGCCCCCGGGGGGGTTCCGGTAACCCCCCGGTACTCCGGTAAAATCCCAATTTCACCCGGAACGATTCCGATATCCAAATATAGGCTTCCAATATATCAATCTTTATGTCTTGACCATTTCGAGACTCCTCGTCATTCCCACAATCACATCCGGGACTCCGAACAACCTTCGGTACATCAAAACACAAAAACCCTAATTACGATCGTCACTGAACTTTAAGCGTGCGGACCCTACGGGTTCGAGAACTATGTAGACATGACCGAGACACGTCTCCGGTCAATAACCAATAGCGGAACCTGGATGCTCATATTGGTTCCTACATATTCTACGAAGATCTTTATTGGTCAAACCGCATAACAACATACGTTGTTCCCATTGTCATCGGTATGTTACTTGCCCAGGATTCGATCGTCGGTATTCCAATACCTAGTTCAATCTCGTTACTGGCAAGTCTCTTTACTCGTTCTGTAATACATCATCTCACAACTAACTCATTAGTTTCAATGCTTGCAAGGCTTATGTGATGTGCATTACCGAGAGGGCCCAGAGATACCTCTCCGACAATCGGAGTGACAAATCCTAATCTCGAAATACGCCAACCCAACAAGTACCTTCGGAGACACCTGTAGAGCACCTTTATAATCACCCAGTTAAGTTGTGACGTTTGGTAGCACACAAAGTGTTCCTCCGGAAAACGGGAGTTGCATAATCTCATAGTCATAGAAACATGTATAAGTTATGAAGAAAGCAATAGCAACAAACTAAACGATCAAGTGCTAAGCTAACGGAATGGGTCAAGTCAATCACATCATTCTCCTAATGATGTGATCCCGTTAATCAAATGACAACTCCAGTATATGGTTAGGAAACATAACCATCTTCGATCAACGAGCTAGTCAAGTAGAGGCATACTAGTGACACTCTGTTTGTCTATGTATTCACACATGTATTATGTTTCCAGTTAATACAATTCTAGCATGAATAATAAACATTTATCATGATATAAGGAAATAAATAATAACTTTATTATTGCCTCTAGGGCATATTTCCTTCAGTCTCCCACTTGCACTAGAGTCAATAATCTAGATTACACGGTAATGATTCTAACACCCATGGAGCCTTGGTGCTGATCATGTTTTGCTCGTGGAAGAGGCTTAGTCAGCGGGTCTGCAACATTCAGATCCGTATGTATCTTGCAAATTTCTCTGTCTCCCACTTGGACTAAATCCCGAATGGAATTGAAGCGTCTCTTGATGTGCTTGGTTCTCTTGTGAAATCTGGATTCCTTCGCCAAGGCAATTGCACCAGTATTGTCACAAAAGATTTTCATTGGACCCGATGCACTAGGTATGACACCTAGATCGGATATGAACTCCTTCATCCAGACTCCTTCATTTGCTGCTTCCGAAGCAGCTATGTACTCTGCTTCACATGTAGATCCCGCCATGACGCTTTGTTTAGAACTGCACCAACTGACAGCTCCACCGTTCAATATAAACATGTATCCGGTTTGCGATTTAGAATCGTCCGGATCAGTGTCAAAGCTTGCATCTACGTAACCATTTATGATGAGCTCTTTGTCACCTACATATACGAGAAACATATCCTTAGTCCATTTTAGGTACTTCAGGATGTTCTTGACCGATCTCCAGTGATCCACTCCTGGATTACTTTGGTACCTCCCTGCTAGACTTATAGCAAGGCACACATCAGGTCTGGTACACAGCATTGCATACATGATAGATCCTATGGCTGAAGCATAGTGAACATCTTTTATTTTCTCTCTATCTTCTGCGGTGGTCGGACATTGAGTCTTACTCAACTTCACACCTTGTAACACAGGCAAGAACCCTTTCTTTGCTTGATCCATTTTGAACTTCTTCAAAATTTTGTCAAGGTATGTGCTTTGTGAAAGTTCAATTAAGCGTCTTGATCTATCTCTATAGATCTTAATGCCCAATATGTAAACAGCTTCACCGAGGTCTTTCATTGAAAAACTCTTATTCAAGTATCCCTTTATGCTATCCAGAAATTCTATATCATTTCCAATTAGTAATATGCCATCCACATATAATATCAGAAATGCTACAGAGCTCCCACTCACTTTCTTGTAAATATGGGCTTCTCCAAAAGTCTGTACAAAACCAAATGCTTTGATCACACTATCAAAGCGTTTATTCCAACTCCAAGAGGCTTGCACCAGTCCATAAATGGATAGCTGGA
This sequence comes from Triticum urartu, assembly GCF_056163025.1. Classification (NCBI taxonomy): domain Eukaryota; kingdom Viridiplantae; phylum Streptophyta; class Magnoliopsida; order Poales; family Poaceae; genus Triticum; species Triticum urartu. The sequence continues at coordinate 534,892,684 of NC_141876.1, forward strand.
GCTTGCACACTTTCTTAGCTCCCTTTGGATCGACAAAACCTTCCAGTTGCATCATATACAACTCTTCTTCCAGAAATCCATTTGGGAACGCAGTTTTGACATCCATCTGCCAAATTTCATAATCATAAAATGCGGCAATCGCTAACATGATTCAGACAGACTTAAGCATCGCTACGGGTGAGAAGGTCTCATCGTAGTCAATCCCTTGAACTTGTCGAAAACCTTTCGCAACAAGTCGAGCTTTGTAGACAGTAACATTACCGTCAGCGTCAGTCTTCTTCTTGAAGATCCATATATTCGCAATTGCTTGCCGATCAACGGGCAAGTCAACCAAAGTCCATAATTTTTTCTCATACATGGATCCCATCTCAGATTTCATGGCTTCTAGCCATTTTGCGGAATATGGGCTCACCATTGCTTCTTCATAGTTCGTAGGTTCATCATGATCTAGTAGCATGACTTCCAGAACAGGATTACCGTACCACTCTGGTGCGGATCTTACTCTGGTTGATCTACGAGGTTCGGTAGTAACTTGATCTGAAGTTTCATGATCATTATCATTAGCTTCCTCACTAATTGGTATAGGTGTTACAGAAACCGGTTTCTGTGATGTACTACTTTCCAATAAGGGAGCAGGTACAATTACCTCATCAAGTTCTACTTTCCTCCCACTCACTTCTTTCGAGAGCAACTCCTTCTCTAGAAAGGATCCATTCTTAGCAACGAATGTCTTGCCTTCGGATCTGTGATAGAAGGTGTACCCAACAGTCTCCTTTGGGTATCCTATGAAGACACATTTTTCCGATTTGGGTTCGAGCTTATCAGGTTGAAGCTTTTTCACATAAGCATCGCAGCCCCAAACTTTCAGAAATGACAACTTTGGTTTCTTGCCAAACCACAGTTCATAAGGTGTCGTCTCAACGGATTTCGATGGTGCCCTATTTAACGCGAATGCAGCCGTCTCTAAAGCATAACCCCAAAACGATAGCGGTAAATCAGTAAGAGACATCATAGATCGCACCATATCTAATAAAGTACGATTACGACGTTCGGACACACCATTACGCTATGGTGTTCCGGGTGGCGTGAGTTGCAAAACTATTCTGCATTGTTTCAAATGTAGACCAAACTCGTAACTCAAATATTCTCCTCCACGATCAGATCGTAGAAACTTTATTTTCTTGTTACGATGATTTTCAACTTCACTCTGAAATTCTTTGAACTTTTCAAATGTTTCAGACTTATGTTTCATTAAGTAGATATACCCATATCTTCTTAAATCATCTGTGAAGGTGAGAAAATAACGATATCCGCCATGAGCCTCAACATTCATCAGACCACATACATCTGTATGTATGATTTCAAAAAAATCTGTTGCTCTCTCCATAGTAACGGAGAATGGCGTTTTAGTCATCTTGCCCATGAGACACGGTTCGCAAGTACCAAGTGATTCATAATCAAGTGATTCCAAAATTCCATCAGTATGGAGTTTCTTCATGCGCTTTATACCGATATGACCTAAATGGCAATGCCACAAATAAGTTGCACTATCATTATCAACTCTGCATCTTTTGGCTTCAACATTATGAATATGTGTATCACTACTATTTAGATTCATCAAAAATAGACCACTCTTCAAGGGTGCATGACCATAAAAGATATTACTCATATAAATAGAACAACCATTATTCTCCGATTTAAATGAATAACCGTCTCGCATCAAACAAGATCCAGATATAATGTTCATGCTCAACGCTGGCACCAAATAACAACTATTTAGGTCTAATACTAATCCCGAAGGTAGATGTAGAGGTAGCATGCCGACTGCGATCACATCGACTTTGGAACCATTTCCCACGCGCGTCGTCACCTCGTCCTTCACTAGTGTTCGCTTAATCCGTAGTCCCTGTTTCGAGTTGCAAATATTAGCAACAGAACCAGTATCAAATACCCAGGTGCTACTGCGAGCTCTAGTAAGGTACACATCAATAACATGTATATCACATATACCTTTGTTCACCTTGCCATCCTTCTTATCCGCCAAATACTTGGGGCAGTTCCGCTTCCAGTGTCCAGTCTGCTTGCAGTAGAAGCACTCAGTCTCAGGCTTAGGTCCAGATTTGGGTTTCTTCTCCTGACTTGCTTGTAGTTCTTCTTGAAGTTCCCCTTCTTCTTCCCTTTGCCCTTTTTCTTGAAACTAGCGGTTTTGTTGACCATCAACACTTGATGCTCCTTCTTGATTTCTACCTCCGCAGCCTTTAGCATTGCGAAGAGCTCGGGAATCGTCTTATCCATCCCTTGCATGTTATAGTTCATCACGAAGCTCTTGTAGCTTGGTGGCAGTGATTGAAGAACTCTGTCAATGACACTATCAACAGGAAGATTAACACCCAGTTGAGTCAAGTGATTATGATACCCAGACATTTTGAGTATATGTTAAACTAAAACAAAAATCGCCTGAATCGCCTGATTCCGATAAACGAGCGAAAAGTTAAACTAAAACAAAAATCGGATCAGAAATCGCGATCAGAAAAATCGCGGATTTAATCCGAGAAAAAGAAAAACGATGAACAGTTTAACGAACGAACGTTCATTAACTGGATCTAAACGAAGAACACGTTTGTTAAAACAAACGAACGAGCGAACGCTCGCTAATTAGCCTAAACCGAGGGAAAAACTGATCCAAAGGAAAAAAACGGAAACTAAAAAAACCAAACGAAAACCGGCAAAAACCGAACGATTTTTCCGGGAAAACCGGCGGCGGGTCAACCTCGGCGGCTCGGGCGGCGAGACGGGCGTTGGCGGCTCCGGCCAGGCGGCGTCGGCGGCGGCGGGGTCCGGCGGGGCGGCGGCGTCGGCGGGCGCGGGGTGGCGCAGGGCGGCGGCGTCGGGCGCGGCGGCGGCGCTCGAGACGGCGGCGGCTAGGGTTTCGGCCCGGGGCGGGCCGGCGGCTTATAAAGGCTGAGGCCGGAGGAGTCCGGGCCTAGCACGGCCCGTAGGTCGGTTCGGTTTTATTTATTTTTTTTAAAATAGTTACGCTGAGAACAAAAAACAAAAGGACTACTAAACGGACTCCAAAAATCCTGAAATAAATTTTCCCCGGCTTCTAAAATCAAGCCGCACAGGATGAACATTTATTTGGGGCCTAAAAGCAATTTTGAAAAACATGCATTTTTCCTAAATTCAAATAAAATAGCAAATAAAACCAAAATAAATCTTATTTTATTTTTTTATTAAATCCTCAATATTTCTTTATTTTGGGAAAGCCATTATATTCCCTCTCTCAAAATTTTTGTAATAGAAATAATTGAAGATAAAATAAATAAAATCAAATGATCCTATTTTCAAAATTTGAGACATCTCAAATATGAAAATAACGAAATCCCCAACTCTCTCCGAGGGTCCTTGAGTTGCGTGAAATTTCTAGGATCAACCAAAATGCAATAAATATGATATGCAATGATGATCTAGTGTATAACATTCCAAATTGAAAATTTGGGATGTTACAAACCTACCCCCCTTAAGATGAATCTCGCCCTCGAGATTCGAGTTGGCTAGAAAATAGGTGAGGGTGGTCCTTCAGCAAACCTTCCTCTCGCTCCCAGGTGGCTTCATCCTCCGTGTGGTGGCTCCACTGAACCTTGCAAAACTTGATAACCTTGCTGCGGGTGACTCGACTGGCATACTCTAGAATCTTAACCGGTTTCTCCTCATAGGTCAAATCACTGTCCAACTGAATTGCTTCCAGCGGCACTGTATCTCTCAGCGGTATGTCGGCCATCTCTGCGTGGCACTTCTTCAACTGGGAAACGTGGAACACGTCATGAACTCCTGACAATCCTTCGGGCAAGTCCAACTTATAGGCTACTTCTCCCATACGTTCCAAAACTTTGTATGGGCCTACAAAACGTGGCGCTAATTTTCCCTTAACTCCAAAGCGCTTAACTCCTCGAAGTGGTGATACTCAAAGATAAACTCGGTCTCCGACTTTGTAAACTGTCTCCTTGCGTTTAGAATCTGCATAACTCTTCTGCCTGGACTGGGCTACCTTGAGCCTATCACGAATCAATTTCACTTTCTGTTCAGACTCCTTTATCAGATCCGGTCCAAACAACTGGCGGTCTCCAATTTCGTCCCAAGACAATGGGGTCCTGCACCTTCTTCCGTACAAGGCTTCGAAAGGGGCCATCTTCAAACTGGATTGATAGATGTTGTTGTAAGAGAACTCTGCATACGGCAAATTCTTGTCCCAACTAGATCCGTAATCTAGCGCACAAGCTCTTAGCATATCCTCCAAAATCTGATTGACTCTCTCAGTCTGTCCATCTGTTTGCGGGTGGAAAGCTGTGCTAAAATCCAGTCTGGTTCCCAAAGTTTCATGCAACTGATTCCAGAACTTTGAGGTAAATTGGGTTCCTCTATCTGATACTATGCTCCTAGGAACTCCATGCAGACAAACGATTCTAGTCATGTATATCTTTGCCAACTTTGCACTGGTATAGGTAGTCTTCACGGGAATGAAATGAGCTACCTTTGTCAAACGATCGACTACAACCCAAATCGAGTCATAGCCTGAATGTGTTCTGGGCAATCCTTTGATAAAATCCATGCCTAACTTATCCCACTTCCATTCGGGTATCGGCAACGGTTGTAGCAATCCTGCTGGCTTCTGATGCTCTGCCTTTACTCTTTGACATACATCACAAACTGCTACATATTCTGCAATATCCTTCTTCATTCCGGTCCACCAGAAAATATCCTTCAAATCCAAATACATCTTGGTATTTCCTGGGTGAATCGAATATGGTGAATCATGGGCCTCTTGTAAAATTAACTTCCTGATCTCCGAATCATTTGGTACATAAACACGGTCTTCAAACCATAAGGTATCGTGCTCATCCTCACGAAATCCCTTAGCTTTTCCTTTGCTCATTTTCTCCTTGATAGAGGCAATCTCCTTGTCAGACTTTTGGGCTTCTCTGATCTTATCCATCAACGTAGACTGAATCTCCAATGCTGCTACATAGCCTCTTGGAACTATTTCCAAACATAGCTCCCGAAGATTTTCGGCTAACTCACTTGGTAAATCTCCCGTCATTAAGGTGTTGACATGACTTTTACGGCTCAACGCGTCAGCTACTACGTTAGCCTTTCCAAGGTGATAATGCAATCTCATATCATAATCCTTGATGAGCTCCAACCATCTCCTTTGTCTGAGATTCAACTCCTTCTGTGTGAAAATATACTTCAAGCTCTTGTGATCTGTGTACACCTCGCGATGGTTTCCAGTGAGAAAATGTCTCCAAGTCTTCAAAGCATGCACTACGGCTGCTAACTCTAAATCATGTGTAGCATAATTCAACTCATGGGGCTTAAGCTGTTGTGAGGCATATGAAATAACTCTTCCTTCCTGCATAAGCACTGCTCCAAGTCCTCGACGTGAAGCATCACAATACACCTCATAATCCTTGGTCTGATCCGGTAAAATCAACACTGGTGAGGTAACCAAACGTTTCTTCAACTCCTGAAAACTAGCCTCACATTCCTCAGTCCATATGAACTTGGTGTCCTTCTTCAAAAACTCCGTCATAGGCATCGCAATCTTTGAGAGATTCTCAATGAACCTCTGGTAGTATCCTGCGAGTCCAAGAAAACTCCGGATCTCTCCAACTATGGTTGGCGCTTCCCACTTGGTCACGGTATCAACTTTAGTGGGATCTACTGCTATACCTTCTCCGGATATAACGTGTCCAAGAAATCCAACTTCTTTCAACCAAAACTCACATTTGCTAAACTTGGCATATAACTGATGTTGTCTGAGCTTACCAAGTACCAAACGCAAATGCTCCTTATGCTCCTCTTCATTCTTCGAGTAAACCAGGATATCATCAATGAACACTACGACGAACTTATCCAAGAACTCCATAAACACTTTGTTCATCATGTTCATAAAGTATGCAGGTGCGTTAGTCAGACCAAATGACATAACGGTATACTCGTACAGCCCATACCTGGTGGTAAAAGCCGTCTTGGGTATATCCTATTCTCGAATCTTCAACTGGTGGTATCCTGATCGCAGATCGATCTTGGAAAATACCTTAGCTCCTTGCAATCGATCAAACAGATCATTGATCATCGGTAGTGGGTATTTGTTCTTGATGGTTACTTCATTCAATCCTCGATAATCGACAACCATCCTTAACGATCCATCCTTCTTTTCCACTAGAAGTACTGGCGATCCCCAAGGCGAAGAACTTGGGCGAATATATCCTTTATCCAGTAACTCCTTAATTTGCTTCTTAATTTCCACCAAATCCTTTGCAGGCATCATATATGGTCTCTTCGATATTGGCCCTGTGCCTGGTAAAAGCTCAATCAAAAACTCAATATCTCTATCCGGTGGCATGCCTGGCAATTCTTCTAGAAATACATCGGGGAAATCCTTCACTACTGGTACTTCTTCCTGCACAACTCCTGTTAAACAATTTGCTTGAGTCCTCTTTGGCACATGTCGGGATACATACTTGATCCTTCTCCCTTCTGGGGTGGTAAGCAAGATCGACTTACTGGCGCAATCGATGTTTCCACCATACATCGACAACCAATCCATGCCTAATATCACATCCAATCCTTGGGATTCCAACACTATTAGGTCTGAGGGAAATACGTAGTTACCAATCCTTAATGGCAACCGATCACACCATAGACTAGCCATATATTCTGCTCCAGGCGAGGTTACTAACATGGGTGACCTAAGGGCATGGGTTGGCAGTTTATACTTATCCACAAATCCCCTTGATATGTATGAATGCGATGCACCAGTATCGAAAAGAACAAGTGCAGTAAATGACTTAACCAAAAACTTACCAACTACTGCATCCGGATGCTGTTCAACCTCCTCCACGTTAACCTGTGTCGGTGTACAAAAAGAGGGGTACACTTTTTGTACCCCTATAACTGTGCACGGGCAGTCTGAGCCGCGGGCACCACCACACCAAGCAAGGCAAGGGAGGTGAGCCAGGGTAAGACCGAAGCTCAAGAGAACTACGACGCCAAGGCCAAGACCACGAAGAGCAAAGGGGACGAAGCGGACTCCCCCGGCAAGATCCTTGCCAGGAGACAGTTCTAGCAGCCCCGGCAAGACCCTTGCCGCGGCAACTCGTCCCGCGCCTACGGAGCGAATCACCCTTGAGTCCACTGCCCCCAAAGGGCAAGGATTCGGGAGACATCCCTGTGGCAGCATGCAGATCTTCGTGAAGACATTCAAGATCAGATACGCACTAAGGAGGCGACAAGCCTTGGCAGGATCCCAGCCGAGGAAGACCACAAGGCCCCCGGCAAGCGCCTTGCCGGGGATGACAGCAGGTGCCTCAGCAAGACCCTTGGGCAAGGCCTTTACCGAGGACACCCGCAGGGCCACCATCGGGCCCACGCCGACTAAACCTCCACCGCCGTTCGCATGCAGCTGCCGACCCAACCAGCTAGGCAGGCACCTGCGTGGCGGCATGCAGATCTTCGTGAAGACCCACCGTGCGCCACCTCAGCTGCTTGCCTACCTACGTGGCATCTCAGGCATCGCTGGCCAGGGCACGTGTCGACACAAGGAGCGGCGACGGACGAGACAGATCTCTCCCCCGTCCCTGATAAAGCAAGGACACCTAAGCAAGACGCATTAAATGCGCCTTGTCATGTAATCGAGGGATAACCTCGCATCACTGTACCCTTTCCACCTCCTGTGTGCCACTATGGCGCCCCCTTTTTCTATAAAAGGAGGCCCGAGGCGACCAGGAGAAGGATTCAGCTTTTTGGAGCTCCTCACGCCCCATAGCTAGCTCAAGAACACAAATATACAAGCCACCAAAGCAGGAGTAGGGTTTTACGCATCCTTGCGGCCCGAACCTGGATAAACGAACCGTGTGCTACCTGCTTGATCCGCTCTTCTCACGACCCCGCGCCCCGCTAACCGTAGTAGGGATTCTCGTGATCCCATAGGTGTCGTTCCGTACCGACATATCTGGCGCGCCAGGTAGGGGGCGCAGTTGTGAGAATCGGCTCTAGCAGTTAGTTCAACGCTTCTCCATCATCATGGCGCCCAAGAAGAAGACGACGGTGGCGGTTGGCCAGTCGGAAGCCGGACAGCCCGTCCCGACGCGGGCGAGCAGCGGACCGGTCGCAGAGAGGACCCGGGGCACTGCTCGCGAACACCAACACCATCCAAGCAGCCGGAGTTTGGGAGGCGGCGATGTTTGTGTGCCTGGTAACGGGCCACACGTCGCCAAATCCAAAGGCGGAGCCAAGTCCTTCGCAGGTGGAGCGAGGCCTTCCAAGGTCACCGCCGCCCCGCCCGAAGGCGACGCGAGGGCCTCCAAGACTCCCACGCCGGCGTCAACAGCGCACTCCTCCCAGGCAGCGCGCGACGAACGGCGTAATCACGCCGAAAATCCCGAGCGTCGCCGCGGGAAGAGCCCCGAGCGCCACTCCCGGGACGTAGAAGACCTGCCCACTCACCGAGGCGCTGGTGAAAACGGCATGCGACCGCGGGGTCGTGATAGAGCTCCTTCTGACATGGTCAGAAGTTGAAGCACGTCGTGATCCGTGCAGGTTCCGCTGCCACCGACGCCAGTAGAGGCCCTGGCGCGCACGCAGTTGCTCCTCGACTTTCCTCCCACTATGGGGAAACTCGACGAATGGAGAGCCACTATCCAAAGCCTTGTTGCGGTGGCCAACAAAGACGAACCAAGTCCGGTGGGGCCCCTGGGGCGACGCTCCGATGGAGTCCCGCGGACCAGTGGCGGAAAAGCCGGCGGCGCCGCGACCATGGTGCATTCACCTCTTCCCCATCCGGTACCGCGGACGCCGGCTCGTCGCGACGTCACGGGCGACGCCATCTCCATAGCATCGTCTGACCCGCGGACCCACTGTGATCAGCGCCAAGTTCTTCGGGAACAAGCCCATGAAGACGCTCGAACCACTATCGAGCGCCGGCGTGGAGTGCGCCACCAGTCAGATAGGCGAGCAGGGCCTGCTGTGAACCACCCGGCCCCGGAGAGCCCTGGAGGCCTACCTTACGAGATAGGTTGTCCGGCTTTTACCCGTGAGCTGCATGTCATTCCCCAGAAGGGAGGCGAGAGTCTGTGCAAGTATATACAGAGGTTCAGCCGGGTACAGTACAATATCCCTGATGTTCACCCTGCCGCCATCATCAGCGCGTTCCATCAGAACGTGCGTAACCGCAAGATGCGCGAAGAACTGGCAATGAACAAGGTGAAAGATGTGGTAGAACTCTATGTTCTTGCTGACAAATGTGCCCAAGCTGAAGAGGGAAGGAAGTACCCCGGCGAAGATGCCGGTGTGGAAACTGACTCCTCAAAGGAGGATACTGCCTCCCCGGCGAAGAAAGGCCGGCACCGCAACAGGAAGCGCAAAGGTAAAGCTGTGCTTGCCGTCGAGGGATCTAGCGACTCCGGCTCCGCCAAGAAAACCAAGGCAGATGACCCCGGCAGGGAAATTGCCGGATGTGTCGCCTGCCGGGCCTTGGCGGCTGTCGAGAAGCCGGGAAACTCTGACAAGCAATACTGCAAGATCCATCGCACCAAAGGCCATGATCTCCAGAACCGCCGACAGGTAGAGCTCCTTGCTGAGAAGCAGAGGGCTGAATATGAGAGGCGGGACAAGGAGAAAGGCCAGGACGGTGCTGAGGGGTCCGGCAAGAAGCGTGACGGCCAGGCGGGCCGTCGCGGCAAAGATAAAAAGCGGGAGAGGCCCGCCCGGGGCCGTGACAAAAAGCCAGAAGACGATGATCATGAAGAGGACGATGAGTCTGGTGACCAAGGATTTCAGAAAGCTACAAAGGCCATGTGCGTCGATGGCGGCGCCTCGCTGCATACCTCTCACCGCCAGCTTAAACAGTGAGCGCGTGAGATTACAACGGCGGAACCGTCGTTTGATGCCCAAAGGTCACTGAAGTGGTCCAGCACACCTATCATTTTTGACACTAAGGATCACCCTGATCGCACTACTGTAGTCGGGTGCTTGCCATTGTTGGTTTCACCAACAATATGCAACCTCAAGGTGACAAAGATGCTAGTCGATGGCGGGGCCGGTCTGAACTTAATCTCGCCTGCCGTGATCGAGAAATTGCAGATTCCTGATGAAGACCTCGAAGAGATGGGCACATTTCAGGGGGTCAGCCCGGGAAGAAGTCAACCTAAGGGAAAGGTCACGTTGCCCGTGACTTTTGTGAGCGATCTGAACTATAGGACAGAAAGGGTTGTGTTCGACGTTGCCAAGATCCCCTTGCCTTACAACGGGATCCTTGGCCGCCCAGCGCTGGCCAAGTTCATGGCGGCATCACATTACGCCTACAACACCCTGAAGATGCCGGGGCCTGTGACGATCATCACCGTCCCATCTGACAAGAAGGATGCACTAATTTGCGCTGACCAACTCTATCAACAAGCAGTTGCAGCAGCCGCCACTGCCAAGGCGCTTGCTCCTGCCGCTGGAGCCTCGAGAAGGCAAAAGAAGAAGACCGGTGAGACCTTAGGTACCCACTCCGGCAAGCGCACCTGTTCGGAGTGTAGCTCTCCCGTCGAGGACGTGCCAGAGAGCTCCGCCGACAGAAACAAGAAGTCCAGGGCCACACCACCGGGAACCAAGAAGGTTTCTGTCAAGGGGGACGGCACGGGAGGAGCTTTTACCATAAGCTCCACCCTTGACGACAAATAGGAAGACGCGCTCGTCACCTTCCTGCGGGCGAATGTTGATGTGTTTGCCTGGCAAGCATCCGACATCCCCGGCGTTCCCAGGAAGGTGATTGAGCACCACCTTGCTGTCTTTCCTCATGCGCGGCCCGTCAAGCAGAAGGTCAGAAAGCAAGCTTTGGAAAGACAAGAGTTCATCACAGGGGAGATCTGGAAACTGGAAGCAGCGGGTTTGGTAAGAGGAGTGCTCCATCCAACGTGGTTGGCCAATCCGGTGGTAGTGCGCAAGGCAAATGGGAAGTGGAGGCTGTGTATTGATTACACAGATATTAATAAGGCTTGTCCCAAAGACCCCTTCCCGTTGCCGCGCATCGACCAGATTGTTGACTCCACAGCTGGGTGTGATCTGTTGTCATTCCTCGATGCCTACTCCGGCTACCACCAGATCTTCATGGCAAGGGAAGATGAAGAGAAAACGCCATTCATCACCCCATGTGGTACGTATTGCTTTATACGGATGCCTTTCGGGTTGAAGAGTGCTAGTTCAACGTTTGCAAGGGCGGTCCAGATTGGTTTTGAACCCCAGCTCCATAGAAATATGGAAGCCTATATGGATGATATAGTGGTCAAAACCAAGAACAGGGCAACCCTCATATCAGATTTACAAGAAACATTTGCAAACCTACGCAAGATCAATCTCAAGCTGAACCCTGAGAAGTGCGTCTTCGGCGTCCCGTCTGGCAAGCTTCTCGGGTTCTTTGTGTCACAGCGTGGGATAGAGGCCAATCCGGACAAGATCAAAGCTATAGAGCGGATTGAAGCGCCCAAGCGAGTCAAGGATGTGCGTCGGCTTGCCGGTTGCGTTGCCGCCATGAGCAGGTTCATCTCCAAGTCCACCGAGTGCGCCCTTCCCTTTTTCAAGATTTTGAAAAAGGCGGGCCTGATGGAGTGGACACCAGAAGCCGAAGCAGCATTGCAAGATTTGAAGAGGTACCTCTCCTCCGCGCCAATACTAGTTGCGCCTAGGCCACAGGAACCGTTGCTGCTGTACCTGGCGGCAACGAACCAGGTGGTCAGCGCCGCACTAGTGGCGCAAAGAGAAATTGATGATGAGGTAATAGCAGCGACAGAGCCCGATGCCACCGATGCCGAGACGACGCAGCCGGTTGGAGTGCTGCCAAGGAAGAAGATGAAGCAGCACCCGGTCTACTTTGTTAGCTCCCTTCTGCAGGGGGCTAGATCAAGGTACTCCGGTGTGCAGAAACTGCTCTTCGGCCTTCTTATGGCCTCGAGGAAGCTGCGTCACTACTTCCAGGCGCACGAAATCACTGTCGTCACTCGCCTCCCTCTGCAACGGATATTGCACAATCGAGACGCAATGGGAAGGATCGTAGAGTGGGCACTGGAACTGTCCAGCTTTGGCCTCAAGTTTGAGAGTACCTCGACGATTCAAAGCCGAGTCCTGGCGGAGTTCGTTGCAGAATGGACCGCGACGCCTGACGAAGAAGCCCAAGAGACTGCTCTCCCCGGCAAGGAGGCAAGTTGCGACTGGATCATGTACTTTGATGGAGCTTTCTCCTTACAGGGCGCCGGGGCTGGTGTACTGCTTGTCGCGACCACCGGAGAGCACCTCAAGTACGTGATCCAGATGCACTTCCCCAGGGAGGTGTCAACAAACAATACAGCTGAGTACGAAGGGCTGCTTGTCGGTCTTAGGATCGCGGCGGACCTCGGAATCAAGAAACTCGTCGTCAGAGGCGACTCGCAACTTGTCGTTAAGCAAGTCAACAAGGATTACCAGAGCCCGTTGATGAAGGCCTACGTCGATGAAGTGAGAAAGCTGGAAGAGCATTTTGACGGTATACAGGCAGAATACGTTCCCCGAGCGGAGAATGATATCGCCGATTACCTGTCAAAACGCGCTGCCCTCAAGCTACCTGTGAAACCAGGTACCTTTGTGCTTCAGCTAACTCAGCCATCCGTTGATCCATCAACAGAGCAAAACAAGAGGAGGAAATCAGGGCCCGGCAAGTACTTTCCCGCCGAGCTCCCCGAAGCCGCCGGCAAGGATGTTGCCGGAGATACTGAGCCCGCCACGGGACGGCTAGCTCCAGCGGAGCATCAAGCTCTTGCCGTCGAGACAGCCGCTCCTGTAGCGGAGGAAACGCCTTTAGTCCTCGCCGTCGAGCCCCAGGCTCCAGCATGGGCACAGCATACCGTCCGATTCCTCCAAACAGGGGAACTTCCTGAGGAGCAGGAAGAAGCGGAAAAAGTAGCCCGTCGCTCTACTATGTACCAGTTCGTCGATGATGTCCTGTACAGAAAGAGGCCGAACGGCGTGAAATTGAAGTGTATCCCTCGAGAGGAAGGACTGGGGCTATTGGTGGAGATACATGGAGGCATATGTGGATCCCACATCGGGTCAAGGGCCCTTGCTGGAAAAGCGTTTCGGCAAGGCTTCTTCTGGCCCACCACCCTCCAGGATGCGACGACACTAGTCACCAGGTGTGAAGTGTGTCAGTTCCATTCAAAGAAGCTTCAACAGCCAGCTCAAGCCCTTCAAACCATTCCTCTCTCCTGGCCCTTCTCGGTCTGGGGGCTCGACATACTGGGCCCTTTCCCCCGCACTGTCGGGGGCTTTGAGTACTTGTACGTCGCAATCGACAAGTTCACAAAGTGGCCAGAGGTGGAAGCAGTGAGGAAGGTCACAGCTCAGTCAGTCGTCAAATTCTTCAAGGGACTAGTGTGTCATTTTGGTGTACCCAACAGGGTCATCACCGACAACGGTACACAGTTCACAAGCCGCACCTTCATGCAATATACCCAAGACCTCGGCAGCAAAGTCTGTTTCGCTTCTGTTGCTCACCCACAAAGAAATGGTCAAGCTGAGAGGGCAAATGCTGAAGTACTGCGAGGCTTAAGGACAAAGACCTTTGACAGGCTGCACAAGAGTGGAAGGCACTGGATTGATGAATTGCCGGTGGTTCTTTGGTCAATCAGAACAACACCAAATCGAGCCACCGGCCAGACACCCTTTGCCCTGGTATACGGTGCAGAAGCAGTTCTCCCCACTGAACTCATATACGGGTCACCTCGAGTACTCGCTTATGATGAGCTTGAGCAAGAGCAACTGCGCCAAGATGACGCAACGCTCCTTGAGGAAGATCGTCTTCGGGCGGCTGTGAGAGCAGCGCGCTACCAGCAAGCCTTGCGCCGCTACCATAGCCGCAAGATTCATGCCCGAAGCTTTGAGGAAGGCGACCTTGTTCTTCGGCACGTTCGATCGGCCAAAAATTCCAACAAGTTGACGTCGAAGTGGGAAGGCCCTTATCGGGTAATACGAGTCACCAGGCCCGGCGCAGTCCGCCTGGAGACCGGAGATGCCATTCCGGTGAGTAACTCCTGGAACATTGAGCATCTTCGCAAGTTTTACCCGTAAGGCGCGGCTTGCCGGGCCCCCCAGCAAGCCACCTTTTGTACGAGCATTGCCGATGACGCATGTAACCCTTTGTACAAAGCCAGGCGCAGACCCTGAGCATAAGTAAATGAAGCGCTGGCGCCCTGAGTTATAGCATGCATGCTAGGTCAAGTCTCGTCCTTGGATAGGGTTGATAGTGCTTAGCGGCGACTAACCCCTAGCTTAGAGGTCGAGTGTGCGTCTCCTTGTCTTTCTTTTTCTTTGGTCACAGGACACACGGATATCCGTGCCGAACCACTTGTGGAGGAAAAGAAGATGAACAGACCAGCATCTAGCCCCCGGCAAGCCAGTATTGCCGGGGGCTGCAAGAGCAAAGATTCACCCACGGCGAACCAGGGTTGCCGGGGGCTGCAGCTTCAGATAAGTTCTTCATCCCTTATCATGCATTCCATTATGGACTGAGGTATGTGAAACCTCATTTTCCCCTAAGCTACCGTGCTCCCATAACTCTAGGCCCTAGGGCTCGTTCCTGGGGCCAAGTTTGGTCGTAGTCGCGGCAGCGAAAGGATGAAACAAGGAGCCTGAACCCGCCTCATCCCTGCCTCCGCCAAAGGCGTGAGGAAGGTCGAGCGAAGTGGGGAGACGGCAAGGCCTGTTGCTGGGCAAGGAAATGTTTATCTTGAACATATCAAGGATTTACTCCTTGTCGTGGGTTCCACCCACAAACAAATGACCCGGCAAGCATCCCTTTTTCATTAAAAACATTCCACTCAAGTACAGTCCATAGGGAATGAAAAACATGAATGATGGGATTACAAGTTTTAAATTCAACAAAGGCCCGAAGGCTTACAAACTAAAAAGAGATAAGGTGCCCGTAATCCCTTTCTTGTCCCTCTCCTTAGGAGGCAGGTCAAGGAGGCGAAAAGGACAAAAGAAGCGCCTAGGCGAGCTACGGGTGGCAGAAGACACCAAGAGAACATCTTGGTGGCTGTCCAAAGGCTGGATGGTGATGGCAGCGCCGGAAGCAGAGCTCGAAGACGAGGCGGCAGGACGTCAGCACGCGTCGAAGGCATCGGTGCCCGCGTACTCCGACTTGACGGCCTTGCCGCCCGCCCTCTTCCTCTTCCACAGCCTCCCAACGCCAGCCGCCCAAGGAGACGACCCCAAGAAGTTCAGGGAGCCGGCGACGCGGATGATGGGGTCATCGGTGCCACCCGGAGCGGCACCTGACACCTAATTGGACTCGTCATCCTGCCGCCTACTACCCTCGTCGTCGCTGCCGCTGTCCTCCTCGTCACTCCCGCCCGAGGAGGAGTCTTCACTATCGGAAGAGCTCTCCACGCAGCACCTTGCACGGGTCCCAAAGCACCCGAAGACCTTGATGGAGAGAAGGCCACCCTCCATCAGCTTAAAATGGAGAGTGAGCCCATCCGTCAAGCGGTGGATATGAGCAAACGTCTTCCATCCCCGACAAAGATACATCACGTGGGGGCGGGGAAGTTGACGCGGGCCCGCGTGCCACTGATCCCGCAGCCCCTCATGTGCAGCCACAATGACTCCGGCGGATCCAGCTCCATCTCCCGCGCAAATGGAGTCAGGAGACGAAGGCAACGGCGCGGCGGCCGGCGCAGCCTGACGAAGAACTCACAAGGGTCATCCCCAATGTGGCCCTCCATTGGAGGAGGAGCTGCTGGCGGGGGCGAGGCCGGCGCGCCACCCCGTCCTCCTCTTCCCCAAGCGCCCCGGCCTCACCCATGGCCTCGCCCCCTCCCCCTTCCCCTCGCGGCTGGCTCTGCCACCGCAGGCGCAGGAGAAGGAGGGACGCGTTGTCGAGCGGTGACCCTCGCCACCACTGTCGAAGGACCGGGATTCCCTCTCTCCATGACGGATGGAAGGGAGGAGCAGAAGCTGAAGCAAGAAGAAGATGAAAGAATGCGGGACGCCATCCCCCCCTCCCGCTCTTAATAAAGGATCGGGGTTGGGGCTTGGCCGCCCCGCTCGGCCAATCAAGACACGGGAGGCGCAGGGAGCCAGGGCCGACCCGTTGCCCCAACCAGCGACGGCCCGGTTTCCCGCCTCCACCGTTTGCCACCCCAAGCGCATGGGAGACACGTGGCGAACATGCAGAACCGAGGGGACGGGTGAGGCGACCTCTCCCCACCCCGTGATCGTGGGGAGTGGACGCCTCGAGGACCGCGCCTCGGCCCCATTCAGTAAATGGGCCGCGCCTCCACGCCTCCCTCCATTTATGGGGAAGGCGCGAACCGCCCCCTTTACTACAATGTGACGCATGCCTGCGGGAACCAACCCCACGCATGCCGCCCACGTCACACGCGCCTCCCCATGCTGTGCCATGCGCGGGAATCGTGGGAAGCGCAGCGCGTGAAGAATCTTACCGCGGTAAAAACCGCCCCGCCTGCCCGCGCACTGTTTTTGGGCCTAGCCCAACAACGCGTTGCGCTTATGTGTGGCCCAGGCCCGGGGGCTTCTGTCAGTGTACAAAAAGAGGGGTACACTTTTTGTACCCCTATAACTGTGCACGGGCAGTCTGAGCCGCGGGCACCACCACACCAAGCAAGGCAAGGGAGGTGAGCCAGGGTAAGACCGAAGCTCAAGAGAACTACGACGCCAAGGCCAAGACCATGAAGAGCAAAGGGGACGAAGCGGACTCCCCCGGCAAGATCCTTGCCGGGAGACAGTTCTAGCAGCCCCAGCAAGACCCTTGCCGCGGCAACTCGTCCCGCGCCTACGGAGCGAATCACCCTTGAGTCCAGTTCCCCCAAAGGGCAAGGATTCGGAAGACATCCCCGTGGCAGCATGCAGTTCTTCGTGAAGACATTCAAGATCAGATACGCACTAAGGAGGTGACAACCCTTGGCGGGATCCTAGCCGAGGAAGACCACAAGGCCCTTGGCAAGCGCCTTGCCGGGGATGACAGCAGGCGCCTCGGTAAGACCCTTGCCGGGGCCCCGGCAAGGCCCTTACCGAGGACACCCGCAGTGTTGGGGAACGTAGCAGAAATTCAAAATTTTCTACGCATCACCAAGATCAATCTATGGAGAGACTAGCAACGAGGGGAAGGAGAGTGCATCTACATACCCTTGTAGATCGCTAAGCGGAAGCGTTCAAGTGAACGGGGTTGATGGAGTCATACTCGTCGTGATTCAAATCACCGATGATCCTAGCGCCGAACGGACGGCACCTCCGCGTTCAACACACGTACGGAACGGAGACGTCTCCCACGCCTTGATCCAGCAAGGAGGAGGGAGAGTTTGATGGAGATCCAGCAGCACGACGGCGTGGTGGAAGTAGCGGGATTCCAACAGGGCTTCGCTAAGCGTTGCGGGAGGAGGTAGATGTGTCACGAGAGGGAGAGGGAGGCACCAGGCCTTAGATTGGTTTGCTCCTCCTTTTTCCCCACTATATATAGGGCCAAGGGAGAGGGGGAGGCGCAGCCCTTGCCCCTTCCTCCAAGGAAGGGTGCGGCCAAGGGTGGGGAGGAGTCCATCCTCCCCAAGGCACCTCGGAGGTGCCTTCCCCTTTTAGGACTCTCCCCTTTTTCCTCTCTCTTGGCGCATGGGCCTCTTGGGGCTGGTGCCCTTGGCCCATATAGGCCAAGGCACACCCCCTACAGCCCATGTGGCCCCCCGGGGCAGGTGGCCCCACCCGGTGGACCCCCGGGACCCTTCCGGTGGTCCCGGTACAATACCGATGACCCCGAAACTTGTCCCGATGGCCGAAACAGGACTTCCTATATATAATTATTTACCTCCGGACCATTCCGGAACTCCTCGTGACGTCCGGGATCTCATCCGGGACTCCTAACAACATTCGGGTTACCGCATACTAATATCTCTACAACCCTAGCGTCACCGAACCTTAAGTGTGTAGACCCTACGGGTTCGGGAGACATGCAGACATGACCGAGACGTTCTCCGGTCAATAACCAACAGCGGGATCTGGATACCCATGATGGCTCCCACATGTTCCACGATGATCTCATCGGATGAACCACGATGTCAAGGACTCAATCAATCCCGTATACAATTCCCTTTGTCTAGCGGTATGTTACTTGCCCGAGATTCGATCGTCGGTATCCAATACCTAGTTCAATCTCGTTACCGGATAGTCTCTTTACTCGTTCCGTAACACATCATCCCGTGATCAACTCTTTGGTCACATTGCGCATATGATGATGTCCTACCGAGTGGGCCCAGAGATACCTCTCCGCTTATACGGAGTGACAAATCCCAGTCTCAATTCGTGCCAACCCAACAGACACTTTCGGAGATACCTGTAATGCACCTTTATAGTCACCCAGTTACGTTGTGACGTTTGATACACCCAAAGCACTCCTACGGTATCCGGGAGTTGCACAATCTCATGGTCTAAGGAAATGATACTTGACATTAGAAAAGCTTTAGCATACGAACTATACGATCTTTGTGCTAGGCTTAGGATTGGGTCTTGTCCATCACATCATTCTCCTAATGATGTGATCCCGTTATCAACGACATCCAATGTCCATGGTTAGGAAACCGTAACCATCTATTGATCAACGAGCTAGTCAACTAGAGGCTTACTAGGGACATATTATGGTCTATGTATTCACACGTGTATTACGATTTCCGGATAATACAGTTATAGCATGAATAAAGACAATTATCATGAACAAGGAAATATAATAATAACTAATTTATTATTGCCTCTAGGGCATATTTCCAACAGTCTCCCACTTGCACTAGAGTCAATAATCTAGTTCACATCGCCATGTGATTAACACTCACTGGTCACATCGCCATGTGATTAACACTCACTGGTCACATCGCCATGTGACTAACACCCAAGAGTTTACTAGAGTTAGTAGTCTAGTTCACATCACTATGTGATTAACACTCAATGAGTTTTAGGTTTGATCATGTTGCTTGTGAGAGAGGTTTTAGTCAACGGGTCCGAACCTTTCAGATCCGTGTGTGCTTTACAAATCTCTATGTCATCTCCTAGATGTAGCTACCATGCTCTATTTGGAGCTATTCCAAATAACTGTTCTACTTGGAGCTATTCTAAATTGTTGCTCCATTATATGCATCCGGTATCTCTACTCAGAGCTATCCGGATAGGTGTTAAGCTTGCATGGACGTAACTCTTTACGACGAACTCTTTTACCACCTCCATAATCGAGAAAATTCCTTAGTCCACTAGTTACTAAGGATAACTTTGACCGCTGTCCCGTGATCCATTCTTGGATCACTCTTGTACCCCTTGACTGACTCATGGCAAGGCACAATTCAGGTGCGGTACACAGCATAGCATACTGTAGAGCCTATGTCTTAAGCATAGGGGACGACCTTCGTCCTTTCTCTCTATTCTGCCGCGGTCGAGCTTTAAGTCTCAACTTCATACCTTACAACTCAGGCAAGAACTCCTTCTTTGACTGATCCATCTTGAACACCTTCAAGATCACGTCAAGGCATGTGCTCATTTGAAAGTACTATTAAGCGCTTTGATCTATCCTTATAGATCTTGATGCTCAATGCTCAAGTAGCTTAATCCAGGCTTTCCATTGAAAAAGACTTTCCAAATAACCCTATATGCTTTCCAGAAATTCTATGTCGTTTCTGATCAACAATATGTCAATCAACATATACTAATCAGAAATTCTACAGTGCTCCCACTCACTTCTTTGGAAATACAAGTTTCTCATAAACTTTGTATACACCCAAAATCTTTGATCATCTCATCAAAGCATACATTCCAACTCCGAGATGCTTACTCCAGTCCTCAGAAGGATTGCTGGGGCTTTGCATACTTATTAGCAACTTTCAGGATTGACAAAACCTTTCGGTTGTATCACATACAACCTTTCCTCAAGAAAATCGTCGAGGAAACAGTGTTTTTGACAACCTATCTGCAAGATTTCATAAATAATGCAGTAATCGCTAATATAATTCCAACAGACTCTTAGCATCGCTACGAGTGAGAAAGTCTCACCGTAGTCAACTCCTTGAACTTGTCGGAAAACATCTTAACGACAAGTCGAGCTTTCTTAATGGTGACATTTACCATCATTGTCCGTCTTCCTTTTAAAATCCATCTATACTCAACAGCCTTACGACCATCAAGTAGTTCTTCCAAAGTATACACTTTGTTTTCATATATGGATCCTCTCTCGGATTATATGGCCTCGAGCCATTTATCGGAATCCAGGCCCACCATCGCTTCTCCATAGCTCGTAGGTTCATTGTTGTCTAGCAACATGACTTCCAAGACAGGGTTTCGTACCACTCTGAAGTAGTACGCATCCTTGTCATCCTATGATGTTTGGTAGTGACTTGATCTGAAATCTCATGATCAATATTATAAGCTTCCACTTCAATTGGTGTAGGTGCCACAGGAACAACTCTTTGTGCCCTGCTATACACTAGTTGAAGCAACGGTTTAATAACCTCATCAAGTCTCCACCATCCTCCCACTCAATTCTTTCGAGAGAAACTTTTCCTCGAGAAAGGACCCGATTCTAGAAACAATCCCTTATTGCTTTCGGATCTGAGACAGGAGGTATACCCAACTGTTTTGGGTGTCCTATGAAGATGCATCTATCCGCTTTGGGTTCGAGCTTATCAGCCTGAAACTTTTTCACATAAGCGTCGCAGCCCCAAACTTTTAAGAAATGACAGCTTAGGTTTCTCTAAACCATAGTTCATACGGTGTCATCTCATCGGAATTACGTGGTGCCCCTTTTAAAGTGAATGTGGTTGTCTCTAATGCCTAACCCATAAACCATTGTGGTAATTTGATAAGAGACATCATGGTATGCATCATATCCAATAGGGTGCAGTTATGATGTTCGGACACACCATCACACTATGGTGTTCCAGGCTGTATCAGTTGTGAAACAATTTCCACAATGTCTAAATTCTGTGCCAAACTCGCAATTCAGATATTCATCTCTATGATCATATCATAGATATTTTATCCTCTTGTCACGACGATCTTTCAACTTCACCCTGAACTTACTTGAACCTTTCAATAATTCAGACTCGTGATTCATCAAGTAAATATACTCAACATCTACTCAAATCATCTGTGAAGTAAAACATAACGATATCCACTACATGCCTCAGCACTCATTGGATTGCACACATCAAAATGTATTACTTCCAACAAGTTGCTTTCTAGTTCCATTTTACTGAAAACGAGGCTTTCAGTCATCTTGCCCATGTGGTGTGATTTGCATGTCTCAAGTGATTAAAAATCAAGTGATTTCAAACGGTCCATTTGCATGGAGTTTCTTCATGCATATACACCAATAGACACGGTTCGCATGTCTCAAACTTTTCAAAAATGAGTGAGCCCAAAGATCCATCAACATGGAGCTTCTTCATGCGTTTTATACCGATATGACTTACGTGGCAGTGCCACAAGTAGGTGGTACTATCATTACTATCTTTTGGCATGAACATGTGTATCACTACGATCGAGATTCAATAAACCATTCATTTTAGGTGTAAGACCATTGAAGGTATTATTCAAATAAACAGAGTAACCATTATTCTCCTTAAATGAATAACCGTATTGCGATAGACATAATCCAATCATGTCTATGCTCAACGCAAACACCAATCTCGATGGTAGAGGGAGCGTGCGATGCTTGATCATATCAACATTGAGAACACTTCCAACACATATCGTCAGCTCACCTTTAGCTAGTCTTCGTTTTATTCCGTAGCTTTTATTTCGAGTTACTAACACTTAGCAACTGAACCGGTATCTAATACCCTGGTGCTACTAGGAGTACTAGTAAAGTACACATCAACACAATGTATATCCAATATACTTCTATCGACCTTGCCAGCCTTCTTATCTACCAAGTATCTAGGGTAATTGTGCTCCAGTGGCTGTTCCCCTTATTACAGAAGCACTCAGTCTCGGGTTTGGGTTCAACCTTGGGTTTCTTCACTAGAGCAGCAGCTGAATTGCCGTTTCATGAAGTATCCCTTCTTGCCCTTGCCCTTCTTGAAACTAGTGGTTTCACCAACCATCAACAATTGATGCTCCTTCTTGATTTCTACTTTCGTGGTGTCAAACATCGCGGATATCTCAAGGATCATCATATATGTCCCTGATATATCATAGTTCATCACGAAGCTCAAGCAGCTTGGTGGTAATGACTTCGGAGAAACATCACTATCTCATCTGGAAGATTAACTCCCACTTGATTCAAGTGATTGTTGTACTCAGACAATCTGAGCACAAGCTCAACAATTGAGCTTTTCTCCCTTAGTTCGCAGGCTAAGAAAATCGTCGGAGGTCTTATACCTCTTGACGTGGGCACGAGCCTAAAATCCCAATTTCAGCCCTCAAAACATCTCATATGTTTCGTGACGTTTCAAAAAACGTCTGTGGTGCCTCAACTCTAAACCGTTTAACTAAACTATCACGTAGTTATCAAAACGTGTATGTCAGATGTTCGCAACATCCACAGACAACGTTCGAGGTTCAGCACACTGAGCGGTGCATTAAGGACATAAGCCTTCTAAGAAGCAATGAGGACAATCCTCAGTCTACGGACCTAGTCCGCATAATTGCTACTATCAACTTTCAACTAATTTTTCTCTAGGATCATATCTAAACAGTAGAACTGAAACGCGAGCTACGACATAATTTGCAAAATCCTTTTTGACTATGTTCAGGATAATTAAGTTCATCGTATGAACTCCCACTTAGATAGACATCCCTCTAGTCATCTAAGCGATTACATGATCCGAGTGAACTAGGCCGTGTCCGATTAACACGTGAGACGGACTAGTCAACTTCGGTGAACATCTTCATGTTGATCGTATCTTCTATACGACTCATGCTCGACCTTTCGGTCTCTGTGTTCCGAGGCCATGTCTTCACATGCTAGGCTCGTCAAGTTAACCCTAAGTGTTTTGCATGTGTAAATCTTGCTTACACCCGTTGTATGTGAACGAAAGGATCTATCACACCCGATTAACACGTGATGCTTCGAAGCGACGAACTGTAGCAACGGTGCACAGTTAGGGGAGAACACTTCTTGAAATTTTAATGAGGGATCATCTTATTTACTACCGTCGTACTAAGCAAATAAGATGTATAAATATGATAAACATCATATGCAATCAAATAATAGTGACATGATATGGCCAATATCATATAGCTCCTTTGATCTCCATCTTGGGGCTCCATGATCATCTTGTCACCGGTATGACACCATGATCTCCATCATCATGTCTTCTTGAAGTTGTCTCGTCATCGACATGCAAGTCGTGATTCCCTTGACAAGAACATGATCAATCTCATACATTACATATAACATTCATCACATCCTTTTGGCCATATCACATCACATAGCATACCCTGCAAAAACAAGTTAGACGTCCTCTAATTGTTGTTTGCATGTTTTACGTGGCTGCTATGGGTTTCTAGCAAGAACGTTTCTTACCTACGCAAAGACCACAACGTGATATGCCAATTGCTATTTACCCTTCATAAGGACCCTGTTCATCGAATCCGATCCGACTAAAGTGGGAGAGACAGACACCCGCCAGCCACCTTATGCAACTAGTGCATGTTTGTCGGTGGAACCGGTCTCACGTAAGAGTACGTGTAAGGTTGGTCCGGACCGCTTCATCCCACGATGCCGCCGAATCAAGATAAGACTAGTAACGGCAAGCATATTGAACAAAATCAACGCCCACAACTACTTTGTGTTCTACTCGTGCATAGAATCTACGCAATAGACCTAGCTCTGATACCACTGTTGGGGAACGTAGCAGAAATTCAAAATTTTCTACGCATCACCAAGATCAATCTATGGAGAGACTAGCAACGAGGGGAAGGAGAGTGCATCTACATACCCTTGTAGATCGCTAAGCGGAAGCGTTCAAGTGAACGGGGTTGATGGAGTCGTACTCGTCGTGATTCAAATCACCGATGATCCTAGCGCCGAACGGACGGCACCTCCGCGTTCAACACACGTACGGAACGGAGACGTCTCCCACGCCTTGATCCAGCAAGGAGGAGGGAGAGTTTGATGGAGATCCAGCAGCACGACGGCGTGGTGGAAGTAGCGGGATTCCAACAGGGCTTCGCTAAGCGCTGCAGGAGGAGGTAGATGTGTCACGAGAGGGAGAGGGAGGCGCCAGGCCTTAGATTGGTTTGCTCCTCCTTTTTCCCCACTATATATAGGGCCAAGGGAGAGGGGGAGGCGCAGCCCTTGCCCCTTCCTCCAAGGAAGGGTGCGGCCAAGGGTGGGGAGGAGTCCATCCTCCCCAAGGCACCTCGGAGGTGCCTTCCCCTTTTAGGACTCTCCCATTTTTCCTCTCTCTTGGCGCATGGGCCTCTTGGGGCTGGTGCCCTTGGCCCATATAGGCCAAGGCACACCCCCTACAGCCCATGTGGCCCCCCGGGGCAGGTGGCCCCACCTGGTGGACCCCCGGGACCCTTCCGGTGGTCCCGGTACAATACCGATGACCCCGAAACTTGTCCCGATGGCCGAAACAGGACTTCCTATATATAATTCTTTACCTACGGACCATTCCGGAACTCCTCGTGACGTCCGGGATCTCATTCGGGACTCCGAACAACATTCGGGTTACCGCATACTAATATCTCTACAACCCTAGCGTCACCGAACCTTAAGTGTGTAGACCCTACGGGTTCGGGAGACATGCAGACATGACCGAGACGTTCTCCGGTCAATAACCAACAGCGGGATCTGGATACCCATGATGGCTCCCACATGTTCCACGATGATCTCATCGGATGAACCACGATGTCAAGGACTCAATCAATCCCGTATACAATTCCCTTTGTCTAGCGGTATGTTACTTGCCCGAGATTCAATCATCGGTATCCAATACCTAGTTCAATCTCGTTACCGGCTAGTCTCTTTACTCGTTCCGTAACACATCATCCCGTGATCAACTCTTTGGTCACATTGCGCATATGATGATGTCCTACCGAGTGGGCCCAGAGATACCTCTCCGCTTACACGGAGTGACAAATCCCAGTCTCAATTCGTGCCAACCCAACAGACACTTTCGGAGATACCTATAATGCACCTTTATAGTCACCCAGTTACGTTGTGACGTTTGATACACCCAAAGCACTCCTACGGTATCCGGGAGTTGCACAATCTCATGGTCTAAGGAAATGATACTTGACATTAGAAAAGCTTTAGCATACGAACTATACGATCTTTGTGCTAGGCTTAGGATTGGGTCTTGTCCATCACATCATTCTCCTAATGATGTGATCCCGTTATCAACGACATCCAATGTCCATGGTTAGGAAACCGTAACCATCTATTGATCAACGAGCTAGTCAACTAGAGGCTTACTAGGGACATATTATGGTCTATGTATTCACACGTGTATTACGATTTCCGGATAATACAGTTATAGCATGAATGAAGACAATTATCATGAACAAGGAAATATAATAATAACTAATTTATTATTGCCTCTAGGGCATATTTCCAACACGCAGGGCCACCATCAGGCCCACGCCGACTAAACCTCCACCGCCGTTCACATGCAGCTGCCGACCCAACCAGCTGGGCAGGCACCTGCGTGGCCGCATGCAGATCTTCGTGAAGACCCACCGCTGCGCCACCTCAGTTGCTTGCCTACCTACATGGCATCTCAGGCATCACTGGCCAGGGCGCGTGTCGACACAAGAAGGAGCGGCGACGGACGAGACAGATCTCTCCCCCGTCCCCGATAAAGTGGATAACCTCGCATCACTGTACCCTTTCCACCTCCTGTGTGCCACTGTGGCATCCCCTTTTTCTATAAAAGGGGGCCCGAGGCGACCAGGAGAAGGATTCGGCTTTTTGGAGCTCCTCACGCCCCATAGCTAGCTCAAGAACACAAATATACATTCCACCAAAGCAGGAGTAGGGTTTTACGCATCCTTGCGGCCCGAACCTGGATAAACGAACCGTGTGCTACCTGCTTGATCCGCTCTTCTCACGACCCCGCGCCCCGCTAACCATAGTAGGGATTCTCATGATCCCATAGGTGTCGTTCCGCACCGACAACGTGGTTCACCTATCCCCTATTGAAAGGGTTCGGCTTCTTCCCAAAGTTTCCATTGCCATTTCCATTCTGGGATTCAGGACATTCATTGGCATAATGTCCGGTCTTCTGGCACTTAAAGCAAGTGACTTGGCTCAGGTCTCTCTTGGCTGGGGTCGATGGGTTGGGGCGGTTCTGGCCGTTCCTTCCTCCATTCCCATTACCATTCTTGGTGCCATTTTGGTTGTGCGAGCTACCACCTCCATGGGTATGCTGAAAATGTACTCCCGGTCTAGGGGTGAAACGTGGCTTCTGTCGAGCTCCTGTATTGTGCTTTCCTTGTCCATACTTCCTCTTGCGATTCTCAATTTGCTGTTGCTTCCCTTCAATCATAAGAGCACGATCTACCAACTCCTGGTAGTTGTTGAAGGTTGCTACCATCAACTGCATGCTCAACTCATCATTCAGTCCTTCTAGAAACTTCTCCTGCTTTGCTGCATCCGTAGCAACGTCATCTGGGGCATAACGTGCTAATTTACTAAAGTCCTCCACATACTGGCCAACTGTCCATTCTCCTTGGCGCAAGTTGCAAAACTCTCGCTTCTTTATGGCCATAGCTCCTGCTAAAACATGGGCAGTTCGAAAAGCCTGCTGAAACTGGTCCCATGTGACAGTGTCGACAGGGAAAGTGGCTGTGAAATTCTCCCACCATGATGTTGCGGGTCCTTCAAGCTGATGTGCGGCAAACTTCACCTTTTCCGCATCCATACATCCTGCTGTGGTCAACTCCCTAGCTGTCTTGCGGAGCCAATCATCTGCTACTATCGGCTCGGTGCTACTGGAAAACACTGGCGGATTCAGCCTAAGAAAACGGGCTAAGTGATCAACAGGTGGTGGTGGTGGGTTGTTGTTGTTGTTTCCCTGATTCTGATTCTGGACTAGCAACTGCATCAATGTGTTCTGCTGCTGGATCAACTGGGTGAGCTCCGGTGGAAAGGTAAATCTGGGGTCACGTCTCGGAGGCATCTGAGGATTTAGAAAAGATGAGATTTAAGAATAGAGGGGGTCTATAGAGAAACACTACCCATATGCACATGAAGCAAAACAAACAATTCACTTCATTCAAACAAGGACATACAAACGATCTAACTATCGCAAAAGTGATTGGACTACTATATTTACATGGTGGACTACTACTACTGATGAGGTGGTCTACTAGAAATATTCTTCGGTTGCAGACTCCATGATATCTGCTCCAGCTACATCAACATAGTCATCATCGCTATCATCTGGATCCGAGTCGGTGTCGTCGATGATGATGTAGTCTTCCGGGCAAATCTCCTTGGGTTCCTCGTCTTCTTCTACCGGTGTAGGGCCTCCCATAAATATTCCGATCTTCTTGATCAGATCGTCATTCTTCTCCACTAATACTTCAATTTCCTCTTCATAATCTTCACGTGTAGCCTTGAGTTCCTCCTCTAGTTCCTTGATTCTTGTCTTTGCCTTCTTCAGGTCTATCATGTCGACGCACATCTGGTTCTCCTGATGTCGAATGTGCTGGTTTAACTCCTGGATAAAAGCTGCAACTGATCTATCCTTTCTGGTGCTGATCATCTCCCAGTGCTCATCTCGGCGCCCACAAATCTGGTAGATAGTATCCTTAAGATCATTGCAGTAGACTTCTCCAATGCGTCCCATGGCGATGTGAGCTGCCATGCTCTTTCCTAGACTCCAAGTTGGTGCATCAAAAGAAAACTCAATGGGCTCAGTGACTGGCATGAACGTTCTTCCTGGAACTTGAACTTGAATCATCCAGCGCACCTCTTCAGGTAAAGTGGCGCTGTAGGTTCCGATGAAGCTTGGTACTCCTATGTTCAGGTATCTAGTGACTTCCTTCAAGTGACGTCCAAAGGGTGTATCTTCATCCGGTTGTGTGAACTTGTTCCTTGCATCCGCCATCCTAAAAGAGTAGAAAAGATGAGAAGTTAGAAAAGAGAGGAGAGTGAGTAGTGATCTAGGTCTTTAGCTTAGTGGTCGTGTCCTACAGTCAGCGTGTGCTCTGATACCATCTTGTAGCGACCAGACCTCAAACGGTCCAATCTCTGTGCTTAGGTGTCATCCCTGGATCAGTAATGCTGACACCACACAGTACTTGAAGGATTTATAACAGAGTAGCAATCACACACTTATTACATCGAGTGTCACAAAAGAGAACTTATTACAATAAATATGGCGTAAGGCCATCTAATAACGATAACAGCGGAAGGCTTAGAAGATAAGTGAGTCCATCAACTCCAACGGCATCACTGAGTATAGAACCACGACCTAAAACTCCTTAATCATCATCTGAAAAGTCTACAACATTAACGTTGCAGCCCGAAACGGGTCAGCACATGGAATATGCTGGCAAAGTAACACATAGAGAGTAATGGAATGAAACAGCTATTCTATATGCATATTTGGCTGGTGGAAAGCTCTATGGTTACATTTTGCGTAAAGCCAATTTTTCCCTACTGCAAAGGAATAAATTTATTTAGCTATCATGGTGGTTGTTAAACATTGAGAATGGTTGACAGCATTCTCAATCCCAATTAAACATCATCATTAAATCAAACCCAACAAAATTAATTTAGAGTAACATGTTGAGATACACATGATAATCCAGGTACTAGATACTCAAGATGTCCATAACCGGGGACACGGCTAACCATGATTAGTTTATACACTCTGCAGAGGTTTGCGCACTTTTCCCCACAAGACTCGATCTCCTCCGTTGGATTTCTCGCACTACATGGTGTTTGAGAAACGGATGACCGAGACATAGTCTTTCAGAGGCGCTAGCACCTTACGAACGGGTAGACCGTACCAACCTACATCCCCTACATCTGCTAGTCTACCACTGTAAGAGTTCGCACGACTTAATCAACTATGCTAGAGCCCATAATAGCTTGTGGCTGCACACGGAAGTTTCTAGCATGAATAATCTCATGATCCCTTTGAGCCTGGGTGGCGGTCCATAAAGAAAAACAGGCCATCGCTGGAATACCCAGGTGCCTCAATCCACCCAGATGTGTATTTAAGTTGCCACCTTAAATAAACCATTAATTAACAATCTCACATCTGTCGTGGATACACTCACTCAATCCACGTCTACTAGCATAGCATGGCATAATAAGCAAACATAGAAGTAACTCCCAAAGGTTTGATAATAACAGGTAATAGGTACTACCTCATCTACTTCCCAAACCCACAATTTAATTAGATCATAATCATGCAATGTGTGAGGATTGATCTAATGCAATAAAACTGGGTAGAGGGGAAAACATGATCAAAGTGTTACTTGCCTTGCTGATGGTCCGCGAAACCTAGCGATTTGAAGTAGCAAGCGGCGCACTCCGGGTACTCTATCGCAAACAAACAAGCATACAATAAGTACTCAACTAATGCACAGGTAAAACTAAAATAAGAGATCTAACCAGAAAGTTCAACTTAAGAACTCCGGTTGGCAAAAAAAATCAAATCGAACGAAGCAACGGAAGACAAACGGCAAAAGAAACAAGCTTCATTTACTATTCTGGATCTAGGGCAATTTTTACAGTGGAAAAAACTTGTTTAATTTGGCTAAACAGAAAGAGGGTTTCGAGACAAAACTCCACGCGCTTGAATCGCCTGATTCCGATAAACGAGCGAAAAGTTAAACTAAAACGAAAATCGGATCAAAAATCGCGATTAGAAAAATCGCGGATTTAATCCGAGAAAAAGAAAAACGACGAACAGTTTAACGAACGAACGTTCGTTAACTGGGTCTAAATGAAGAATGCGTTCGTTAAAACGAACGAACGAGCGAATGCTCGCTAATTAGCCTAAACCGAGAAAAAAACCGATCTAAAGGAAAAAACGGAAACTAAAAAAACCGAATGAAGACCGGCGAAAACCGAATGATTTTTCCGGGGAAACCGGCGGCGGGTCAACCTCGGCGGCTCGGGCGGCGAGACGGGCGGCGATGGCTCCAGCGAGGCGGCGTCAGCGGCGGCAGGGTCCGGCGGGGTGGCGCGGGGCGGCGGCGGGCGGCGGCGAGGGCGGCGGCGGGCGCGGGGCGGCGGCGTCGGGCGCGGGGCTCGAAGCGGCGGCGGCTAGGGTTTCAGCCCGGGGCAGGCCGGTGGCTTATAAAGGCTGAGGCCGGAGGAGTCCGGGCCTAGCACGGCCCGTAGGTCGGTTCAGTTTTTTTAAAAAAAATAGTTACGCTCAGAAAAAAAACAAAAGGGCTACTAAACGGACCCCAAAAATCCCGAAATAAATTTTTCCCGGCTTCTAAAATCAAGACGCACAGGATGAACATTTATTTGGGGCCTAAAAGCAATTTTGAAAAACGCGCATTTTTCCTAAATTCAAATAAAATAGCAAATAAAACCAAAATAAATCTTATTTGATTTTTTTATTAAATCCTCAATATTTCTTTATTTTGGGAAAGCCATTATATTCCCTCTCTCAAAAATTTTGTAATAGAAATAATTGAAGATAAAATAAATAAAATCAAATGATCCTATTTTCAAAATTCGAGACATCTCAAATATGAAAATAACGAAATCCCCAACTCTCTCCGAGGGTCCTTGAGTTGCGTGAAATTTTTAGGATCAACCAAAATGCAATAAATATGATATGCAATGATGATCTAGTGTCTAACATTCCAAATTAAAATTTTGGGATGTTACAGCTTGAAATATTAACTTCAACTCCTGGAACATCTCATATGCTCCATGACGTTCAAAACGTCGTTGAAGTCCCGATTCTAAGCCGTAAAGCATGACACACTGAACTATCGAGTAGTCATCAACTTTGCTCTGCCAGACGTTCATAACATCTGGTGTTGCTCCAGCAGCAGGCCTGGCACCCAGCGGTCCTTCCAGGACGTCATTCTTCTGTGCAGCAATGAGGATAATCCTCAAGTTACGGACCCAGTCCGTGTAATTGCTACCATCATCTTTCAACTTTGCTTTCTCAAGGAACGCATTAAAATTCAATGGAACAACAGCACGGGCCATCTATCTACAATCAAACATAGACAAGCAAGATACTATCAGGTACTAAATTCATGATAAATTTAAGTTTAATTAATCATATTACTTAAGAACTCCCACTTAGAAAGACATCCCTCTAATCTTCTAAGTGATCACGTGATCCAAATCAACTAAACCATAACCGATCATCACGTGAAATGGAGTAGCTTTCAATGGTGAACATCAATATGTTGATCATATCTACTATATGATTCACGTTCGACCTTTCGGTCTCAGTGTTCCAAGGCCACATCTGCATATGCTAGGCTTGTCAAGTTTAACCTGAGTATTCTGCGTGTGCAAAACTGGCTTGCACCCATTGTAGATGGACATAGAGCTTATCACACCCGATCATCATGTGGTGTCTGGGCACGACGAACTTTGGCAACGGTGCATACTCAGGGAGAACACTTTTATCTTGAAATTTAGTGAGATGTCATCTTAGAATGCTACCGTCAATCAAAGCAAGATAAGATGCATAAAAGATAAACATCACATGCAATCAATATAAGTGATATGATATGGCCATCATCATCCTGTACTTGTGATCTCCATCTCCGAAGTACCGTCATGATCACCGTCGTCACCGGCGCGACACCTTGATCTCCATCGTAGCATCATTGTCGTCTCACCAATCTTATGCTTCCACGACTATCGCTACTGCTTAGTGATAAAGTAAAGCATTACAGCGAGATTGCATTGCATACAATAAAGCGACAACCATATAGCTCCTGCCAGTTTCAGATAACTCGGTTACAAAACATGATCATCTCATACAATAAAATTTAGCATCATGTCTTGACCATATCACATCACAACATGCCCTGCAAAAACAAGTTAGACGTCCTCTACTTCGTTGTTGCAAGTTTTACGTGGCTGCTACGGGCTTAGCAAGAACCGTTCTTACCTACGCATCAAAACCACTACGATAGTTTGTCAAGTTGGTGTTGTTTTAACCTTCGCAAGGACCGGGCGTAGCCACACTCGATTCAACTAAAGTTGGAGAAACTGACACCCGCCAGCCACCTGTGTGCAAAGCACGTCGGTAGAACCAGTCTCGCGTAAGCGTACGCGTAATGTCAGCCCGGGCCGCTTCATCCAATAATACCGCTGAACCAAAGTATGACATGCTGGTAAGCAGTATGACTTATATCGCCCACAACTCACTTGTGTTCTACTCGTGCATATAACATCAACGCATAAAACCTGGCTCTGATACCACTGTTGGGGAACGTAGTAATTTCAAAAAAATTCCTACGCACATGCAAGATCATGGTGATGCATAGCAACGAGAGGGGAGAGTGTTGTCTACGTACCCTCGTAGACCGGCAACGGAAGCGTTGACACAACATAGAGGAAGTAGTCGTACGTCTTCCCGATCCGACCGATCCAAGTACCGAACGTACGGCACCTCCGAGTTCTGCACATGTTCAACTCGGTGACGTCCCTCGAGCTCCAATCCAGCCGAGTGTTGAGGGATAGTTTCGTCAGCACGACGGCGTGATGACGGTGATGATGTTCTACCGACGCAGGGCTTCGCCTAAGCACTGCTACGACATGACCGAGGTGGAATATGGTGGAAGGGGGCACCGCACACGGCTAAGGAACGACCATGAAGATCAACTTGTGTGTCATGGG
Source organism: Triticum urartu (assembly GCF_056163025.1). Taxonomy (NCBI): domain Eukaryota; kingdom Viridiplantae; phylum Streptophyta; class Magnoliopsida; order Poales; family Poaceae; genus Triticum; species Triticum urartu. The sequence goes on from NC_141876.1 coordinate 534,925,544, forward strand.
GTGTCCCCCTACCCTCGTATATAAAGGAGGGAGGAGGAGGTGCGGCCGGCCCCTGGGGTGCGCCTGGAGGAGTCCTACTCCCACCGAGAGTAGGACTCCCCCCTCTTGCCTTGTTGGAGAAGGATAGGGGAAGGGGGAAAGAGGAAAGGGGGGCGTCCCCCCCCCTTCCTTGTCCTATTCGGACTAGGGGGGAAGGGGGGGCGCGGCCTGCCCTGGCCGGCCCTCCTCTTCTCCCTTAGGGCCCATGTAGGCCCATTAACCCCCGGGGGGGTTCCGGTAACCCCCCCCCCCCCGGTACTCCGATAAAATCCCGATTTCACCCGGAACGATTCCGATATCCAAATATAGGCTTACAATATATCAATCTTTATGTCTCGACCATTTCGAGACTCCTTGTCATGTCCGTGATCACATCCGAGACTCCGAACAACCTTAGGTACATCAAAACACAAAAACCCTTGTCGGTGTCAAAATCGGCGGATCTCGAGTAGGGGGTCCCGAACTGTGCGTGTAGGATCGATGGTAACAAGAGACAAGGGACACAATGTTTTACCCAGGTTCGGGCCCTCTTGATGGAGGTAAAACCCTACGTCCTGCTTGATTAATATTGATGATATGGGTAGTACAAGAGTAGATCTACCACGAGATCGAGGAGGCTAAACCCTAGAAGCTAGCCTATGGTATGATTGTATGTCTATCATCTATCGACTAGCCTGGCCTCGGTTTATATAATGCACCAGAGGCCTAGGATAACAAGAGTCCTAGCCGAATACGCCGATGGGGTGGAGTCCTTGTCTTGATCGCCAAGTCTTGTGGAATCTTCCTTGTATGCGGCAGCTGTCCGAACTGGCCCATGAGTATGCGGCCATGGGGGTCCTCGGCCCAATCCAACTGATCGGGAGACGATGTGATGAGTACCCCCTAGTCCAGGACACCATCAGTAGCCCCCTGAACCGGTCTTCAAGTTAGGGACGCTCCTCGATTCTTCCGAACTGTTCTTCATCTTCGGTCGTCGGTCTTGAAAACTGGTTCAACAAATCTTCTCATCTTCGATCTTAAGGATCGCCGAAATGCATTCGACGAGTTTATACGCCGGGTATCCGAGGAGCCCCTTTAAGTTTCCAGCCTTTATCAATGCCTTATTATTTTTATGCCACACCTCGGGTTTGAAGTTGTTCCCGGGAGGCAGTGTCCTCTTGCGTCCGAGCTCTAACGCCGGACTGTATTCGAGGTATCTTTTGCAGCCGAGCACCAATGCCGGACCGCTTCCCAGATCTAACGCTGGAATGTATCCGAGCTCCAACGCCGGACTATGTATCCGAGCTCCAACGCCGGACTATATCCGAGGTGTCATATCACCTTGGTTCAAAAAAGTTTGAAGGAGTTTAGCCGAGCTTAACGCCGGAAATGCCCTCTACGGAGCCAGCCACTAGCGCCCGAGCTTTATGTCGGACTGCTTCCGAGGTGGTGCACCACCTCGAATGTGGGCCGATTGTTGTGAATATTTTTTGTTGGTGCAATTTACTCTCTACCGAGATATATAGCCAGTAGCCCTCAAGGTGTGTATCGGTCTAAAACCCGAGATGCACCTGAAGGATGACGTAAGGCCGCTGATCCTAGTAGCCGCTGAGACTCAGGTTGATTTGCAAAATCGACCTGAGGATCAAGTCCAAGCTCGGCAGAATACTTCGGGACACTAAAAGCGGCGTGCTCAGTCCTCGAGACTCAGGTTGGGTGCGGCCGACCAACCTGAGGATCAAAATCTCCTCAGAAACTATATTGCACATAAAATTTTCTGCATTGGACAAGCAATGGAGTAGCCCTCGAGACACTGGTCGGGTGGCAACACCAGATCAGGGGATCGATGTGCCCCTTTAATATTTGTAAATAATAAGCCCGAAGCCCAGTAGCCCCCGAGCCTTAATGCGGGCACGGGTGGCCGAATTAAGGATCAATATCCATAGTAAAATCACAAATTATGTGTAATGACTCTATGTATCCAAGTACTTTACGTCATTAATGCTCAGATCCGCATTGTACAAAACTTTGTTAACCGACCATCGGCTTCCACCTCCTCGGCCAGTAGCCGAGGAGTGTTTGTCCTATTTTATAAAGCCTTTATGAGGGCAAAGATTTACAACAAACAAGGCAATCTGGCCATACGGTTTTATAAACAAAGGTACGCAGAGAGTTATATTACTGTTTAATAGAAGAAATGTCTTCCAAAGAAAATAGTCCCGCTATCGGTTCCTTTCTTTGGGTTGTCATGCTAAGCATGATCATTAAACCTCAGCTCTAATTTAAGAGCAAAATATTGAGGATTTAGTTTGGGAGGCCAGTTAATAGCCCCCGGTAGTGTTCGGCGACAGTCGGGGTCAAGCCGTAAACACTTCGGCCAATATTATGAACGGCCCATCATTTAACATAGTCATCGGATCGCTGACCAGTTTACGCTTATTGTGAAAGTGAGTTTTCGGCTTTCTCCACTAAGGTGCTTAACCATGTGATCTGGAAGCACAATCGCAGTGGTTCTCCCTTTGCACGCCTAGCCGAACAAAACGGAACGTAGGAAGCAAGTGCAGGAGCCGGGCGACCCAACTATTGACCGAAGACACAATTCGAAACCGATGCATATATAGCAATATCTGAGAATGTTTTTGCCGAATCCCTAAAGGTGTCCAGCGTTGCACTGTGAGACTAATGCTGGAAAAGCACAAATAGTTTAAAAGTGCCAAAAAGCTTGGAAAACCAAGAAACGTCAGTAAAAACATGACGTCCGAACAATATCAAGTGTTCGGTGCCAATCCGAAAGTTGGTCTTAGAAAAAAGAAGTGCTGCTGTCGTGCTTTAACATGATACATCCTATCTCAAGACTTCGAGTGGGTCAGCCTACGGCTTCAACCTCCTATCCCGAGGGCGGAGTACTTCTCATCAGGCCAGTTTAGCAAACTAAACTCTAGCGGCTTTGAGAGAGAAATTAGGCTCCCCGGCTAGTGACCGCACACTCGTGTTGAAAAAAGGAGTGATAAATAATAATAAAACTTTTCAACGACTAAGAAGAAGAACACTTATTATAAAACGGCTCAAATAAACTTAAGAGCCCCCAAGTGACTTGGGTAGAAGAATGATTGCATGTACCGAAGTACTTATATCATATCTATGTTCAACCGAACTTTAAACACGTCTTAACCGACCGTCAGCTTCTCCCTCTTCGGTCAAGGACCGAAAAGTGTTATGTACTCCATCGGTCGAGAATATCGACGGTGTTTCCAATAACCAGGCAATCAGGCCATAAGGCTGTAACAGACAAAGCGCGCTCAGGGAACTTATGCTATATTACCGTGAAGTGTAAGAAGCATCTTCAAAGAAAATAGTACCCCCACCGATACCTTTCTTCGGTGCTCATTGTTATTATGAGACTTGTGCAATAGATTTTTTGTACTCATGAGTTCCGTTGTGTGCCGACCATCATTGAAAACTATAAGAGTGCTAGCTTTCGGCTTCACCCAGTCTGAGGTCCGGCTCGGTTGACCCGATCATGACAATCGCAGAGGTGCTCCCTTTACTCCCTAGCCGAACAATCGGGAAAGTAGGGGTAAACACAGGAGCGAGGAAACCCAGCTTGCAAATCGCTTAAGTCAATATGGTGCATATTGTGGCATAATACACGAACAAGGAACGAAGCCGTACAAGTATAATCATATGCAACAGGAAAAGCTTCATAAAGGAAGCCCCCAAGTAAATGGGGTATTTGAATTTATGCGTCACAAACAAAGTTTGGACAAGGAAATTTTTTACAAGCAACTTTTTTCCAAAAAAGTATAATGCTTGGTCGAACCGAGCACAAGTTAGAAATTAAAGCTTTGAGCATGAAAGCGACTTAGCTGGTTAATGTGTTCGTTATTGATGACGCGGTCCGAGCTTGATGCGGGGCAAGGTTCCATCCCCCAAGCTGGTCCCGAGGTGGCGGAGCGGAGAGCTCGACACGCCGAAGTGGTGACATAGCACGGTCAATGTAGACCGGCAGAGTGACGTTGAAGTCCCCGGATCATTTTCCTGTGCACAAAAAATAGTGCCAATCGGAGATAATAGTAATAATGATAATTAGAAGAAAAAAACGTTTCATAATAAATAATTTATGCAAAGTGAGTAATAAAAGAAATATGGCCTGGCGCCGAAGTCAATGTCGATGCAGGGCGTCGGCGTGATGTAGTAAAGGCGTGGCAAAGCCTGAATTCACAGGTCGGTACGAGCTCCGGATGCGGCGTTCACCGGACTATGTACGGAAATTGATCGAACCACCACGCAACCGTCGTTAATGCGGTCACTATTTGATAGACCTGTGTACATATCATGGACAAACCAGAGTAATAATTCCTTGGGAAAAATGAACCCAAACAAGCAAAAAATACTGGGATTAATAGCACCTGGTTTATTTGTTGTAGCAATCCCAAGGAAGATGATTCCCACAATTGGGACTCGCTCCGCACACCCATTGCCTGTTGGGCGATAAAACGACGGCATGGCAATGCTGGTAAAGGTTGACTCGCTGAGGCAAAGCCCTCGGCCCAGCTAACGTGACGGAGCTGGTCGTCTAGTGACGCCGAAGTGTCCGGAGTAGGTTGATGAAGAGATGGCGAAGCCCCCGTTCCCGCCGAGATGTTGAAGTAGGTCGGCGTGATGGACACCAGCTTGAAGAAGCAATAGTGCGACCCTGTCGATGCAGGTCGTGACGTGGTCGATGCCGGCTTGATGAAGCGATCGTGCAGCGATGCCGGTATGCCCGCTCCGTGTAATCCGTGGGGTGGCGATGTTGATAATGATTTATCCTTCGCGATGCCGGACTCTTGTTCGGCTTGCCGAGATGATGATCCGAAGAAGTTGAGCTTGGCTAAAGTGACAACGTGTCTAGCACAGGTCGGCAGCCGTGGAGTAATACTGCCGGACTGGTTTGACACCAGCATGATGTTGAAGATCATGTTCAAAAGATCTTAAAGTTAGTGGGATGTGTTCGGCAACAAAACACAATACCCCATACAAAACTTCCTTCAAAAGGGATGTCTGAAATCCTGTTCATAAAAAAGATGAACTCAGGTCGGATTCGTTTTCGCGCAGAAAACAGATCTGAAAAGTGATGCACTAATCGGAAGGTTCCCGGAGTTTGGATGGTCGGACCGAGCTGAAATTTTGAGAGGTGGTAGATATAGGAATTCCGCATACGATCAACGGTTGGATCTTCCAAAGGACGTCCGAGCTAGAAGCTGGACACCACGCCCTAAACTCATCCAAATTCCCGTCCAGATTTGACAGGGCTCTGGTATATCGTGGATTGCCAGAGATTCCTCCATCGGAACTCGACGAAATTTTCCAGGGTTGTTGTAGACTCAATTCCGCACAATTCCACCAAAGCGATACTCAAGGAGGTGGTGGTGGCAGATACGAGTTCGCTGTCCAAAAAACAGCACGGTCGCTCGAGGGCAATGTTGACGTTGAGCCCCTGAGCTCCATAGATGATTCCTCGATGATCTTGATAGATATCAGAGTTGATGTTCGATGAAGGCCCCCGTCTGGACATGGTGATCCGAACACGGGGCGTAGTTCTTGGTCGAACCAAGGTGACCAGTCGAGCTGGTGATGAAGATGCCGAAGTCGCAGTTGATCTGCAGGCGAGCCATCGATCCTTTTGTCGATCACACAGCGGAACTCTCAATGAAAGCACCAATGTCGGTGTCAAAACCGGCGGATCTCGGGTAGGGGGTCCCGAACTGTGCGTCTAGGATCGATGGTAACAGGAGACAAGGGACACAATGTTTTACCCAGGTTCGGGCCCTCTTGATGGAGATAAAACCCTACGTCCTGCTTGATTAATATTGATGATATGGGTAGTACAAGAGTAGATCTACCACGAGATCGAGGAGGCTAAACCCTAGAAGCTAGCCTATGGTATGATTGTATGTCTATCATCTATCGACTAGCTTGGCCTCGGTTTATATAATGCACCAGAGGCCTAGGATAACAAGAGTCCTAGCCGAATACGCCGATGGGGTGGAGTCCTTGTCTTGATCGCCAAGTCTTGTGGAATCTTCCTTGTATGCGGCAGCTGTCCAAACTGGCCCATGAGTATGCGGCCATGGGGGTCCTCGGCCCAATCCAACTGATCGGGAGACGATGTGATGAGTACCCCCTAGTCCAGGACACCGTCAACCCTAATTACGATCGTCACCGAACTTTAAGCATGCGGACCCTACGGGTTCGAGAACTATGTAGACATGACCGAGACACGTCTTCGGTCAATAACAAATAGCGGAACCTGGATGCTCATATTGGTTCCTACATATTCTACGAAGATCTTTATCGGTCAAACCGCATAACAACATACGTTGTTCCCTTTGTCATCGGTATGTTACTTACCCGGGATTCGATCGTCGGTATTCCAATACCTAGTTCAATCTTGTTACCGTCAAGTCTCTTTACTCGTTCCGTAATACATCATCTCACAACTAACTCATTAGTTGCAATGCTTGCAAGGCTTATGTGATGTGCATTACCGAGAGGGCCCAGAGATACCTCTCGGACAATCGGAGTGAAAAATCCTAATCTCGAAATACGCCAACCCAACAAGTACCTTCGGAGACACTTGTAGAGCACCTTTATAATCACCCAGTTATGTTGTGACGTTTGGTAGCACACAAAGTGTTCCTCCGGTAAACGGGAGTTGCATAATCTCATAGTCATAGGAACATGTATAAGTTATGAAGAAAGCAATAGCAACAAACTAAACGATCAAGTGCTAAGCTAACGGAATGGGTCAAGTCAATCACATCATTCTCCTAATGATGTGATCCCGTTAATCAAATGAGAACTCATGTCTATGGTTAGGAAACATAACCATCTTCGATCAACGAGCTAGTTAAGTAGAGGCATACTAGTGACACTCTGTTTGTCTATGTATTCACACATGTATTATGTTTCCGGTTAATACAATTCTAGCATGAATAATAAACATTTATCATGATATAAGGAAATAAATAATAACTTTATTATTACCTCTAGGGCATATTTCCTTCAGTAGATGCAGGCAGGAGTCAGTCTACTTGTCTCGGACGTGATGCCTATATACATGATCATGCCTAGATATTCTCATAACTATGCTCAATTCTATCAATTGCTCAACAGTAATTTGTTCACCCATCGTAGAATACTTATGCTCTTGAGAGAAGCCACTAGTGAAACCAATGGCCCCCGGGTCTATCTTCATCATATTAATCTTCCAATACTTTGCTATTTACTTTGCTTTTATTTTACTTTGCATCTTTATCATAAAAATACCAAAAATATTATCTTATCATATCTATCAGAGCTCACTCTCGTAAGTGGCCGTGTAGGGATTGACAACCCCTTATCACGTTGGTTGCGAGGATTTATTGGTTTTGTGCAGGTACGAGGGACTCGCGCGTAGCCTCCTACTGGATTGATACCTTGGTTCTCAAAAGCTGAGGGAAATACTTACGCTACTCTACTGCATCATCCCTTCCTCTTCGGGGTAAAACCAACGCAATGCTCAAGAGGTAGCAGTATCCACTATGTTCTGAGATTGATGTTGCTATGACTTTGCTATGCTTAATGCTTGTCACTAGGGCCCGAGTGCCATGATTTCAGATCTGAACCTATTATGTTTTCATCAATATATGAGAGTTCTTGATCCTATCTTGCAAGTCTATAGTCACCTATTATGTGTTATGATCCGTTAACCCCGAAGTGACAATAATCGGGATACTTACCGGTGATGACCGTAGATTGAGGAGTTCATGTATTCACCATGTGTTAGTGCTTTGGTCCGGTACTCTATTAAAAGGAGGCCTTAATATCCCTTAGTTTCCAATAGGACCCCGCTGCCAAGGGAGGGTAGGACAAAAGATGTCATGCAAGTTCTTTTCCATAAGCACGTATGACTATATTTGGAATACATGCCTGCATTACATTGATGAACTGGAGCTAGTTCGGTGTCACCCTTGGTTATGACTGTTACATGATCGATCGCATCTGGCATAATTCTCCATCACCGATCCAATGCCTACGAGCTTTTCCTATATTGTTCTTCGCTTATTTACTTTTCCGTTGCTACTGTTACAATCACTACAAAACCTAGAAATATTACTTTTGCTACCGTTACCTTTTTCCACCGTTACCACTACTATCATATTACTTTGCTACTAAACATTTTGCTGCAGATATTAAGTTATCCAGGTGTGGTTGAATTGACAACTCAGCTACTAATACTTGAGAATATTCTTTGGCTCCCCTTGTGTCGAATCAATAAATTTGGATTGAATACTCTACCCTCGAAAACTGTTGCGATCCCCTATACTTGTGGGTTATCAAGAACATTTTCTGGCGCCGTTGCCGGGGAGCATAGCTCTATTCTTTGAGTCACTTGGGATTTATATCTGCTTATCATTATGAAGAACTTGAAAGATCAAAGAACCAAGATTTTTCCCTCGACTACGAGGGGAGGTAAGGAACTGCCATCTAGCTCTGCACTTGATTCACCTTTTGTTTTGAGTAAGCTTGCGACACCTAAACCTGCTTCTGCTATTAATTCTAATATGTCGCATGTTATAGATGATGCCACTTCTGCTATGCATGATACTTATGATGAAACTACTTCTATGCTTGATACTACTATGCCACTTGGTGAATTTCTTGATGAACAACTTGCTAGGGTTAGAGAGAATGAAATTATTGAAACTAATAATATTGATGAAAGTGATGATGAGGATTCTCCCCCTAGATATGAATTGCATGTTGTGCCTGAGGGTATGTTATGGATGAAGAAACTGCTAGAGACTTTCTTTCTTGCCTGCAATGATAGAAGTGATCTTAAGAAACTATTAGCTAAGCTGAAAGAAAAATCTCAGAATGCTAGAATGAAATATGATCCTGCTTATGCTACTTCACCTATCTTTATTACTGATAAGGATTATGATTTCTCAGTTGATCCTGATATAATTACTTTGGTTGAATCTGATCCTTTCTATGGCTATGAATCTGAAACTGTTGTGGCATATCTTACTAAATTGAATGATATAGCTACCTTGTTCACTAATGATGAGAAAACTCGCTACTATTATTTCCTTAAATTATTTCCGTTCTCATTAAAGGGTGATGCTAAGATATGGTTTAACTCTCTTGATCCTGGTTGTGTGCGTAGTCCCCAGGATATGATTTACTACTTTTCTGCTAAATATTTCCCCGCTCATAAGAAACAAGCTGCTTTAAGGGAAATATATAATTTTGTGCAAACTTAAGAAGAGAGTCTCCCACAAGCTTGGGGGAGGCTTCTCCAATTACTTAATGATTTGCCTAATCATCCTCTCAAGAAAAATGAAATACTTGATATCTTTTATAATGGACTAACCGATACTTGCGGAAACTACCATGCTCCATTAAAAGAAACTATGTTAAAACTGCTTTATGTGATCTTGGAGTCGGTGTTACTGTTATGCCTCTCTCTTTATACTGTAGACTTGATTTGAATAAGTTGACACCTAATGAAATATCTTTGCAAATGGCTGACAAATCAACTGCCATACCTGTCGGTATTTGTGAGGATGTGCCTGTTGTGGTTGCAAACATTACTATTTTAACGAACTTTGTTATTCTTGATATGCCCGAGGACGATAGTATGTCTATTATTCTTGGAAGACCCTTTTTAAATACTATAGGGGCTGTTATTGATTGCATCAAAGGCAATGTCACTTTTCATGTTAACGGTAATGAGCATACGGTACACTTTCCGAGGAAACAACCTCAAGTCCACAGTATCAATTCTATTGGAAAAATTCAACAATCACTATTGTAGGTTTTGAATTTCCTCTTCCTACTGTCCAGAAGAAATATGATATTCTCATTGTTGGGTATGTGCATATCCCCGTTGAGGTAACCTAGTGTTATTCGAAAATTCTCCGGTTTCGTGCTATTTGAAATGAGTTTGTTAACAAGACCTGATCAACCTTGTTAGTGGATTCCTTTTGATAAGCATGAGATGGATGAATTTAGAAAACACAACTCTCTGTACCCTCTTTTTACTTTTCATTATTTATATTAAATAAAGCAAAAATAGTAATTTCTGTCAGTTTTCTGAATTATCCATGCAATAAAAAATACCCCGAAAATAGAAGTTCTCCAAATGCCCTGAAAATTAAATATGATTTTTTTCTAGAATATTTAAGAATATCTGGCACTGAGAACACACCAGGGGGAGCAACCACCTGGCCACGAGGGTCCAGGGCGCGCCCACCCCCTGGGCACGCCCCCCTGCCTCGTGGGCCCATGGTGACTCCCCTCCACTTATTCCAGCCACCACACACTCCTTATTCCTCCCAAAAAAATCACTAACCAGCTCAAGCACGAGTTCTAGCTCATCTTGTTGCCATTTTCGATCTCCTAGCTCAAAGCTCCATTCACAAAACTGCTTTGGGGGATTGTTCCTTGGTATGTGACTCCTCCAATGGTCCAACTAGTTTTTGTTCTAGTGCTTTATTCATTGCAAATTTTTTCTGCTTAGGCGACCCTGTTCTTGAGCTTGCATGTCAAATTTATATGGTCAAAGTAGTTTTAATGCATGATATTGCCTCTAGGCACTTGTAGGAGTAGTTGCTATCAATATTGTTGAGTTTGGTTCACTTTTATTTTGAAGTTACTAAAAAATTCAGAAGTTTTTCAGAGGAAGAAATATGTTTAGGAAAATGTATCAGGGTGGTTCTTCAAGGAAGCAAGGACCCAGACCCGCAATACGCGATGCGGACGATGAACCACCGAGGGACACTCAAGTGCGGCCTTGTGAATGGTCGTCAAATGATTTCATGATCCAAGCAGGAATTAAAGAGGAATTTGATGCATATGTGCGTAATGCTGATCTGGAGAGCTTCGAGGCAGATAAGTGCCGTCAATACCTCTATCTAACTGATTCATTTGTGAGAAGGTTTAAATTTTCATCATCACTCAATTCTCAAACTGTCCTGTTTGATCTTTATGATAAATCTTATACCATGGACTTAGAAGATTTTAACACTGCTTGTAAACTCCCACGGTGGGGTAATGTTAGTGAACCTCGCAAATATGAATTTAGAGATTTTTTTTGCTAGTATTACAGTGGGGGGATCGAGAGATGTAACACAAGCCACCATAGGGAGCATTCATTTTCCTGCTATACATTATTTTGCTCTCTTCATAGGAAGGTGCATAAACGGTAAAGATGAAGCATGTCACATGTGTGTACCTGATCTTAGCGTTCTCAGGAGCACTGTTTTAGGAGATAAACAATACAACTTGGGGGCTATTGTTGCACATAGGTTGCATAATAATCGTATTCATGGAGATTTCTTTGGTGGAATTTATGCAACTCGTACATCTAACTTTCTTGAGATACCCTTACGTGGAGACGATATTGAGTTGCCTCCTTCTTATCTAAATTATGATGCTATGGTTCGTCATCAGTTTGTTGAGAGGAACGATCAGTTCCTCCAGTGCCGACTAATCTTTGACAGACGACGCACCTATCACGTCGCTCTCCTTGCTCCTACTTTCTTTGACTTTCAGGCAAACGGGAGATATGTTATAACCAGGGAGGAGGCGACCGAGTACGAGAGGAGGGCGGAGGCAGCTCGCCTCCAAGCTGCAGCTCATCAGGCAATTGACGCTGCTTCTCAGTACGACCCCAGTTACAACTTTGGATATCCGCCAGGCCAGCCGTGGCCATAGACCAACTTAGTCCAAAAGCCTAAGCTTGGGGGAGTACTTATCTCTCACCGACATTACATTCATGTTCACACACTCATCCTAGTTGTCGGTGCTCACACTTTTTCATTGTAATATTCATGCTAGTTTATTTCCCTTTTTATGCTTTCTTCTTGTGTGTTTAATAAATCTTAAGAAAAACCAAAAAAATTAGTTGTAGCTTTTAGTTAGTTTACTTTCCATGCCTGTAGTGATAGTAATTAAAAGGAAAACCCAAAAAGATTTCTCGTTCTTCTTTTGCTTGTTGGGAGCTTTCCCGTGTAAATAGTTTTGTTTCTTTTCTTTGCGGGTCGAGAGGAGAAGACCATAATGAAAATGTTGAGTGGCTCTCATATGCATTATTGTTGATCTAACAAAGAGCCCATATTACCTTGTCTTCTCTCTTGAATTGAATGCTTGCAGATTCCAGCTTAGTCCAATGCATGTGCACTATTATTATTATCCACACTATTCGTTCGTGCAAGTGAAAGGCAATAATGATGATTATATGATGAACTTATTGAGATGAGAAAAGCTGGTATGAACTCGACCTCTCTTGTTTTTGTAAATATGATTAGTTCATCGTTCTTGATTCAGCCTATTATGAAAGAAACATGTTTGCAATGACAAATATAGATTGTAGTTGCCTATGCCATGCTTAATTAGTAGGAGCTTATAATGGTTTACCTTGTGTGCCAACATGCTATTAAAATCGTTGTGATGTGGTATGATAGGGTGGTATCCTCTTTTGAACGATTCGAGTGGCTTGACTTGGCACATGTTCACGCATGTAGTTAAAACAAAATCAACATAGCCTCTATGATATTTATGTTCATGGTGCATTATATCCTACTCATTCTTGCATTCGGTGTTGATTAATTTTAATGCATGTTCATGACTGTTGTCGCTCTTTAACTGGTCGCTTCCCAGTCTTTTTCTAGCCTTCACTTGTACTAAGCGGGAATACTGCTTGTGCATCCAATTCCATAAACCCCAAAGTTGTTCCATATGAGTCCACCATACCTACCTATATACGATATCTACCTGCCGTTCCAAGTAAATTTGTATGTGCCAAACTCTAAACCTTCAAATAAACATTCTTTTTTGTATGCTCGAATAGCTCATGTATCAACTAGGGATATTTGTATCTTCCATGCTAGGCGGGTTATTCTCAAGAGGAGTGGACTCCGCTCCTCACTCACGAGAAAATGGCTGGTCACCGGGATGCCCAGTCCCATGCTTTGAGCAAATCAAATCAAAATAATTGCAAACAAAACTCCCCTGGGACTCTTGTTAGTTGGAGGCACTCGTTTTTTCGAGCAAGCCATGGATTGATGCTTGTTGGTGGAGGGGGAGTATAAACTTTACCATTCTGTTTGGGAACTGCCTATAATGTGTGTAGCATGGAAGATATCGAGATCTCTCGGTTGTTATGTTGACAATGAAAGTATATCGCTCAAAATTTTATTCATATCTATTTCAAAACCGAGCTCTGGCACCTCTACAAATTCCTGCTTCCCTCTGCGAAGGGCCTATCTATTTACTTTTATGTTGAATCATCATCCTCTTATTAAAAAGCATCAGTTGGAGAGCACCGCTGTCATTTGCATCCATTACTGTTAGTTTACATTGAGTATGACTTGACTGGATCTCTTTTACCATGAATTACAATGTCTAATCAGTCCTTGATCTTTAAAGGTGCTCTGCATTTATGTTTTGCGGTCTCAGAAAGGGCTAGCGAGATACCATCTTGTTATATCATATCATGATTGTTTTGAGACAGTGTTGTCATCCGAGATTTGTTATTATTGCTCGCTAGTTGATTATGTCATTGATATGAGTAAACATGAGACCTAAATGTTATTGTGAATGTGACTAGTTCATAATCTTTGCTGAAAACTTGAATGCTGGCTTTACATATTTACAACAACAAGAGCAAACTGAGTTTGTAAAAGTTTTTCTTTATCACTTTCAGTTTATCAACTGAATTGCTTGAGGACAAGCAAAGGTTTAAGCTTGGGGGAGTTGATACGTCTCTGACGTATCTACTTTTCCAAACACTTTTGCCCTTGTTTTGGACTCTAACTTGCATGATTTGAATGGAACTAACCCGGACTGACGCTGTTTTCAGCAGAATTGCCATGGTGTTATTTTTGTGCAGAAATAAAAGTTCTCGAATGACCTGAAAATCAACGGAGATTATTTTTGGAATATATAAAAAATACTGGAAGAAAGATCCACGTTAGGGGGCCCACACCCCGTCCACGAGGGTAGGGGCGCACCCTACCCCCCTGGGCGCGCCCCCTACCTCGTGGGCCCCCTGACGCTCCACCGACCTCAACTCCAACTCCATATATTCACTTTCCGGGAGGAAAAAATTAGAGAGAAGGATTCATCGTGTTTTACGATACGGAGCCACCGCCAAGCCCTAAACTCTCTTGGGAGGGCTGATCTGGAGTCCGTTCGGGGCTTCGGAGAGGGGAATCCATCGCCATCGTCATCATCAACCTTCCTCCATCACCAATTTCATGATGCTCACCGCCATGCGTGAGTAATTCCATCGTAGGCTTGCTGGACGGTGATGGGTTGGATGAGATTTATCATGTAATCGAGTTAGTTTTGTTAGGGTTTGATCCCTAGTATCCACTATGTTCTGAGATTGATGTTGCTATGACTTTGGTATGCTTAATTGTAATGCCCCGAGACCGTTGTGCCACGTGTCTTCCAGTTATTCGCTGTTGTTGCCATGTCATTTGCTTGCGTGTTGCATTTCATCATGTCATCATGTGCATTGCATCATCATGTTTTCAAAACTTGCATTCGTCCGGGTCTCCCAGTTCCTTCCGTTGTCAGTTCTGAGCCCAGACACACTTGCACGCGCCCGTGACATGTCCGAAATATTATTTTATAAGTGGCCGGAAAAAGTTCTCGGAATGGTTTGAAAGTTGGCATGCGGTGTTGTTTTGTTGTCAGTAGACCGCCTGCCAAGTTTCATCGCATTCGGAGTCCGTTTGATGCCCCAACGGATAAATATAGCGGCAATAGTAGCCGGTCTAACGTCGGACGTTTTCGGTCTCCGGAAACAGGTGTTGGGCCCTCTCTCTCTCTTCTCCCCCTCGCAGTCTCACCACAGCCCACCTAGTCCATCCTCCTTCCCCTCTTCGCTTCCGGAGTTGTCCGATGCGACCGCACGGTCCGAAACCCTCTCTGCACAGTGCATCGAACCCCTCACGTGCGCGCCCGAAATTGTCCCGGACCCGACCCGGGCTGTCGCTACCGTTGTGTCCAGATCATCCCCAAACATCTACAAAACGTCTCCGTTTCTTATTTAGACTTTCCTAGCCTATCTATTCTCGACCGTCTGATTTTGATCGGATGATCCAACTCCCTTCTTTTCCATATATATATAGTCTATCCTTAGTCCATTTTGGACAAACCCTATTTTCTAGGGATCCTCCCTGCGCCGCCACTCTCTCTGGTTCCCCTCGGGATCACTAACGAACCAACCATCGCTCTTTTGCTCCTCCTTGACCCAATCCCCTAGCACCGCCGCCATCTTCCCCTTGTTTTCAGCGCCACCCAATCAGCAGTGCAGCCCGCTCCTGTCCGATCCATCCGTTCAATCCAGCCGCCGCCGACCTCCTTCGTCTCGTCCCAGCATCGGACGTGGAGCCGTGACTCCCGCCAGACCTCCTCACTGCCCGAGGATGCTGCCTCCCCATGCCCTCGTTCCCGAGCTCCATCGAGAGGAGAGGAGCCCCCGCAAGCCACTGAACCGCCCCGCTGTCCTCGTCGTTGACCCTCGCAAGCGTCACCCCGATCCAGGCCAGTGCCCCGGTCCCCTCTCCTTTCTTCTCCCTTCGTTTCTCTCTCTCTCTCTGCTCCTCACCACTACCGCCGCCCTGCAGGAACCACCGCCGCCGCTTGCGGACGTTGTCGCCGGTGCCGTCCAACACCGGGAATGGGCACCCCATGCCCGGATCCGGTCTCCACCGCTGCGGATCCGCCTCCCTAGCCGTCCCGCGCCCTGGACCTCGCCAGAGCCGCGCTAGGTCGCCGCCGTCGTCCTTCTCCAAGGCGAAGCGCGGCCCACTCGATCCTCTGCTTCGTGACCTGCTTCACCTCCCCTTGGTCCAGATCCGCGCCAAGGCCCAGCTCGCCTCAATTCGTCTCCACGCGCAGACCAGCGCCGCGCCCTGCTTCCTCTGGGTCGAAAGACAAGCGACGCTCCAGTTGACGCGTGGACCGCATCGCTCGCACGGGCCGGCCTCGCTTCGTGCCTCATCGTACCCCTCCCGCGGCCCAGCAAGTCGCTGCGGCCCAACCTCTCCACCGAGTCGGGCCAAGGCCCATGGGTCAGGCTACCCCAGCGCCCCACCTTTCTTTTCCTGCTGCTGGGCCAATTCAGTTCCAGCCCATCATGTTTTTTCCTGTCCGGTGAATTTAGCTATTTCCCAGAGAGTGCGAGTTTTGCATAACGGCCCCTAAACTTTATGCATTTAATATCTTAAGAACTGTGCATCATATGTAAATAATTTATATATGAAATATGCTTAGTTTTTCATCTAGTTTAATAATTTGTCCCTTTCATCCATGTTTAACATGTTTAAAATGTTGTTTGTTTAAATTTGTTTAAATAACTTGCTAAAATGCTTTATTTCATAACTAAATAACCGTAACTCGGAATTTAATAAACTTTATATGTAAATGGGGTAGAATTTTGCCTAGTTTAACTTGGTGTATCTTTTCCCCTATTGTATTACATGGGTTGTTTGCGAAGATTACCTCACTTGCGACATTGCTTTCAATGCGGTTATGCCTCTAAGTCGTGCTTCGACACGTGGGAGATATAGCCGCATCGAGGGCGTTACAAGTTGGTATCAGAGCCTTCCCCGACCTTAGGAGCCCCCCTGCTTGATCGAATTAGCTGACGAGTTGAGTCTAGAAAAATGTTTTGAGTCATTTAGGAATTATATATCAGAGAGTTTAGGAATTATTTTTACTCCCCAGTCCCTTCATCGCTCTGGTAAGGCATCCTGACATAGAGTTTTGACTCTTCTCTTCTCAAATTTCACTAAAAAAATTTAGGATCACGCGGGTATCTTGGAATCGTTCCGATCGATTTGTGACGAGAACATTGTTCTTGGTGCCTCCTGTCATTTAGGGGTTGTGGCAGTGTCCCGGGGAGTTGAGCTCCGAGGTGTTGTCGTCACAATTTTATCGTTGCAGTTCTGGAATACCTGAGTTTAGTACGCCGACATCGAAAATCTCTTTTATGCAGTTCGTTTGTGAGATAACCTCGACGCCACCCAGTACTGGGGCGGGAGTTTGGGAGTATTGCCACAACTCGTATAACGGATGCTTTTCGAAGGTTGAGGTAGACGATTTCCGAAAGTTTCTTGGTTATGTGTTGAAGGATGGATACAGCTGGATGTAGGATTTGCTAGTTTTGGGTGAGATATTATGCTTCCCCTGTATCCCCAACACCTGATTGCATAACCAGAAAGTTTCGGGAGTTTATAAGTGGAAATTCAAGTAGCTATTAAGATATCTTTCTGACAGACGTATGATATGAAATTGGGGTTCGACGTCTAGTGGTCCGCCTATTCACGGTCGGTTTTACAGTGGTCTCGTTGTGTCTTAAAGAGTCCTTGGCTATGCCGACTCGGGGACGCTTCGTATGTCATGTGCACTGCCTTGTACATGATGGTGTTGTACGATCAAGCCCGTGTAGGCCCCACCACGAAAACTTCGGACGAAATCTCTATCATATGTTTGTTCCGGCTTATTCTGCAAGCCAAACCTTTGTTTTGTTTTGAGTTGTGGTATTCGAGTTGCTTCGAAGTCAAATGTTGATTCCATCCCTTATCTAAGTGGTGTTTTCATATTCCTATGTGAACACTAATCCTTCTTGATCATCGAGATTGTCATGTAAATCCTGTTCAACCGGTGTGTTTTCTCTTCAAGCAGATCCGTTCATTTTCAACATCCGCAAGATTCAATCTCAGCTTTCTCAACGTTGTTCGTTTCATCCATCCCAAGTTGTCTTTGTTTTTCCCACCCTCCCACCCTTGTTTCTTCAAGGACTCAGATTTCTTAATCAAGTATCCTTTTATTCATGTGAAGTCTCGCCATTCTTTTCCTTCATGTTCTTACCCGGTGGTTCTCATGAAGATGCTCTACTAGTTCAATATTCTCCATTCTTTTCTTCTCCGGTGGATTCAAATCAAGCGTTGGTATTGATCATACCCTTTTTCCTCATTTCAATGCCTTCTCATACCGGTGCACCTCTTAATTATTCACCTCTCGCTATTCATTTGTTCCAGAGTGCTGAAGATACCTCAGAAGATGTTGGAGTTTATTCTCATTCTTCCAAGATCTTTCGGGAATGCTATCTTATTCAAGCCATTTAATTCAACCGGTGCTTTCTCTCTTAAATCGTTCAATGGTGTTTCTTTTCAGTGGGCCCTAACCCACAGGTCTTTTCCCAGGATCTTACCCGACTCTTCTTATTTTTCCTGGAGCTATTCTCAAATTCATTTCAAAGTTTGATGTAAGAATGATTCTTCATCAGTCAAATGCCTTCTCCAAGATCTTTCACACTATTTTCATCGTTGGCTCAACCTCTTTGCTTTTGATTCTTCCGGAGTATCTCAACTATTCATGGTGGTGTTTCTCGTCGTCATTCTCGGATTTTGAAGATCGAAGAAGAGTTTTTCCTCCATATCTTATCCGTTCTCTCAAAGATTCATGGTTCTAGTTTGAGGTCATCCTCTCATAATTGTTTTGATTGTGGGAATTCTTTTCATCCATCCGGAGCAATTTAGAGTATTTTTAGTTTGATTCTCCGGAGCCCATCATCTCATAATTATTCATTCCCGGCTTTCAGTTATCGTTCTCCTAATCTTACCGGTGCATCGATCAATTATCCTCTAATCAGTTCTTGATCTCTTCGTTCTCATGTAACTAAATCCCCTCAAGATTCTTCGTTCATTCGCTAATTCTTCCCGGTGTTTCTTTATCTTTTCTTCGTTCATTTTCAATCCTACCGGTGGTTCATGCAAGATTCCTCTTGTTTCGTTATCATATCAATTTATTGTTGTTTTCAATCCTACCGGTGGTTCGTTGAAGACCTTTTCCAAGTCGACTCTATATCTATCTTAATTCTTTCTACGAGAATAAGTAGTATGCCAATTCCATGGCTTGTCATCAATTTGAATTGGTGAAGGATACACATAATGTAATTCTTATTCTTGTTTCATCCAAGTGATTAATTCCTTATTCCGGAGCCTCATCAAAAATCTTGGTTTCAATTGTTTCATCTTTTATTTTCCGGAGTTCCAAGCTCTCTCAATTTATTTCATCACGAAGATCCATCTAATCATTGCAAGGATTCACCTTGTGTTTTCAACTTCTCTTTCTTCTCGTTATCCTTTTGTTACCGGAGTTCTTCATGAAGGTTCTACATGATGGTTTCATCAATGATTTAATTTCCTTCTCGAAGTGTTCATCAACATTCTTTCCTAAGGAGCACAAGTATTCTTTTTCGTGCAATCCGGAGTGCAATTCTTTCTACCATATTATTGGAGGTGCTATTTTGTCATTTTGATAATTTGAGCTCATGTTTCATGATTCACATATTGTTAAGAATGAGGTATTTTAAATCCATCAACCTATTCGTTGGAATTATCTTGGGTTATATTTCACCTAGAGCGTTCCCTAAGGATTGTTGCTACCTATGGTGCTCATAAATGACCCAAGTTCTTATTTCATCCTTCCGGTGAAATAAGTTTCTTGTCTCCTTGCTCATACCAATCCAATTCTTTTTCCCGTGAGTGGCAGGTTGTCACCTCATAATTTGAGATGTATTCCATAAGACCATATCAAGCTTATTCTTTTTGTTGTTGGTTTTTCCAACAACTCCGTTCGACCCTTCTCCTAAGGATACCTTTTCAAGCTCTTTTGTAGCAGAAGTTGGCATTTTCTTCTACATTCTTTTGTCTCAATTATCTTTATTCTATTCTTTCTCCCGGAGGTCTAGTGATGTTGCTCTTTTCACTCCTCATCTCGGTTTGTCAAGATTATGTTCAATTTCTTCCATTTACAATCGAAGTGCTGTCCAAATTATATCAGTCTTATTCCTTCTCTATCTTGTTTAACCGGAGTATCGTGTCCTCTGCTCAAGTTCTTTTCACCGTATCAAGTCTTGCATAACTTCTCAACCAGAGTGCTGCTCGAAGTTGTTCTTCCTTGTCCCTCTTTTCTAACGGAGTGTTTTCAACTTCGTTCATCTCCTTTGTATTCTTTTCTCGAAATGGCTTAACCTTTTCAAGGTTCGTGGTTTCACTCGTTTGTCAAAGAAGCAACTTAATTTTACCTCTTCTCTTTCTCTTCCGTTTGCCCTCCGGTGCCATTCTAGATCTCGGGACGAGATCCTCTCGTAGTGGTGGAGTGTTGTAACGCCCCGAGACCGTTGTGCCAGGTGTCTTCCAATTATTCGCTGTTGTTGCCATGTCATTTGCTTGCGTGTTGCATTTCATCATGTCATCATGTGCATTGCATCATCATGTTTTCAAAACTTGCATTCGTCTGGGTCTCCCAGTTCCTTCCGTTGTCAGTTCTGAGCCCAGACACACTTGCACGCGCCCGTGACATGTCCGAAATATTATTTTATAAGTGGCCGGAAAATGTTCTCGGAATGGGTTGAAAGTTGGCATGCGGTGTTGTTTTGTTGTCAGTAGACCGCCTGCCAAGTTTCATCGCATTCGGAGTCCGTTTGATGCCCCAACGGATAAATATAGCGGCAATAGTAGCCGGTCTAACGTCGGACGTTTTCGGTCTCCGGAAACAGGTGTCGGGACCTCTCTCTATCTCTTCTCCCCCTCGCAGTCTCGCCATAGCCCACCTAGTCCATCCTCCTTCCCCTCTTTGCTTCCGGAGTTGTCCGATGCGACCGCACGGTCCGAAACCCTCTCTGCACAGTGCATCGAACCCCTCACGTGCGTGCCCGAAATTGTCCCGGACCCGACCCGGGCTGTCGCTACCGTTGTGTCTGGATCATCCCCAAACATCTACAAAACGTCTCCGTTTCTTATTTAGACTTTCCTAGCCTATCTATTCTCGACCGTCTGATTTTGATCGGATGATCCAACTCCCTTCTTTTCCATATATATATAGTCTATCCTTAGTCCATTTTGGACAAACCCTATTTTCTAGGGATCCTCCCTGCGCCGCCACTCTCTCTGGTTCCCCTCGGGATCACTAGCGAACCAACCATCGCTCTTTTGCTCCTCCTTGACCCAATCCCCTAGCACCGCCGCCATCTTCCCCTTGTTTTCAGCGCCACCCAATCAGCAGTGCAGCCCGCTCCTGTCCGATCCATCCGTTCAATCCAGCCGCCACCGACCTCCTTCGTCTCGTCCCAGCGTCGGACGTGGAGCCGTGACTCCCGCCAGACCTCCTCACTGCCCGAGGATGCTGCCTCCCCATGCCCTCGTTCCCGAGCTCCATCGAGAGGAGAGGAGCCCCCGCAAGCCACTGAACCGCCCCGCTGTCCTCGTCGTTGACCCTCGCAAGCGTCACCCCGATCCAGGCCAGTGCCCCGGTCCCCTCTCCTTTCTTCTCCCTTCGTTTCTCTCTCTCTCTCTGCTCCTCACCACTACCGCCGCCCTGCAGGAACCACCGCCGCCGCTTGCGGACGTTGTCGCCGGTGCCGTCCAACACCGGGAATGGGCACCCCATGCCCGGATCTGGTCTCCACCGCTGCGGATCCGCCTCCCTAGCCGTCCCGCGCCCTGGACCTCGCCAGAGCCGCGCTAGGTCGCCGCCGTTGTCCTTCTCCAAGGTGAAGCGCGGCCCGCTCGATCCTCTGCTTCGTGACCTGCTTCACCTCCCCTTGGTCCAGATCCGCGCCAAGGCCCAGCTCGCCTCGATTCGTCTCCACGCGCAGACCAGCGCCGCGCCCTGCTTCCTCTGGATCGAAAGACAAGCGTCGCTCCAGTCGACGCGTGGACTACATCGCTCGCACGGGCCGGCCTCGCTTCGTGCCTCATCGCGCCCCTCCCGCGGCCCAGCAAGTCGCTGTGGCCCAACCTCTCCACCGAGTCAGGCCAAGGCCCATGGGTCAGGCTACCCCGAGCGCCCCACCTTTCTTTTCCTGCTGCTGGGCCAATTCAGTTCCAGCCCATCATGTTTTTTTCCTGTCCAGTGAATTTAGCTATTTCCCAGAGAGTGCCAGTTTTGCAGAACGGCCCCTAAACTTCATGCATTTAATATCTTAAGAACTGTGCATCATATGTAAATAATTTATATATGAAATATGCTTAGTTTTTCATCTAGTTTAATAATTTGTCCCTTTCATCCATGTTTAACATGTTTAAAATGCTGTTTGTTTAAATTTGTTTAAATAACTTGCTAAAATGCTTTATTTCATAACTAAATAACCGTAACTCGGAATTTAATAAACTTTATATGTAAATGGGGTAGAATTTTGCCTAGTTTAACTTGGTGTATCTTTTCCCCTATTGTATTACATGGGTTGTTTGCGAAGATTACCTCACTTGCGACATTGCTTTCAATGCGGTTATGCCTCTAAGTCGTGCTTCGACACGTGGGAAATATAGCCGCATCGAGGGCGTTACATTAATGCTTGTCACTAGGGCCCGAGTGCCATGATTTCAGATCTGAACCTATTATGTTTTCATCAATATATGAGAGTTCTTGATCCTATCTTGCAAGTCTATAGTCACCTATTATGTGTTATGATCCGTTAACCCCGAAGTGACAATAATCGGGATACTTACCGGTGATGACCGTAGTTTGAGGAGTTCATGTATTCACCATGTGTTAGTGCTTTGGTCCGATACTCTATTAAAAGGAGGCCTTAATATCCCTTAGTTTCCAATAGGACCCCGCTGCCAAGGGTGGGTAGGACAAAAGATGTCATGCAAGTTCTTTTCCATAAGCACGTATGACTATATTCGGAATACATGCCTACATTACATTGATGAACTGGAGCTAGTTCTGTGTCACCCTAGGTTATGACTGTTACATGATCGATTGCATCTGGCATAATTCTCCATCACCAATCCAATGCCTACGAGCTTTTCCTATATTGTTCTTCGCTTATTTACTTTTCCGTTGCTACTGTTACAATCACTACAAAACCCAAAAATATTACTTTTGCTAGCGTTACCTTTTGCCACCGTTACCACTACTATCATATTACTTTGCTACTAAACACTTTGCTGCAGATATTAAGTTATCCAGGTGTGGTTGAATTGACAACTCAACTGCTAATACTTGAGAATATTCTTTGGCTCCCCTTGTGTCGAATCAATAAATTTGGGTTGAATACTCTTCCCTCGAAAAATGTTGCGATCCCTATTATTGGGGATATGACTACCAGATATGACCCTCCCAGGAGGGGTCGGGTCAACCACGATGGCGGGTTACTTAAGTGAAGCCCGAAGAGTATACAAGGTGACGGTTTATGATAAGGCTTGTAGTAGGCCCAAGCCCAGAGGCGGCTTAAGGCCTGTAAGTATAAACCGCCATGTATGAATAAGACTTGTAAAGTAAGGCATGTAAGAGTTGTCACCGAGTCGGACACATTGTATGAGCCGACCGGGACTCTATAGGCCGCAGGGCGTCAACCCGTGTATATAAGGGGACGACCCGGCGGCGGCTTGGGGCAAGAAACAACAGATCGAGAGCCAAGCTAGCGTATTTCGCTCATTGGTCATCGAAACCTAGCAATACCACATCAACTGGACTAGGCTTTACCTTCACCGCAAGGGGCTGAACCAGTATAAACCTCTCGTGTCCCTCGATTCCGCCCAACCCCTCTCAAGCTACCACATAGATGTGTTGGTCTCGCGACTAAGTCCTCACACTAAGGACATCTGCCGTGACAATTCCACGACAGTTGGCGCCCACCGTGGGGCTCGTGCACGGTGGTGATGAGTTCTTGGAGGGAGCTTTTTAGGGATCGTGAAGCTCGCGATTGATCGGATGAAAAAAGCGCCACGGAAAAGCATGCAGGATAACCCGGCAAGCCTCAGATAGAGCCGGTAAATTCATCGTTTTATGATCGGTATCATGGTCAACCTCGGAGCTAGTAGTGCGAAGAGAGATTTAGGGTTGCGCGCGTGGCCACACGCGACCAGGCGATCCGTCCGGATCGATTCCCGCTGCGCTGTTCTACAAAGTCGCCAAGACTAACAGGAAGATTCCCTTGCACCGTTGCAAAAATCCACCGAAGGCGTCTCGTTTTCCAGATCGGAAGTAAACGTCATTGCAGTCGTGCACGGACAGTCAAGAAAATATGGCCACGGCGAATCAACCTGTGGTTGAGTTGGTTAGGTGCACAGTGGTATCCCCAACCCACCAGGGTTCAAATCCTGGTGCTCGCATTATTCCTGGATTTATTTCAGGATTTCCGGCGATGCGCTTTCAGTGGGAGGAGACGTTTCCGTCGACGACGAGGCGCCTACGGTGACTTCGTAAATCTCAAGATGATATGCCGGCTCAGTCTCTCGGAGGTGCTAATAGGGATAGGGTGTGCGTGTGTGCGTTCATAGGGGTGAGTGTATGCGCGTGTATATAAGCGCTTGTGTCTGTACTGATGCTCAAAAAAATACGACCATGTCTTGCCATCTACGGACAAATACGCAAGACCCCAATTACAGCTGTTACTGATACATGTCAAATCAGAAAACTCTCCCAAAAGGAATCATCCATAGTTTGCGACGTGCAGACCGGGTCAAATTCAAGGAAACAACATATACTACTTCAACTAGCATTGCAGGCGCACAAACTGACTAGGATGGTACATTGGATAATTTTGGACGGGCAGAGTCCAGGTAATGTTTTGCTACACCTACATAAAAGGCAAACGTAATCTTACGTGAAAGCTGGCCTGGCAAGACACGATTGGATGAGAAAAAGGCCCGGGCCCCACCCCGAAATCAGGGGGGCGACAGAGAATTTGATTAAAGAAGGTTACGTAAGGTTAAGTAGATCATTACGTAGATGTAGGATTATTGATGTTTCCATCGATTGGATTAAAAAAAAGGGGAAAGAAGGCCACGACTTGGAGGAAGACACGGGCAAGCAAACCACACTGACCAAGACGAGGACACGGACGGGTGGTTTAACTCGGACTCTGCATCTTCGCCGTCCCACCTCCACCGTCGCGGCGGCACCTCACCGGCGCGTCCCTGCTGTCAAGCCGCCGCCGTTGGTCG
Organism: Triticum urartu; assembly: GCF_056163025.1. NCBI lineage: Eukaryota > Viridiplantae > Streptophyta > Magnoliopsida > Poales > Poaceae > Triticum > Triticum urartu. The sequence continues at coordinate 534,950,569 of NC_141876.1, forward strand.
CTTCTGTCCCGGCTGCGGCCTGCTGAGCCGCCTTGGCTGCTCCAACGCGCTGGCGTCAACCGCGCTTCAAGCCACCGACCACCGCGAGCCGCCTGTGCTCCGCCGAACTCCGCTTCTGAATCCGTGGCCTCGAGCGGCACCCCCTTATTCCGCTTCGTTGAGCCGCTGGCTGCTGTCGTCACCGTAGCCCGCCGCCATGGTCAACCACCCCGGACTTTTCTGCCACCACGGGTCACGAGTCGCCGGGCGTTTTCCGCCTCGAATCCGACCTGAGTCACCGTCGTCCTTGTTGCCAAGACGCCTCAGTACCGATTCCGAGCCGCCGCCCGTCCGAGCGCGCCTCGCCTCCTTCTGTGGGTTTCTGCCATGACATCGAGCTGCCGCTTCTGAGCCGGCCCCGCTTTCCGCCTCTGCCAAGAATCGTTGCGGCCTCGAGCCTGGCCTTGCGTCGCCTCTGCTGGTCCAAAGTTGATACTTGTGGAAGGTTGAGGACTGGATGAATCCTCGTGTGAAATGAGATCTGACCGAGAATCTCACGCTGAAGATAAATGCGCAGTTTGCCAGTGAGCATCATTATTTTTAAGGGATTGGTAAACTTTGCTTAAAAGGAGACAGACTATCAAAGCACAATTTTCAAGTTGGAAACAATACGTTCAGAGTTTGTTGATGGAACAGAGAGCATGGTTAAATTTTGTTCCTCGCAAAAAGATCCTCTGTCGTTCTAATACATCAGGTGCTATCTGTTCTCAATATTTTTTAACATATATTAATTCTTCTGAGAACAATTACTCTATCTTTCAATATATTTTATGCAGGACAAAGTCTGCTATATCAGTGACGTTGTGCCATGGACAGGAGGCTCGCACCGGTTTAAACGTTATGGCCAATTCTCGCACCTGCGCCGTCTTAAATGTTGTGGCCAATTCTCACGCATGCACCGATTACCGCTGTTTGCGGCTGACTCGTCAGTCCGCATCCATGCGCGCTGGTTTCCAACACCGCGGCCGACTCACCCAGTCGGGCTTACAATGCCACGGCAGGCTCTCCCGTCCGCACCGGCTTACAAACGCCGCGTACGACTCTCCCGCCCGCACCGGATTACAACGTCGCGGCCGATTCATCTGTCTGTTCCCGCGGCCGACTCACTCGTGATTGATTTCAGCTTCACCGTCATGATTTTCAACACCGTGGCTGATAATTTTCGGCCTAACATATCAAGGTGAAATCTGTCCAATCAATTTTTATTGATACATTTTTTATTCTTTAAAAGAACAAATTACTCTGGCTTGCGATATTATCTATGCAGGAGCAATTATTCATTGCGAAAGCTATGGCCGTGTCATGGATGTACAACTCGCGTCACCTTTATAATGCGCTAGCATCTGACCATACCATCACGCTCGATAAATATATGTGCAAGCCGTCATTCTGCAGACCAGTTTACGTCAACATGATGTGGCTAACTCGCCCGTCCGCGCCGGCTTACAACGCTGCTGTCGACTCTCCCCGTTCGCACCGGCTTACAACGCCGCGGCTGACTCGGCCGTGATTAATTTCAGTGTCACCATGGTGGTCATCAACTCTGCGGTGGATAATTTCTAGCCTAACATATCAGGTGAAATACATCCAGTATATTTTTATATTATATATTGCTTTCTTTAAAAGAACAATTACTTCGGCTTGCAAAGTTATCTAAAGCAGGACCCTAAAACCGCCATATTGATGGAAATTTAAAGGTCGTCAGAAAATTTCCGGCTTAAAAAGAAGGATTCCGATTTAAAATCCGACTCAAGGGAAAGTTGTCTCCCACAAAGCTTTAAAGCTCTCAATATCCGGTTTAAGAATTTCCGGTTCGAAAGAATAATCTCTCACAAGTTCGAGTTCTCAGGAAAATTAAAGGGACTAAAGAGAGTCTGTTGCAAAAGCACAACTCAAAATAGGTGCCCCTTGAGCACAGCTCACAATATCACTTGGGGGCTCTGGTCGTATCCGAATCATAGCTTATACCCTCTTGATCGGCACAATGCCAAAACTTATATGGTCACTTGAGGGCTTCCTATTCAAACATAGGTCGTATTCGAACCAAAGAGAATATAGCTGTCGGTACCCTCTTGATCGACGCAATGCCAAACCCACTAGGGGGCTTCTTGATCATATTTGAATCATAGCTTAACCCCTTTTGGGTCCGACTTCGATCGTATTAGAATCAGAGTCGTTAAAAAACTCTCAAGGTCATTTGGGGGCTTCCTGTTCAAACATAGGTCGTATTCGAACCAAAAAGAACATAGCTGTCGGTACCCTCTTGATCGGCGTAATGCCAAACCCACTAGGGGGCTTCTTGATCGTATTCGAATCATAGCTTAATCTCTTTTGGGTCCGAATTTGATCGTATTCGAATCAGAGTCGTTAAAAAACTCTCAAAGTCATTTGGGGGATTCCTGTTCAAACATAGTTCGTATCCGAACCAAAGAGAACATAGCTGTCGGTACCCTTTTGATCGGCACAATGCCAAAGCCACTGGGGGCTACATGATCGTATTCAAATCCTAGCTTAACCCCTTTGGTCTGGTTTACTGATCGTATTCGAATCAGAAGCCCCGCTTTTTCTCTCTGTTTGACTTAAGTTTTTTGAAACAGTCTTTTGGGTTTGTCTTGAGACTTTTTGCTCATATCTGAAGCATATATATGTGGTTTCTATTAACCCGGCCTGGATTTCGACGACAAGTCGCCAGCATATGACAATATTAATACTTGGAAGGTTTGGCTTCTAAGTTTTGGGCTATCACCCTTACTGCACAGGTGTCATAAGCCGGCAGTATGATTCAATATCACAGGTATGATATTTATTATACATAATTATGTTTAAACCGGCCCTGGCTTTTGACGTTAAATCGCCAGTATATTTAGGCTTGAATGGCCTTAATTCTAGTATTTTCCATACTTGCATAAAGACTATATTATGTTTGGGTTGTCACCCGCCCTGGCTTTTGACGTTAAGTTGCCAGGGCGTATGTAGTTTAAACTATGTGCAGGATTCACAGAACTATGACTTATATAAATCATTAAGTTCAAGCTCATCATCAAAATTGACGTTTCAAAAGGGTTGTACATTCTGGATTTTCTCAAAGGCTATAAGCCGCCGGGTTACAAACATTTCGGTTTACAATAAATGCGTATTAAGTCGCCATCGGCCAAGAGCCGCCGAGTATTTAAACTCCGAATTTACTTGTCAACTGATAAGGTATTTACATCTTTCATAGCCAAAATTGGCTGGATTTTCATGATGATATTGAATGATTAAGGTTTTCAAAACCGGATTATATTATTCAAATCTTTAATAGCCAACATGACTGGATTTTTATTACGGTTATCAATAACCAATGTTATGATTGAGGTTTTCAAAGTCGCTTCAGCGCAATGGCTATTATTTTATCAATGGATATAATTTATTCTAAAATGGAAGGAATAGTCCCGAGTCGCTGCAGGCTTACGACCCGACACTTGGGGGCTACATTATTCAAGTTGAGATTACATGAAATATGCAAGTCTCATGTCGCTGCAAGCATGCACCATGACACTTGGGGGCTAATGCAAAGTCATTTTTACTAACCTTGTTGAAGACTCGACTCATCACATCATAATGAGCCGGCCCTTGGGGGCTACCAGTTGCTCATGTCTACAATTCAAGGTACACAAGTCTTAATTCATTATATTGAAGGGTCCGCTGCTCAGTTGGTAAAGCACAAAGCTCTTAACCTTGTGGACGTGGGTTCAAGCCCCATGATGGGGGTTACATCATATGATGTTCTTTTCCAAGAAGTATATATAAAGTCCCAACTCAATATTATCTTACTGAGCCGGCCCTTGGAGACTACACGTTGATGTTCAAGTCTACATGATCATATTTATAAAGTCCCTGCTCGTTATTGCATAATGACCCGGCACTTGGGGGCTACATATATGGAGTATTCAGTTTTTACTAGTGACTGAGATGAACAACATGGATTTGTTCAAAGTGGCAGTAATTATATTGAAACAAGTCTCAAATCATCACTTTGTTCTGCTCAAGACTTGGGGGCTACAGGTATTATGGATATAAAGGAGAAAAATCTTCAAATTCTCAGTTTTGAGTAAACCAGATTGACCCGGCGTAAGCAACAATTATGACCCGGTGCCATCAATATTTACAAACTGGCAGTTTTGGCAATGATAAACCGGCAATTTCTACATCTTCAAGCCGACTGACTATCAGATGAGTATTTCAAGACCAATATTTTTTAAGCCGGCGCTTTGGAAGCTGACTCAAGTGGATTATTCTTCACAATTCTCTGGGAGAAATCAACGTCAGCAAATTGAGTATGAAGTTGGCTTATTGACCCAGATTTTTTTTAGAAGAAGGAAATGACAATTGGACTTAAGGATGATCAGGTCCCGGCTCAGGAGAATATTTAACCCGAAGCACAACCTGTCAAATTTGTTTTTGAGTTATTTTGCAGGATCAGTTTAACCTGGATAAATCCAAATTAAACTGGGGGCTAATGTCGGGGATATACCCCGCGGTGTAACCCGCCGGATGTATGACCCGGCTGGAGCATGGCGACTCACTGGTGACCCGCCTGGAGCTTGGCGATTCACAGATAACCCGCCCGATCTTGGCGACTCATTAGTAACCCGGCGGGCGGGTCAGATGGACAACAAGGTCCAAAGCCCAGAAGGCCGGCTCACGTTATGATGGGCCAGCTTAAGAGGAAAGGGATGACGAATATTTCCTTTACGAGGAAAAAAGACCCGGACTTGTATTCAACTTGTAAGAGAAGATAGACTAGTCCTATCCTACTAGGACTCCACATGTAACCTACCCCTCTAACTTATATAAGGAGGGGCAGGGCTCCCCGAGAGGGACAAGCAAGAAGAAACAATCTCTAGGGCTAGACACAAAGAGCCGGATTATCGGCGACTCCCTCATGATCATAATGAGACCTAGCCACAAACAGCATGTAGGGTTATTACCGGATGATGTTTCCTGGGGCCCGAAGCTGTCTAAATCCTTGTCTTATGTTGCGTCTCTCGATTTCGCCCAACACCTCTCAAGCTACCACATAGATGTGTTGGCCTCGCGACTAAGTCCTCACACTAAGGACATCTGTCGTGACAATTCCACGACACCTATACTTGTGGGTTATCAGGAGGCAGCAACTTTTCCTCTTTCTCATAATGCCTAATAGGTATGTTAAAGTGTGCAGCAAGGTGCGAGGCAAAGATGCCTCCAAAGACGGGACCCTTTGTACGGTTCAGATTTAACCGTTTAGCAACAATAGCGCCTAAACTGAAAGTGGTATCACGAAACAAAGCATGGCGCAAAGTAACAATATCAGGGGCACTAAGATTTCCACTGTTCCCACGACCAATTAAGCATCTACTAGCAAATATTCCAAACTAACGTAGAACAGGAAAATGTATGCTAGTAATTCTTGGATCGGAAACTTCCGTCGTTTCCCCTACAGCAATCATATCAATAAATCCCTCCATATCATTACGATGTGGTTCCTCTATGCTGCCCGCCAAGGGTATCTTACAGACCCTACAAAACTCATATAGTGACATCTCCTTAACCTCATCATATAAATGAAATTCCACTGAAGGTGGTGATTTCTTAGCATGAAAGTAAATTTTTTGCACGAAAATATTAGTGAGGAGGAGATACTGTTCGCGCTGGTCACGAAGGAAGTCGACGATGCCTGCATTCTCAGCCAAATAATAAAAGTCATCATATATCCTGGCTGCTCTCAAGAACTCACCACAAGGCCATTCGGACGGCCGAACCTCCGCAGTGTGAGGGAGATTATATTTGGGCTTCTTATTATCTTCACTTTGCTTATCCTTCGAGCTTTGGCTCGAAGAGCCCCTCAACAATCTCTTCATCATTTTCTTTCTCTGAAAAGATTCTGAAATTTTTAGTAACTCAAAATAAAAGTGAACCAAACTCAGCAAGATTGATAGCAACTACTCCTACAAGTGCCTATAGGCCATATCATGCATTAAAACTACTTTTGACCACATAAACTTGACATGCAAGCTCAAGAACAGGATCACCTAAGCAGCAAAAATTTGCAATAAATAAAGCACTAGAACAAAAACTAATTGGACCATTGGAGGAGTCACATACCGAAGAACAATCCCCCAAAGCAATTTTGTGAATGGAGCTTTGAGCAAGGAGATCGAAAATGGCAGCAAAATGAGCTAGAACTAGGGTTTGAGCTGGTGGAGGATTTTTTTTCTGGAGGAAGACGAAGTGTGTGGGTGCAGGAATAAGTGGAGGGGGCACGTGAGGTCCACGAGGCAGGGGCGCGCCCTCCCCCCTCATAGGCACATGGTGGGTCCCCCTGGTGTGTTCTCGGTGCCAAATATTCTTAAATATTCTACAAAAAATCATACTTCATTTTCAGGACATTTGGAGAACTTTTATTTTCGGGGTATTTTTATTGCAAGGATAATTCAGAAAACAGACAGAAAATACTATTTTCGCTTTATTTAATCTAAATAACATAAAGTAAAAAGAGGGTACAGAGAGTTGTGCTTTCTAACTTCATCCATCTCATGCTCATCAAAAGGAATCCACTAACAAGGTTGATCAAGTCTTGTTAACAAACTCTTTTCGAATAACATGAAACCGGAGAATTGTCGAATAACACTAGGTTACCTCAACGGGGATATGCATGTCCCCAACAATAAGAATATCATATTTCTTCTTGATAGTAGGAAAAGGAAATTCAAAACCTCCAATAGTAATCGTTGAAGTTTTTCCAATAGAATTAATATTGTGGACTTGAGGTTGTTTCCTCGAAAAGTGTACCGTATGCTCATTACCATTATAATGAAAAGTGGCATTGCCTTTGTTGCAATCAATAACAGCCCTTGCAGTATTCAAAAAGGATCTACCAAGGATAATCGACATACTATCGTCCTCGGGAATATTAAGAATAACAAAGTCCATTAAAATAGTAACATTTGCAACCACAATAGGCACATCCTCATAAATACCGACAGGTATAGCAGTTGATTTATCAGCCATTTGCAAATATATTTCAGTAGGTGTCAACTTATTCAAATCAAGTCTACGATATAAAGAGAGGCATAACACTAACACCGGCTCCAAGATCACATAAAGCAGTTTTAACATAGTTTCTTTTAATGGAGCATGGTATAGTTGGTACTCCCGAATCTCCTAGTTTCTTAGGTATTCCACCCTAAAAAGTATAATTAGCAAGCATGGTGGAAATTTTAGCTTCCGGTATCTTTCTTTTATTTGTGACAATATCTTTCATGTACTTAGCATAAGGATTAATTTTAAGGATATCAGTCAAATGCATACGCAAAAAGATAGGTCTAATCATTTCAGCAAAGCGCTCAAAATTCTCATCATCCTTTTTCTTGGATGGTTTAGGAGGAAAAGGCATGGGTTTCTGAACCCATGGTTATCTTTCTTTACCATGCTTCCTAGCAACAAAGTCTCTCTTATCATAACACTGATTCTTTGATTGTGGGTTATCAAGATCAACAACATGTCCAATCTCTACATCATTGTCATTGCTAGGTTGAGCATTAATATGAACATCATCATTAATATTATCACTAGGCTCATGTTCATTACAAGATTGTGTTTCAGCATCAGAAATAGAAATATCATTGGGATTCTCAGGTGTGTCAACAACAGGTTCACTAGAAGCATGCAAAGTCCTATCATTTTTATTTTTCTTCTTCTTAGAAGAACTAGGTGCATCAACATTAGTTCTTTGAGAATCTTGCTCAATTCTCTTAGGGTGGCCCTCAGGATACAAAGGTTCCTGAGGTCATTTTACCCCCCCTAGTCATAACTCTTACAGCATTATCATTTTTCTTATTATTTAATTAATTGAGCAAATCATTCTGAGCCTTAAGTACTTGTTCTACTTGAGTGGTAACCATAGAAGCATGTTTGCTAATAAGTTTAAGTTCACCTTTAACTCTAGACATATAATCACTCAAGTGTTCAATCATATAAGCATTACGTTTCAATTGTCTACCAACATAGGCATTTAAATTTTCTTGCTTAACAATAAAATTATCAAACTCATCCAAGCATTGGCTAGCAGACTTATTACGAGGAATATCACCTTCATCAAATCTATAGAGAGAGTTTACCTTTACTACCTGTGTCGGGTTATCAAGACCATGTATTTCTTCAATAGGTGGTAAATTCTTAACATCTTCAGCTTTAATACCTTTTTCTTTCATAGATTTCTTTGCCTCTTGCATATCTTCAGGACTGAGAAATAGGATACCCCTTTTCTCCGGAGTTGGCTTAAGAGTTGGTTCAGGAAGTGTCCAATCATTTTCATTACTCAACATATTGTTCAATAGCAATTCAGCTTGCTCAACAGTTCTTTCCCTGAAAACACAACCAGCACAACTATCCAGGTGGTCTTTGGAAGCATCGGTTAGTCCATTATAAAAGATATCAAGTATTTCATTTCTCTTGAGAGGATGATCAGGCAAAGCATTAAGTAATTGGAGAAGCCTCCCCCAAGCTTGTGGGAGACTCTCTTCTTCAATTTGCACAAAATTATATATTTCCCTTAAGGCAGCTTGTTTCTTATGAGTGGGGAAATATTTAGCAGAGAAGTAATAAATAATATCCTGGGGACTACGCACACAACCAGGATCAAGAGAATTAAACCATGTTTTAGCCTCACCCTTTAATGAGAACGGAAACAACTTAAGGATAAAGTAATAGCGAGTTTTCTCATCATTAGTGAACATGGTGGCTATATCATTTAATTTAGTAAGATGTGCCACAAAAGTTTCACATTCATAGCCATAAAAAGGAACAGATTCAACCAAAGTAATTAAATCAGGATCGACAGAAAAATCATAATCCTTATCGGAAATACAGATAGGTGAAGTAGCAAAAGCAGGGTCATATTTCATTCTAGCATTCAAAGACTTTTCTTTCAGCTTAGCTAACAGTTTCTTAAGATCATATCTATCATTGCAAGTTAAAAAGTCTCTAGCAGTTTCTTCATCCATAACATAACCCTCAGGCACAACAGGCAATTCATATCTAGGGGGAGAATCTTCATCATCACTTTCATCAATATTATCAGTTTCAATAATTTCATTCTCTCTAACCCTAGCAAGTTGTTCATCAAGAAATTCACCTAGTGGCACAGTATTATCAAGCATAGAAGTAGTCTCATCATAAGCATCATGCAAAGCAGAAGTGGCATCATCAATAACATGCGACGTATCAGAATGAATAGCAGGAGTAGGTGTCGCAAGTTTACTCATAACAGAAGGTGAATCAAGTGCAGAGCTAGATGGCAGTTCCTTACCTCCCCTCGTAGTTTAGGGAAAAATCTTGTTCTTTTATCTTTCAAGTTCTCCATAGTGATCAACAGATATAAATCCCAAGTGACTCAAAGAATAGAGCTATGCTCCCCGGCAATGGCGCCAGAAAATAGTCTTGATAACCCACAAGTATAGGGGATCACAATAGTTTTCGAGGGTAGAGTATTCAACCCAAATTTATTGATTCGACACAAGGGGAGCCAAAGAATATTCTCAAGTATTAACAGTTGAGTTGTCAATTCAACCGCAGCTGAAAGACTTAATATCTGCAGCAAAGTATTTAGTAACAAAGTAATATGGAAGTAACGGTAACGGTGGCAAAAGTAACAGTATTGGTTTTGTAGTGATTGTAACAGTGGCAACGGAAAAGTAACTAAGCAAAGATCAACATGTGAAAAGCCCGTAGACAATGGATAAGTGATGGATAATTATGTCAGCTGCGATTCCTCATGCAACAGTTATAACATAGGGTGACACAGAACTAGCTCCAGTTCATCAATGTAATATAGGCATGTATTCCGAATATAGTCATACATGCTTATGGAAAAGAACTTGCATGTCATCTTTTGTCCTACCCTCCCGTGGCAACGAGGTCCTATTGGAAACTAAGGGATATTAAAGCCTCCTTTTAATAGAGTACCGGAACAAAGCATTAACACTTAGTTAATACATGAACTCCTCAAACTATAGTCATCACCGGGAGTGGTCACGATTATTGTCACTTCGAGGTTACTGGATCATAACACATAGTCGGTGAATATTGACTTGCAAGATAGGATCAAGAACTCACATATATTCATGAAAACATAATAGGTTCAGATCTGAAATCATGACACTCGGGCCCTAGTGACAAGCATTAAGCATAGCGAAGTCACAGCAACATCAATCTCAGAACATAATGGATACTAGGGATCAAACCCTAACAAAACTAACTCGATTACATGATAAATCTCATCCAACCCATCACCGTCCAGCAAGCCCACGATGGAATTACTCACGCACGGCGTGAGCATCATGAAACTAGTGATGGAGGAAGGTTGATGATGACGATGGCGATGGATTCCCCTCTCCGGAGCCCCGAACGGACTCCAGATCAGCCCTCCCGAGAGAGATTAGGGCTTGGCGGCGGCTCCGTATCGTAAAACGCGATGAATCCTTCTCCCTGATTTTTTTTCTCCTCGAACGTAAATATATAGAGTCAGAGTTGAGGTCGGTGGAGCCTCAGGGGGCCCACGAGATAGGGGGCGCGCCCCCACCCTCGTGGACAGGGTGTGGCCCCCCTGACGTTGATTCTTTCGCCAGTATTTTTTATATATTCCAAAAATATTCTCCATCAAGTTTCAGGTCATTCCGAGAACTTTTATTTCTGCACAAAAATAACGCCATGGCAATTCTGCTGAAAACAGCGTCAGTCCGGGTTAGTTCCATTCAAATCATGCAAGTTAGAGTCAAAAAAAGGTCAAAAGTGTTTGGAAAAGTAGATACGATGGAGACGCATCAGCTAGCGAGAGACCACTATTGTCGTACTGTATCATGATTGTTTTGACAAAGTGTTGGCATTTGAGATATCTTATTATTGTTTGCTAGTTGATTATGTCATTGATATGAGTTAATATAATTTTTAAGAGTTATTGTTGACATAGTTAGTCATGATCTTTGCTGAAAACCTGGGTACTACTTAAGCTTATTTATGTAAACAAGAGCAAAAGAGTTCGTAAACGTTTTTCTTTTTCACTTTCAGATTATCAACTGAATTGCTTGAGGACAAGTAAAGGTTTAAACTTGGGGGAGTTGATACGTCTCCATCGTATCTACTTTTCCTAATGCTTTACCTCTTGTTTTGGACTCTAATTTGCATGATTTGAATGAAACTAACCCAGGCTGACGTTGTTTTCAGCAGAACTACCATGGTGTTGTTTTTGTGCAGAAATAAAAGTTCTCGGATTCGAACGAAACTTTTGGAGAATTATTTCAGAATAAAAGAAAAATACTGGAGCCAAGAACCACCGGAGGGGGGCCCCTGGGTGAGCATAACCCACCAGGATGCCCCCTCTAGGCGTGCCCAGGTGGGTTGTGCCCACCTGGTGGCCCCGCAGACCCTGATCCCAACTCCATAAATACCTATTTTTACAGAAAAATCAGGGAGGAATAATTATCTCGTTTCACGATACGGAACCGCTGCGACCTCCTGTTCTTCATCGGGAGGCCAGATCTGGAGTCTATTTGGGGCTCTAGAGAGGGGGGTCTTCGATTTCGTTATCACCAACCCTTCTTCACGCCAATTCCATGATGATCCCCACCGGGAGTGAGTAATTCCTTCGTAGGCTCGCTGGTCAGTGAAGAGTTAGATGAGATTCATCATGTAATCGAGTTAGTTTTGTTACGGCTTGATACCTAGTATCCATTATGTTTTGAGATTGATGTTGATATGACTTTGCCATGCTTAATGCTTGTCACTTTAGGCCCGGGTGCCATGATTTCAGATCTGAACCGTTTATATTATCATCATTATATCTTGTTCTAGATCCGATCTTGCTAGTCATATTCACCTATTACGTGTTATGATCTGTAAACCCCGAGTGACAATATTTGAGATACTTTTCGGTGATAACCGTAGTTTGAGGAGTTCATGTATTCACTATGTATTAATGTTTTGTTCCGGTTCTCTATTAAAAGGAGGTCTTAATATCCCGTAGTTACCATATGGACCCCGCTGCCACGGGAGGGTAGGACAAAAGATGTCATGCAAGTTCTTTCCATAAGCACGTATGACTATTTACGGGATACATGTCTACATTATATTTATGAACTGGAGCTAGTTTTGTATTGCCCTAGATTATGACTGTTATATGATGAATATTATCCAACGAATCCACCAATCCAATGCCTACGAATTTCCTACATATTGATCTTGCTAAGTTAGTACTGCTAATATTACTGTTACACTTGCTACAAAATCATTGCTATCACTGTTACTGTTACTATTATCGTTGCTACTACTATCAAAACTATCATATTATTGTGCTACTGATTGCTTTACTGCAGATAATTAATCTTCAGGTGTGGTTGAATCGACAACTCAGCTGCTAATACTTGCAAATATTCGTTGGCTCCCCATGTGTCGAATATATAAATTGGGTCGAATACTCTACCCTCGGAGGAAAGGGATGTAGGCCGGACCAAGAGGGGCAACGGAGGGATGCTCTCTCTGCCAACCCGATGTTTTTTTGCGACTTCCTATTTGATGTTCTCTGCGTTTAACTGCCGCGGTAACTCACACTGTGACAACACTAAGCAAATAACTGGGCCAGCCCATCTAAAATAGTTAACGAGTAGGTCCCATCTGGTTTTGGAACCTTATAGGGTTTCAGACATGGTTTCTACTGGTTTTGGGAACCTTTTAAAAGGTTCGAGAACCATTTTTGGACTGTTACTTTTTTCTTTTTCTCGTTTTTGTTTCTTTTCTTTATGTTTTTATTTAAAATTTACAATGTTCGCATTTTTTTATAAATGTTCTAGCTTTTGAATTTTGACCATGAGTTTAGAAAATTCCCCTTTCTATTCTTTTAGCAATTTTCAGAAAACCAATGTTCGGGTTTTCCAAAAAGAATTGGGAGTTTAAAAAATTATTCATAAATTTCAAATATTTTTTGTGTATCAATTTTTTGGGAGTTCCATAAAATGTTCGAAATATTTTAGAAAATGTTCTTGCTTTTAAATTTTGTTCAGGAGGTTAAGAAAATGTTCGGGTCTCCAAAAATTGTTTTGGAAGTGAAAAATGTTCCAGTATTGGAAAAAATATGTTTGTGTTTTCAATATTTTTAGTGGACCTTTATATAATACTTCCATTTATAAAAATTGTTGCATTTTGTGAAATGTTTGAGGTTTATACTTTTTATTCACAATTTCCATTCAAATTTTGCGTCCAAAATTTAAAAGGATCTGCGCTCTGTCTGGTTCTTATGTTTTTGCGCTTCCATGAACACAAAATAAGTCGCTATGTTGACTGGCTACCAGCACTTCTTCTGAAGCAGCTGGTCTTGTTTCCGTTCTGTATTACTCGCTAGCACATGGGTGAGCCCAGTCGGGAGACCCACCTGTGCGTGCGGTCGACATTCTGCCGCTATAGGAGCTTCGGTTTTTTCTGGTACATTGGAAATTTTTTGGCACGGTTTCTTAACTATTTTCCTTTTTCTCGTCGTTTTTCCTCTTTTCATATTATTTTTTAAATGCTATATTTTTACAAATTTATGATTTTCTATAAAATCGATGAACCTTTTAAAAATGCATAAACGTTTTCTTCAAAATCGGTGAACTTTCTTTTCCAAAATTCATGAACTTTTTATCATGTTTGTAAACTTTTTTAAAAAATTGATTATTGTTTTCAAATATATGGAGCTTTTTCAAAGTTGACAATTTTCTTCCCAATATCGATAAACATTTTTCGAATTTGTGAACTTTTTTCAAAACTGATTAACTTTTTCAAATTTGTGGTCTTTTTTCAACTTTTTTTAAAACTCATGAAATTTTTGAAGTTTGTGAATATGTAAAAAACAACCATAATTTTTGAGTTCACAATTTTTCCAAATTTTGCGAAATATTTTAGATTACTTTATTTGTTTCTGAAGTTAAATGTTGATCGGTCAACCACGACCAGTCAGGTGCGAACCCAAAGCCCAATCAATAGCGAACGAGCGAAGGAAAGTGGCCAGAAAAGCGACGTGCCGACCGAGCGAGCGAACATTGGGCCGGCCCAAGTATGTGGATGCGTGAGCTCCAATTTCGTGAACAGGCGCCTGAAGCGACGTATAGGTGATCCTGCTATTTGCCGCCTGCAGGCGGCAAATAGGATTGGCCTAGTTCGGTTTGGTAGGAGCATATGAATGAGCGCATGACGTCGAGATTACTAATTAAAGAGTATCCTTTGCAAAGATCAATCCTGCCTCTCAAGGTTGTGGAAAGTGGCACACTATATACGCCCCAATTCGTTGTAGTATGTGAGCTTTTCCTTTTTCCATTGATTCTTTTATACAAATGTTTTAGCTGTTAAACCGTGCGCCCAAATCTCCAACTGTTTTCATCGTTGGATTCCTCGTGATGAGATTTTCAAAACTAAATCTCATGTTGATAATTTCAAAACAAGCTTTTTTCCATGTAAAATTTGGACGAAAAAACCCAAACTGGGAGCATGTTTTTTTTCTTTCCGAAGAGGGCCAACCATGCCTCTTGCGGAAGCAAATCTGTGCCTCCGTGAGAAGTAAATATGTGCCACTCATGGAAGAAAAAAAAGTGAATTTTTTCCTTTTCCTCGAAACAAATTCGTGCTTCTCAGGGAAGAACAAAAACACATTTCTTTTTTCCGTTCTAGAAAGGCATGTCGTGCCTCTCGCGGAAGCAAATCTGTGTCTCAACGGGAAGTAATTCCGTGCCCGTCACAAAAAAGCAAAAGTATGTTTTTTTTTCCTTTTTCGAGAGCTCGTATAAGTAAATCTATGCTTGCACGAGAACTAAATATGTGTCTCTCGTGAAAGCAAATACATGCCTCCAGGAGAAATAAATCCCTACCTCTCACGGAAGGAAATAACAAGTTTTTTCTCTTTTCCGAGAGGCACGAGCAGAAGCAAATCCGTACCTCACGCGAAAGGGGAAAAACAAGAAAACACAATACTTCACGCAATCATTTTTTCAATTTTTTCCCAAAACCTAAGGAAAATCGAGGGGAAATGAAAAGCCGAAAAAACCGAAAACACGTACAGAAAAATTAAAGAAAACCCCGGAGGGAGGGTCCAGAGCGCGACACATGGTGGCGACTGAGCTCCCAACCCACCCAAAGTGACCCTTGCAGAGGCTCCCGAAGGAGTACTCGCTGATTAGTTGCTCTCGCATGGTCCGCGCCATTCTTTTGTAATGATTTTTATTTGTTGAATTTATTTACTAGCCTGGCTTATATTGTTGTTAACCCTGAAAAAAGCTTATATTGTTGTTAATCACATTTCAGCTAGATTTATGTGATTGTTCTAAAAAAACTAGATTTATGTGATACTAAAAAAACTAGATTTATATTTCACTGAAAAGAAAAGGTAGAATTATGATTGACTCAAAAGAGAATCTAGATTTACGTTGCAACTTTCTCTCATCTTTTTGGGGACAACGTAGACTGTTTTATTTGAAATCTGCGTCAGTCTCAATTGGGTACTTTGAAGTCCACTTTCGTTCAAAAAGTCCCAATTTTTCTTTTTGAAACAAAAAATAAGGTCTCAATTCCGGTCTGTGGCAGGTAGGGGTGCGGGTTCAGAAGACTGCTACGGATCACTGGCCAAGTCTCCTGGCGTCGTTCGGAATTTGCGCTTGTGATCCGTACAAATCAGTGAAGTCGTGATTGCGATCCCGAGCTGTCTCTGCTCATGGTAGGCTTTGTTGATTCGCCCACTTCTCGGAGCTGTGGAGACTGCTGCACTAGGGCCGAGGAGACTGCTGCACTAGCTCGAGCTCTCTTTTTTCAGAGAAAAGGCAGATAAACGCGTGGACATTGCAAGATTTGATTCGTCGGTTCACGTCAACAATCAAACTGAGAAGCAACTGCAAATCTAACATTGTGCATTGGTGCAGAACTGCATCGACTTGATCGATCACATGATGAGACCAGAAAATCGATGATGACTAGCTCTCCAACCGCTCCAGCTTTTGCCGTTGGAAACCACACGTAAACCCGTTTCTGCACGCTCTTTTTGAACCGAAAACAAGTCATCAAAAGCAGGCTCCGCTTTGGTTCCGTGAGCGCCTGAGGCGAGTCTGTTTGGGTTGGATCGGGCGAGACTGAGGTCCCTTTTGTCCCCGGGAAGTAACATAACAGAAGAACGTGGAGTGCCTGTCTGTCTTCACATCGCGCCGGCCTGTCCTCCCCCCATGGTCGGTCGGTCGAACGTGGCCGGCGATGCCACTCGCTCAGAGCCATGCATATGCATGGGCTCAATCCATCGCGTGAAGCGGTTATTTTCTGGACGCGACGGCAGCGTGTTCTGTTGCTGCAACGAACTGGTGATGGGATGACACCTGGAAAGCGCCGAGGGCGGTTGCATGGTCGGTCGGCTCGTCCGGCTCGCCTCGCTCCATGCTGACATGCCGAGCGCCGCGCAGTAATGGAAAATGGCATGACGAGCTGCAGACAAATGCCTATCCGAAGATGAGGCCACAGTACTACGGTCCGACACCTCATCGGTCGATCCAGAAAGAACCGTCAAGTGTGAAGAAGCAGCTCACGAGAGAGGTCGGTTTGGAACCATGCCCGTACCGGCGTGGCGGTTCATGCATGGGACACGGAACTGACTCGAACAGACTGGCCAAACGGACCCTCGAATTATTACTGCCATGCCATGCGTGGGTCGGCGCGTAGCAGCTCGACACTTTCGCAGCCCTTGGATATTTTACCACGTACTAGGTCCCCGGCAAAGCTTGGCTAGCTAGGGACATCACACCTGGGCTGGCCGGTGGCACGTACGGCCGCGCAGGTGTCCCGTGCACCGGCGGCCGGCGCGCGACCGTGCATGCATGCATGCATGAATCAATGCCGTACGTACGTGGCGGCATGGCGAATTGAAGTGGATGCACGAGGAGCTGTGCTCTGCTCGATCGGGACCATGGCATATGCATGCATGCACGCACGCGTGTGATGTTCTGCTTTGCAACGGCGCATGGTCGATCGGGCTGGTCCATTTTATCTTCAGTTCCGTCACTGTGCGCGCGTCAGTGCACTGTTTCTCTTCTGGGCTGGCGGCGGCGGCGCCTCTGGACGGACGCATTTGCCGCTCCAAGGCCCATGCAGCTTTTTTTTTTAGCATCGATACATACACAAGCGCTCATATACACGCGCATACACTCATCTCTATGAACGCACACGCGCACATCCTACCTCTATGAGCATCTTCGAGAGACTGAGCCGGCACATCATTTTAAGATTTACGAAGTCACCGTAGGCGCCTCGTCGTCGACGGGATTTCCGGCGATGCGCTTTCAGTGGGAGGAGACATACCAAAGCCCATGCAGCTGCATGCCTCCCGGTCTCAAGCTCGCTCGTATCGTACGTATACTAGTTTGGACATGAATCATGGGAGCATTTATGGTTTTATGTCAAAAGAGTTCCATAGGATGGCTCTATTTATAGTTGAGGCCACTGGCTACACTACAAGAAACCTGTTAATTCATGACAGATTTCTGATGACGATCACAGAAAGGGCTATTTTTCATATATAAAATCATCCAGACCGTCACAAACGGCTCCTGCTGATTTGCCCTACTTTCATCAATCCTGCGTGGTGCGAAAGCTGCTTTCTGATTGGCTGATACAACCCTCCCACGGATCACGCATAAGCACCGTCCATCCCCCTCGATCCAACGGTAGGCACACTTGACCCTCTTTCTCCTTTCTTCCTCCACCCCGAGCCGCCGGCTGCTCTTCCACAGAGAGGATCGAATCTCTCCCATGTGCTCCGTCTCCCCCCCCCATCTCCCGTGATCTCCGTCGTCCCACCTGCCCCGATTCATCTGCAGGTCGAGGCTTCCGGAGGCTGCATCGAGACAAGCAACGGCAGGCCCAACTCCGCTCCCTCCCCGGTCTAACCCGTGCTCCGCTGGTCCGGTCGAGAAAAGGCCGGCGCCCCACCGCCCCTGCCGGATTCGCTGATCCAGCAGCCGGATCCGCCGATTCAGCAGTCGGATCCGCCAAGGTCGCGTTGGGATCCCGAGCTTCTAGTCCTCCCCGCCTTCTCCTCCGTGGATCCGCCGATTCAGTAGTCGGATCCACCAAGGTCGTGCTGGGATCCCGAGCTTCTGGTCCTCCCCGCCTTCTCCGTGGACGGCAGGCAACAGAAACATGCAAGGTACGCGCCACTGCTCCAGCCAAAGGAGGGCGCGAGGTGCGACACGACGGGGCGTGGTCCAGCTGGGCATTACAGGGGCGGGTACCACCTCACCGGGGCGCGACTCCGACAGCCAACACCGGCGGCCAACTCTGATCCACCGAACCCAGGCGCGGGCTCCGGCGGAGTGCGGTTCTGCGTTCATCAGGAGAGTGCGTGCCGAAGAGAGCGCTGCCCCCTACGTCGCCTTCATCGACACCGAGCCCCTCATCGGCGAGGCCGCCAAGAACCAGGTCGCAATGAACCCCACCAACACCGTTTTCTGTACGTGCATCCATCTGCAATTTCTTCTAGTGCGCATAGTCGTTGTTTTGTTCCTATGCACACGATATGGTTAATTGGAGTTGGATCCATGGTTATTTGAATAATTAGGTGTAGCTGCTGACGAATCTGCCATGTAGTCCCCTATTTAGATTTATTATTAGTTCATATCTGCATCTCTATTGTCTGTTCTTAGATTTGTTTTGCTATATGATAGGTTCTCAAATTACATACTTCAGAATCGATGGCCTGAATTAAGTTGGCATGCTACCTGAGGATTGAAATAATGTGTACTATTAGATTTTGCTGTTTCAGATTGAACATCGATTTATTCACAGGAAAAAATAGATTGAACATAGCTTTACTGTAGTATTACATTCCAACATACTTTACACGCTCCTAAAAAATCAAGTGCAAAATTACATTAGAGGGGAAATTCAGTAATTGGTTTCTGAAACTAAGTGACATGCACATGTAAAGTTTGTTTGCTTGATGTGCTTTGTATGCATACGTATTGTAGCCATATATATCAACATGTGACAATAGTATTGCATTTGCCTTGAACACTAAATTCAGTCTTTCAAAAAAAGAAATTTTGTAGCCATAGTCAAGTCTGCTGCCCTGTGCATGAACCAAACACAACATTAGCTTCCTTTTGAATCCTGAAGGCACCAACTACAAATTATTTTAGTGTACGAAAATCAATCATCAAAGTTGAAAAATTGTGTGATTACGAGGAATCTCGTTTCTTAAACATGTGCATCTTTAGAAAATTTCTGTATTCATTAATCATTATCAGTGCACAAATAACCAGTAAAATTGTTCTACATGAAGACTAGAGAAGCCTGTTTGTTGGTCTGTAGCTATCTGCTTAAGGATGACATGCTTCTGTATTAAGTCCAATTGAATTATCTAGCTGGTCTTTTTTGCAAATACTAGCAGATAACATGTAAAGCGGTTTATCAGTTCAAACTCCATTTGTTCAAAATAGGGTAATTCCTGCAATGGACATGATGGTAACTTTTGTTCAGTAGAGTGATGCTCGTGGATTTATCGGTGTGCTAAAAGATGGTCTGAAGCTAGTAGAATTTAGTTGTTTCATTTTTCTGCCGTGTGCCTTGCTTTTCTGCCCGCGCCCACAACAATACTTTAAGCTGTGATATATGTTCCACAAGCTCCATTTTTTATGATGTCCCTTTCAATCTCATTCACAACAGTTAACTGGTCTATTTTATTAATAGAAAATCCTTTGACGGTGCCACTCTTTTGTACCAACTTCATGTTGTATCTGATTACACTTTCTAGTGCGAAACTTGCTTGTTTTGTTCAAATATATTACATATGTCCAGTATTTTCACTAACATCTCTTAGCTTTGTTTTGAAGGCTTGCCACGGTTGAGTACTGGAGCTGTGATTTGCCACAGTAAAGTATTTATACTGCTAGTTCTTTATTGTTGTTTTAGATAGATATGTATATTGAGTATATCTGTATTGCCTCTGTTCGTAGTGATCCACTTCACTTACATTGCCTCTAAATGCTGGAATAGTGAATGTTTGGTAGGAGTGGTAAATACTAATGAATTGATTTTGGTGAGTCAAGTGTAGTCATATTTGTGAATGTGCCTTCTGTGAGGTTTGCGAATTTGCAAAAAAAAACTACTTTTATTCTGAAGTGTGATCTTGCATTTATGTACTTAACATCAAATAGAAAAATACATATTGCATTAGAATTATATATTTTTGAATAGAAAATATGCCTTCTGACAATTGTAAACTAGGTTTGTCTACAAAATAGTAATACAAGTGGGACGTGTGATGCACATTCTCTTTGAGGCACAATTGTTTCCTTTCCTCCATAATATGTATTGTACTGTGCATATAATGATCATTTCCTATTTCCTTATTCCATATCAGCTAGAAACCCATTGGTGTAGTATTTTAACAGCTGCTCAGGAGCTGCCTGTACCAGAGCAAGAATGACATCATCGACTTCTACCTTCTCCATCTCAAGGACAAATCTCATGCAACCCATGGTGCTGCATTTGACACGGGCATTTGAAATTTTGTTAGTGATTATTGTGTCTAATGTCTGATGTTTTGGACACTTTTTTGTAAATGATGGCAATGTGGCTTCAGTGATGTACCTCTGATGGTTATTGTAATTGAATGAAACAATTTAATGGAAATTTGTGGGCTCGGCAAAAATTATGTGTTTTGCTAATGGAGGAATTTTTGGCTGTGAAAACTTGTATTATATGTATTGGGATGTGCTAGCTGGGTGAATTGAATGGGCTGTGCATTTTGGGCCGTATTGAAATTATTGGGTTGAAATCTTAATTATAGTCAAATGTAGTGGGCCAAAATTTTAGCTGGGCCGGTGATCAAATGGGCTGCCACCTCAGATTCACGGAGGCCGCCACGTTAGATGATGACGTGGAATGCATCTTAACGTTGTTATGAGCGCGTCCGTTAAGTACTCACCTGTGACAGTCAAAATCCGTCATGGATCCATGACGGCCAATATCCGTCATGGACTATGTGGTGGACAAATTATGACGCGATATACATGACGGATTTCAAATCCGTCATGGACGCCCTTCCATGATGGTTTTGAGCACATCCGTGACGGTCTGAGTCTGTCATGTATTAACAAGTTTCTTGTAGTGCTAGTGATCACGTGAAAATCGCAAGTTAGTTAAATTAGCTAGAACTCGCGCCGAAAAAGGCAAGTAGAGCTAGCTAGGAATTAACCGAAACAGACTCTGTAAACACCGAGTTAAAATGTCCCGGCCGGCCGGTGACGTATGCACGCATGCAGACATTGTAGCACACGCAACACCAGCCGGCGATGTTTATCCCGGCGGGCAAGCGGACACGGCGACGTGTGCGGATACGCGGATCGAGCGGGCGGTGAGGTGTCGACGCGAGGCGCGCCCCGTCGAGGTCAGCAAATAATGGTTAGTTTCACGCAAGAACAAGGACGCACATCGGCACATATGGGCCATGACACACGTCCACAGACCACAGCCCGCTGCGGCCGTGGCGTCTCATCTGGCCGCGCGTGCGAGCCGTCCTTGTCCTTGTCGCGGACGGCGACGCGGGTAGCTCTGGTCGATCGCCGGTCCCGGCCGCCGTTGCTTTCAGCGCGCCACCGCCGGTCGGCGTCCTTCTCTCGATCCACTCTCCCTGTCCCAGTCGGAATGTACAACACGTAAAGCGGCCTTCCCCGGCCCCCACGGCAGGCATAAATTCTCCCGTCCATGTGTGTGGATCCGCTCTCTTCTCTCCTGATTCCTTGGCTCCTTTCGCTAGCTCTTCTGCAATCTCCACAGGAAAGTGAAGAAGCTGACAAGCACTCTTCTTCATGTGAACTCAACATTTTTCGCGGCTAAACTCGTATTCGTACGATGTGAACTCGGCAAAAGAAAACACCCCTGGACCTGTGAAAATCAATCAGAGATTAAGTGTGCCCGTGCGTCTAATCGAGTTTTGTTGTTCTTCAGGGTAGCGTGTGTATAATCGAGCTAGTATTGCTGCCGTATAGTAGGTCAAAATGCAAATGGACCTGTCCATAACAGTTTGGGGGCCCACCTACGGCGGCAAACCGGCGGGTAGCTCGGTCTACCGCTAGCCAGGGGCCTACGGCGCCGCCCGTACCCATACAGTGCAACTGCGGTCCAGAGCCCACGACGGCACGTCTCGGTGTCTGCCGTCCTGTCCTCGTCCACCGGCGGCCCCCATCTGCAGCCGTCGCGCGCGCCGCCAGTTACCCGAAACGGCGGCTGCAGCGCGACAGAGGTGGCGCCGCCGGTGCATCGCTTACACTTACGAGCACGCTCCGCTCCCTCTTTTGATGCATATTATTTTTTCGCTTTTCCGTGTTTCTTCGCTTTTGCTATGTGGTTTCGCACGTTGCATGTTTCTACGCCATCTTTATGTCGACATTGGCCCGTGTATTTACTACCGGGTGGTTCAGTGGAACACGGGCGAGGAAACTGCAAGCTAACTGAACGGTCGATGTATCTTTTTTTGGGTAGCTGCCGTGGTGGTGTCGGAGGCAGATGACGGGTGTTGGTGTCAAGCTCAGAGATATTCTGCTATTTTTTTAATTTTGTCGTATCGATTATTACATGACTTGTATTTTGATCTTTATGATATGAATGCGACATGTATTACCATGAAAAAAAAACTGCAAGCTAACTGAACTGTCGATATTTCTCCGCCCGTACGTCAAGCAGAGAAGTCCCATACATACAGAAGACTATGAGGCTAGTGCTCTCACTCACTCGTGCTGACGTCTCACTCTGGCGTAGTGGCGTGAAGTGAAAGGGTGGGTCCACTGGACAGGCCGCAAAACTGAATCTCGCCACAGGACTATCGGACACCGCTCGCCTTTCCACTTGTAAACCGGGCTTGCTTTCCTACGGCGGGGAAGAGAACGAGGCCGCGCGTTATCTGCACGCGCTGGATGAGTACCGCCATTGGCGAGGTGGATTTTCCTCATGAAATGACGGGTCACCACAGCGGCCCGGCACTAGGTTCCAACGAGAGCCGCCGTAGCACGTCGACGCCGGCATTGGCGCTGCTCGGCACGCGCGCTGGGGGCGACTCCCCGCGTACACGCGCCGCGACCAAGAGCCCGAGACGGAACCAGCGGCAGCAAGGATACGTCGTTTTCCGATGGATGGAGCAGGATCGGCATCCTGTACTGTATCGGATGGATGTTCCGGCCGGCCCGGCCCGGCCCCTCCTCCCCTGGATGCCGCTGCTCCGGTCGCGCGCGCGCGCGCAGGCAGACGATTCCGTAGCTAGCTAGCCTCCGCCCTAGCGCAGCGCAGCGCGCATCGGATACGGCCGGCTGGTTCCGGCGCAGTGCGCACGCTGCTCTGCTCGCCGGCCTCACATGTCCTTTCACCAGCAGCATCAAATAATGAAGCCGTGACAAGCCATCGATCCCGCCCCGGGCCTGTCTGTCTCGACACGGGAGCCAGGCGCCTCCTTGTCAACCGCTGGACGATGCATTTGTGGTGGTCTAGGTCCATCCACTTCCAGACACAACCGGTGCCTCTTTTTTTCCCGGGACCTCGACCAGGATCGCTGCGGTTGTTTTCGCCGTAGAAAAAATGACCCCCCTTGTCCCCTTGCTTCTATCCGGAATGTGCACCCCGAATCCATGGCTGCTTTGCAAGGACGGAGAATAAACGTGCCACGTGCTGCTCAGGTGGGATCGGAGGTGCACATTTCATTTCTGTTGCCTCATTATTTCCGTCCGGTGTACTATAGGGGATGCGTGTAGTTTTGGGTCAATAATTTCGCTAACTAAAGGACCAAGGAAAGCAATGCTTATTTTGGTAAATTTATTACTTGTTCTTGGAATGTTAAAACCGCAAACCGATAAATAGAAGTATTCCATAGCACCATGGAATTCTATAAAAATCCCAAATGTTTTTTTTACCATTTTATTTAGAATTCGCATGTTTTCCTTTATTGCTATGGAATACTCGGGTTTTTTTTGTGTGAAATATCCTTTGTGCTGACCAGGATAACCAAGAAACACACATGCGACCGAGCGGGGGGAGAGAGTTTGTTTTTGCCAGTGGCGGATTGGTTTGGGTAGCATAAACAACCGAAGACACGGAGAGCGGCGTAATCGGGCGGAGTGTCATATAAGCGAATATAGGGGATGGCGAAGTCTATAGCTTGGGAAGGGCGAATGTTGACGAGATGGGTAGCTGTGTGAGGGCTTCTGCCCTAATAGAAGGGTTCGGACGATGTCGTTGATCATGCAAATAGCTCGTCCAGCTTTGCCGTTTTGAGCAGAAGAGTAGGGACAAGAGAGACGGAGGCGAATGTCGTGAGAGGTGAAGAAGATGGTGACAATGGAGTAAGAAACTCGGTGCCATTGTCAGCTTGCATAGCAACAGGAGGACAAGAGAATTGTGTCCGAACGTACGCGACAAAATTGAGAAGGATGGCAGCGGTGTCAGACTTTTGTTGGAGAGGGAAGGTCCGCTAAAATGTGAAAATCATCAACAATATAATAAGATAGTATTTGAATTTTTTATTTTCATTTTTTACGGGGAAAGATAGTATTTGAAACCTGAATTGCTCGGAATTGGAAAGTCCAAAGATCACAATGAATTAACTTAAAAGATTCAATGCTTATTGATGATGACCTAGCAAAGGGTAAACGTACGTGCTTGCCAAGTTGACAAGCATCACAAACACGTGAGTCTGCTTTATTACAAGAAACAACAGATTGTTTATGAAGTTGGGACATGCGTACGTCCTGGATGTCCTAAGCGCGACGATGCCAAAACTCGGTGGAGGTGGTGGCGAGGAGTCCATGAACATGATGATTGACCACGAATGATGGAAAGATGTAGAGGTCTCCTTGGCTATTGCATGGAAGGATCCCGGCCCTGGTGCAAAGATCCTTCGCAGAAAAATCGAAAGGGTCAAATTCTATAGAACAAAGATTATCAATAATGAAACGACAAACAGACAATAAATTTTTGGTTGTATCATTTTGAATTCCCAGCAATATGCTCCTCCTCCCTCCGTAACCCCACGAGCGAGAGAGAAATGCCACGGTGGACAGAAAAGTTAGTGAGTGTTATGATCCCGCAAGGGGCAACGTAGTCTAAGTTCTTTGACGTGTGGGTCACTGGTAAAACATGACTATACACAAACTACATTTACCCAAAGTATCAGTGGCATGGGCTATAAACTGCCACTCCGCTAGTAACATGTCAATTATCACTGGTACCCATACCGGCCCCATACACCTTAGGTTTCAACATGTCAGTATGCCAGAGAGAAGATCCTAAAACAAAGTATGCTAGAGAGAAATAACATATAAAAATAAATTGGTTGGAGGGAATTCGAACCAGAGCTGGACAATCTACTGAACTATGTTTTGCGTGTGACTATTATCTGGAAAGCAATATATATAGAGTTATAGTCCAATTGCTATGCATTTTTCCTGACTAGTCAATGTGTACGTGCAATGCTTGTTAATTTGGAAGTATATTAAGTGCATGCGGATATTAAGTAGGATATTATGTGTGTGTTATTATGTGATTAACACTATATTTGGCATGAAATTAACCGCACGCTAAACGTGTTGAGCGCTCGACATTGAAGCAGTCTAAATCGTTGGATTGACATGATATTTAAAGTACAATATCATTAATAAAATTGACAATGTTGTATTTTAAAAATTGTCCAACGTGTATTAAAGATTATTGTGTGATATAATAATAATCATGTTTGCAGAAATGCAAGAATAATTTTACTTCAGTTTTTTAGAATACATGCTGAATATTTTCTAAAAATATGTTGTGCATTTCTGAAATGATCGTTGTCCATAGTTTGAATGCATGTTGAACATTTTTTCAAAACGTTTTACAAATTTTAATACATGTGAAACATTTTCACAAAAACATGTCAAACATTTTTTAGAAATGCAATATCATTTTCTTTAAGTTTTTTGACAATTATAAATTTTCTTATATTTCTTTTTTAAATGTGAAAAATAATGCCAAGAAGTATATATAATTAAGCCTGAAAAAATGAGAAGAAAACTTGTGCGGACCCATAGGAGCGCCATCTATAAAAAATAAAAATAAAAATTGAAGAGGCATGTTGGCATGCCGTATATAGCCTTCTAGCTCATGAGTGTATTTCTCAAAAAAAAAACATGAATGTAAATAAAGTAGAGTTCGGCCTGGTGGATAGCTTACCTCGAATCGAAGCACTGTTGTGTAGATCAGAAGGGGCTAGGAAGAACAAAATTAGAGAGAATGTTACTGGAGGTAGGAGAAGATAAGCACGCACATGCTGCATACCAGCTCGTATCCCTCCCATCTCCCCTCGTGCAAGTGGCCCACCATGTGCGCTCGCCTCAACCTGGCTCGCTAGGAACTGCCGATCCGAGCGTTTCCAACGAGCCAGGACCAAGTATGCTTTAAGTTTCGTGCTGTGCAGGCCCAACAGTAAATGCAACCAACCAAACGGGCTCAATCTTTTCCGCACGGGCCAGGCTGGGCCTAATGCAGGCAACCAAACACGTCCTAAGCAACTCTTGTCCAGGTGGTCTCAAATTATTTTACTGTTGTTTCTCTCATGTCACACTGACATGTGAGACCCATGTTTGTAATTTGCTGGCTTTTTTGGTAACAAAATGAAAGCCACCGCGCGACTCACTCGTTGCCTCCTCCACTTCCACCTACTGACATGTGGGCCACCGCTAATAATACCATTCGAAAACTCTAAAGAAAAAAGAGAGCAGTAATACCATTCGAAAACTCTAAAGGAAACTGAGATGCCTTGGCGTTTTAGCACCAGCAGCGTGGAAAAGGTGATAGTTGCAACATCTTGTATTCTTTTGCGCGGGAGACTCCCTGGTAGTACTCGCCAACATCTTGTGCTCCTGGTAATACGGGAACAGTTCGGGGCAGTTTGTAGAACATGGCCGTGTTTCTGTCGGCACAGAAGAGAATCGATAAAACAAAGGACGAATCACCTGGGAAGGGAAGATCTACAAGTTGGCCGCCTCGCCAAAATCCACTCTGACTTCGCCGGATAACCTTAACTATTGGGCGAGTTGGGTTCAGGTTCAGGGGGGGAGGGATCGGTCGCAATGCTGGCCTTGCCCTACGACCGACTCAGAAAACCATATTCCTTCCGATCCACTAGCGCTCACGTGCGTGCGTCACGGTAAAACCGACCGTTGTTAGTGTTGTAACGCCGCTAAACAGGCTGGCCTTTTGTGATGGCCGAAAGAGCGGCAAGCAGAGCAGAGCAGAGCAGAGCCAGGTGTAAAGCGGCAGTTTCCCCCCCTCCCACTATCCAAAGACCACCTTAATGCCATCTTAATTTCACGGCGCCTTAAACGCCGTTGCTGCCGTAAACCCCCAATCATGTGCTCCACTCTCCATTTTTATTTTTACGACGGCGGCGGCGGCGGGCTCCACTCGCTGGGAAAACCAAAAGGCGGGGCGGCTCGTTCGGGTTGGGCCTCTTCTTTTCGACTGGCAGTCATATGCTCCTTGCCGCTTGATCGCCGCCTTTCCAGTCGCGCGACGGCTAAGCATGTCTGCACTTTTTCTTTTCCTGGTTTATGAGGAGGAGCGATCAGCGCGCGCGTGAGTTATTATTTTAGCTTTAGGCCCCTAAAATCCTCTTCGGTTTTTAATTCCGGTCTGCCAGCCGCGGAGCCCAAGGGATAGGAATTTTTAGAGATTATTATGGTGCGGGGAGGCCAAGGATAGGAAAAGAATTCAAACGGAGGCTCCGCCACTATATATACGCGCGCTAACTGCTCCGCCCTCCCTGCGACTGCATCCACGCGCCGCTTTCTCCTCTCCTCTCCTCCCCTCCTCCCTCCTCCCCGCCGGCCTGTCGTCGACATGACCGCTGACCGGGTGAAGCTGGCTGCGGATGAGTGAGTCGTAGGGATACGGTATACGGTTACAGTCGAGCTCGAGCGCCATGGAAGATGCGGAGGGGAAGCCGAGGGTAATCATCCGGGAGTACAGCCCGTCGACGGACCGCGCCGGCACCGAGGCCGTCGATCGCGAGTGCGAGGTCGGCCAGCCCGGCGGCATGTCGCTCCACGCCGACCTGCTCGGCGACCCCGTCGCCCGCATTCGCAACTCGCCGGCGTATCTCATGCTGGTAAGTGCCTGCTGTCTATCTGCTCCGGCTTGCTGCTTGGGTGCACAGTTACACTTACACGTCGCGAGGGCAGACGAGCAGCGAGCTGATTTCCATCGATTGCGGCTGGTAGTGGGTTGCTTTAATCCTCAACTGTGTTGATTTTGACATGGAAGGTAGCTGAGACGTCCGCCCAGCCCGGCCGCATCGTCGGGCTCATCCGCGGCACCGTCAAGTCCGTGGCCACGGGGAAGAGCTGCCCCGGCGCGCCCGCCTTCGCCAGCGTCGGCTACATTCTCGGCCTCCGCGTCTCACCTTCCCACAGGTAAAACACAATTGAATTGACTTGAATTGAATTGATTTCATCTTCTCCCCGTCCGTGACACTCATGAGCGCCCGCCCGCCCGAGTACGCTGTGGCATTGATTCGGCGTGTGCGTGGCGAAGAATTACGTACTAATTAATGGCGCCGCGCGTGATCGGCGGTTGCAGGAGGATGGGCGTGGCGCTGCGGCTGGTAGGGCATCTGGAGCGGTGGTTCGCGCTGATGGGCGCCGAGTACGCGTACATGGCCACGGACAAGTCCAACGAGGCGTCTGTGCAGCTCTTCACCGGGCGGTGCGGTTACTCCAAGTTCCGCACGCCGTCGCTCCTCGTGCACCCCGTGCACGCGCACCGCCTCCGGGCGCCGCGCCGCGCGGCCGTCTTGCCCCTGGACGCGCGCGACGCCGAGCGGCTGTACCGCCGCCGGTTCGGCCACGTCGAGCTCTTCCCGGCCGACATCGGCGCCGTCCTCGGCAACAGGCTCTCGCTCGGCACGTTCCTGGCCGTCGTGGACGACGGTTTCAGGTGGCGCGGGGTGGAGCACTTCCTGGCCTCGCCGCCGGCGTCGTGGGCCGTGGCGAGCCTGTGGGACTGCGGCGGCGTGTTCCGGCTGGAGATGCGCGGGGCCTCGCGCCTCCGCCGCGCGGCAGCCGCCGCGAGCCGGGCGCTGGATCGCGCGGCCAAGTGGATGCGCGTGCCGTCCGTCCCGGACTTCTTCCGGCCGTTCGCGGGCTGGTTCGCGTACGGCCTGGGCGGCGAAGGCGACGAGGCAGCGCTGGCCGCGAAGGCGCTGTACGTGTCGTTCGTGAACAGGGCGCGCGGGAGGGCGGCGGCCGTGGCGGTGGAGGTGGCGGCGCTGGACCCGCTCCGGCGGCGGCTGCCGCACTGGCGCAGCCTGTCGTGCGCGGAGGACCTGTGGTGCATGAAGCGGCTGGGAGGCGGCGAGCCCGACGCGGACGGCTGGGATTGGGCCAAGTCGGCGCCCGGGCAGTCCATCTTCGTGGACCCCAGAGAGGTGTGATTGACTCGGCAGCGACCGTAACCCGACCAGCCAGAGAGAGCTAGAGCTAAGCTAGGGGTTTAGATAGGAAGGTTTTGGATTTAGCCGTGGAGATTTTGTAGGAGCCTAGTTCGTTTTCCTTTTTCTGACAGAGAAGAGAAGAAAAGAACTGGTAGGCGGCTGTGAGCCGATGGATCCATACCAGCCATGGAATCGACGGGACAGAAAAGAGAGATGCGACGCGGATGGCGATCGAGAGCCAGCCGTCTCAGATATTATCATGCACACATGCAGTTACTACCAGATGTATGCATGTGTCAATGTGTGTCTAGATGCTGCTCACCCTGGCGCTCTCCCCTGTTTTTCGTCCCTGTAAGCAGTTTGCGCCGTGCAGGTGTGCGGTCGCCGGCCGGCCATATAATTGCGACGGCATATCGAGTAATCAGTGGCATCCATCCATCCATCCATCCAACTCAATGCACCGCCACTGTTGAGTATATACGCGGCTCATGGCCGTACCTTTCCCGAGTTCCGGCACTGTGCGAGCTCGACGACGAATTGATGGTGGCGGATGCAATCGCAGATGGGGCGCCTGACGCCCCACTGTGCAGAGCTTAGCTTCGCTCGTCCGTTTGACCGGGCAGGCCGATCGTTCGGTCGTTCGTTGGTTCGTTTGGCTCGTACGCCCGGGAATATTGCACTGTACGCCACGACCGCGCTGGTTGTCGTGGGGCGCGTACTGCGCCCACCTAACGTAGCGTAGGTGCGAGATGAATGCCGTCCATAAGAGGCATGGAGCTCCGGTGTCGCGAAATGGGAAAAGGCCATCCATCCATCGCACGCCGGCCGTACGAGCTTCGTGGTGTGCATGCAGATGCAGGGCAGGGGAGGAAATCATTGGGTTTTGTCGCCGTGTAAGCATCCCATTCGCCCTTTGGGATGTGCGTTTGTTTTCTGCGCATTTACATATGTACGTGGTGTCACTTCATCAACTCCATCAGGGGACGTAAAAGTGATGCCGCACGTGCGTAGTACAGAGCTTAGCACGTAAGTAAACGAATGCATCACCCACTAATAACACGTTCTCTCTCTCTCTCTGGCGACAATGTCCAATGATGCGATGGCACGAAATCTAGTGCCACCATAGACAGGGTCGACGCGAGGTCAAATTATGCCGAGCCATAATTCAAAAGTAAAATAAAATGCCAAGCCGTTGCTCTGGAACTAAGTGTCGCCCTTTCACCAAGTACATGGCCTCGCCTTTTGCGATAGCAGAACATTTTAGTTTAGTCATTATATCGATCTGATACATCCGCATTAAAAAGTTGTGAAAATAAATCATGTGATAGTAGCAACTTTGCTGACAAAAAATGAGTAACAACTTAGTTAGCTGGGATACATGTTGCATATTAAAACAACAGGCAAACAGATGTGCTGGCTGTCTTAAGGGTATTATTTTTAAAAACCGAGGCAAAAGGCTTGCCTTTTTCATTAATAAAGGAGTTTTAAAAGGTTCATGTTATCAGCTACACAACATAGGCCGTCAAAGGTAAACTATATACGGAATTACTCACACGGCATGATCTTGCTCCAGTGCGTAGCTCCTATGGTGACCCAAAGCTTGGCCTCATCTTGGATAAGCTTTTTTAGGAGGTAGAAAGGCGGCGTTGATTTTTTCCTAAAAACTCTAGCATTCCTTGTTCCAGATGATCCAACACACAAGCATGGTGAGGGAATCCATCGCCTTCCGGTTTGCGGTATTTGGTCGGGACATGCTGGTCCACCATCTACATTTTGCTCGGTCCCCCATCGGTCCATCTCAAGCTCTCCAAGCCCTAGACAATCCCTCACCATCCTCCCAACATGCATTGTGAACCGACATTTGTAGAATAGGTGTGGGGTAGTCTCGTTGGCCCTCTTGCACCGTGTGCAAAAGCCACAATTGTCCCATCCTCTCTTTTGCAGTCTGTCCGCCATCCAGATCGTACCGTAAAGTGCCAACCAGGAGAAGAACTTAACCTTGGGAGGGCCCCAAACTTTCCAAATGGTTTGGTAATGATGGTGGACGTGGATCCCGGCAATTGAATCATGTAAGCCGACGTCGCAGAGTACTCTCCATTTGCATCAAACTTCCAAGAAATATCGTCTTCAACATCCGTGCGAAATTGGAACTGATCCAGCCTAATCCAAAGATCCACATGATGAATGATGTGATCCACCATGAGAATGGCGGAAGGGTTGATCTTGTATACTCAAGCGTTGTGACGCATCACATCGCGCACCGCCCATTTTTTTCGCTTGGAGGATGCGAAAACGAGAGGGACGATGTCCTTCGGACTCTTACCAAGCAACCATGATGCGTTCCAAAAATTTGTCTTCCCTACATTTCCCACGGTGGTGACGGTGGAAGCGTAGAAGAGAGCCATATCAGTCTCACTGCAAGGGTTCCCCATCCCGACCCATAGCTTGGTCTTCAGGTTATTGCTTGATGTGTTGGTTGGTATCGAACTATTTAAGTATCCTTTAACTAAACGACATCACTCTAACAATATACTTGTATATATGCACTAATTAAAAACCTAGGGTATTGCAAGGGTAAATCACTTAAAAAGACAATTTTTTGGAGAGCAAGCTGCTACAGTTGGCAGACTTGCATCCAATATGTAAGAAAGCTAATAATTTGAACATTTCTTCTCTACTTAGTATCTTCTCCTTTCCAACCACAAATTAAGGAAAATAATATATGTCTCGTCCTACTCGACATGCCGAAAGTTATCGTAATGTCCAAAATAGCGATGAATTCCACCATGTCAAATTATCTACTTCATCATTTAGTGGTTTCCAAAATTGGAAAACCAAAATTAGAGCGGACAATATCTAAAAATAAGCAGGCAAGCGGCATAACAAGTGTTATTACAGGAGATGGTGCAAAAACTACTAGAGCCCAAAGTAAACCGATTGATGCTGATGGCATGCAACAGTCCTATAATGCCCACTTTCCTCCCGTGCGGGCCCAATTAGATCAATCTATGGGGAAGGTGAAAACCGATATCCTGGCATGGATTAATGATGCTGAGAAAGAGGCAGATAAGGATCAATGCTTTAACCTGCTGGGCCACATGGAATTAGTTGATGACACGGATCTAAACACGGGCTATGATTGTGACTTTCTGACAGTTGAGGTGTACATATGTACGTTGCGTCATTTCATCAACGCAATCAGTGGAAGTAAAAGTGATCCCGCACGTGCGTACAGAGTTTAGCGCATAAGTAAACGAATCCATCACCACTAATAACATGTTCTTTGGTGAGATCCAAGATGCGATAACACGAAATCTAGTGCCACAATAGACAGGACCAACGCGGGGTCAAACTATACCGAGCCGTTGCTCTGGAATTCTGTGTCTCCCATTCACTAAGTACATGGCCTCACATTTTCTGATGACAGAAAATCTTAATTCAATCCCTATCAAGATGCTACAACCTCATTAAAATGTTGTGAAACAAATCATCTGCTAGCAACTTTTGTTGACATAAAAAATGAGTAATTGCATAATTAGTTGGGATACATGTTGCATTTTAAAACAATAGGCAGACAGATGGTCCCTTTTTTGGAAACCTAGGCAGTTTGTCTCTCTTTTTTTCGAATACGCATGAACGTGCCTATCATGCATTAAAGAATGACATGGGAAAAAAGAGCCCCAACCACCATTAATAAAGGAGTTCTGAAAAATACATGTTATCGGCTCCACAACATAGCCGCCAAAGGTAATTAAATTACATACATAATTACTCTCGTGGCATGATCTTGCTCAAGTGCGTAGCTCCCGCGGTGACAAAATCTTGGCCTCATCTTGAATAATCTTTAGGATGTAGAAAGGTGGCAGTGATTTTTTCGTAAGAACTCTAGCATTCCTCTCGTTCTAGATGGTCCAACACACAAGCATGGTGAAGGAAACCATCACCTTACGGTTTATGGTATTTGGTCGGGACAATGCCGGTCCACCACCTCTTGACGTTTTGCTCGGTTCCCCATCCGTGCATCTCAAATGCTCCAAGCCCTAGACAATCCCTCTGTTGGGGAACGTAGCATAAATTCAAAATTTTCCTACGTGTCACCAAGATCTATCTATGGAGTCATCTAGCAATGAGGGAGGAGTGGATCTACATACCCTTGTAGATCGCGCGCGGAAGCGTTCAAGAGAACGGGGTTGATGGAGTCGTACTCGTCGTGATCCAAATCACCGATGATCCTAGCGCCGAACGGACGGCACCTCCGCCTTCAACACACGTATGGAGCAGCGACATCTCCTCCTTCTTGATCCAGCAAGGGGGAAGGAGAGGTTGATGGAGATCCAGCAGCACGACGACGTGGTGGTGGAAGTAGCGGGATTCCAATAGGGCTTCGCCAAGCGCTGCGGGAGGAGGAAGATGTGTCATGGGAGGGAGAGGGAGGCGCCAGGGCTTAGGTGTTGCTGCCCTCCCTTCCCCCCACTATATATAGGGCCAAGGGAGAGGGGGGGCGCAGCCTTGGCCCTTCCTCCAAGGAAGGGTGCAGCCAAGGGAGGAGTCCCTCCTCCCCAAGGCACCTAGGAGGTGCCTTCTCCTTTTAGGACTCTTCCTTTCCCTCTTCTCTTGGCGCATGGGCCTCTTGGGGCTGGTGCCCTTGGCCCATATAGGCCAAGGCGCACCCCCTACAGCCCATGTGGCCCCCCGGGGCAGGTGGCCCCACCCGGTGGACCCCCGGGACCCTTCCGGTGGTCCCGGTACAATACCGATGACCCCAAAACTTGTCCCGATGACCGAAATAGCACTTCCTATATATAATTCTTTACCTCCGGACCATTCCGGAACTCCTCGTGACGTCCGGGATCTCATCCGGGACTCCGAACAACTTTCGGGTTACCGCATACTAATATCTCTATAACCCTAGCGTCATCGAACCTTAAGTGTGTAGACCCTACGGGTTCGGGAGACATGCAGACATGACCGAGATGACTCTCCGGTCAATAACCAACAGCGGGATCTGGATACCCATGTTGGCTCCCACATGTTCCATGATGATCTCATCGGATGAACCACGATGTCAAGGACTTAATCAATCCCGTATACAATTCCCTTTGTCTAGCGGTACGATACTTGCCCGAGATTCGATCGTCGGTATCCCGATACCTTGTTCAATCTCGTTACCGGCAAGTCTCTTTACTCGTTCCGTAACACATCATCCCGTGATAAACTCCTTGATCACATTGTGCACATTATGATGATGTCCTACCAAGTGGGCCCAGAGATACCTCTCCGTTTACACGGAGTGACAAATCCCAGTCTCGATTCGTGCCAACCAAACAGACACTTTCGGAGATACCTGTAGTGTACCTTTATAGCCACCTAGTTACGTTGTGACGTTTGGCACACCCAAAGCACTCCTACGGTATCCGGGAGTTGCACAATCTCATGGTCTAAGGAAATGATACTTGACATTAGAAAAGCTTTAGCATATGAACTACATGATCTTGTGCTAGGCTTAGGATTGGGTCTTTGTCCATCACATCATTCTCCTAATGATGTGATCCCGTTATCAATGACATCCAATGTCCATGGTTAGGAAACCGTAACCATCTATTGATTAACGAGCTAGTCAACTAGAGGCTTACTAGGGACATGGTGTTGTCTATGTATCCACACATGTATCTGAGTTTCCTATCAATACAATTCTAGCATGGATAATAAACGATTATCATGAACAAGGAAATATAATAATAACCAATTTATTATTGCCTCTAGGGCATATTTCCAACAGTCTCCCACTTGCACTAGAGTCAATAATCCAGTTCACATCGCTATGTGTCTAACACTCAAGGTCACATCCCCATGTGACTAACACCCAAAGAGTTTACTAGAGTCAATAATCTAGTTCACATTACCATGTGATTAACACTCGACGAGTTCTGGGTTTGAACTTGTTATGCTTGTGAGAGATGTTATAGTCAACGGGTCTGAATCTTTCAGATCCGTATGTACTTCGCAAATCTCTATGTCATCTTGTAGATGCAGCTACTACGCTACATTTGGAGCTATTCCAAATAACTGTTCTACTATACGAATCCAGTTTACTACTCAGAATAATCTGGATTAGTGTCAAAGTTTGCATCGGCGTAACCCTTTACGACGAACTCTTTTACCACCTCCATAATCGAGAAAATTCCTTAGTCCACTAGTTACTAAGGATAACTTTGACCGCTGTCCTGTGATCCATTCTTGGATCACTCTTGTACCCCTTGACTGACTCATGGCAACGCACACTTCAGGTGCGGTACACAGCATAGCATACTGTAGAGAGCCTATGATAAAAGCATAGGGGACGACCTTTGTCCTTCCTCTTTCTTCTGCCATGGTCGAGCTTTAAGTCTTAACTTCATACCTTACAACTCAGGCAAGAACTCCTTCTTTGACTGATCCATCTTGAACACCTTCAAGATCATGTCAAGGTATGTGCTCATTTGAAAGTACCATTAAGCGTTTTGATCTATCCTTATAGATCTTGATGCTCAATGTTCAAGTAGCTTGATCCAGGCTTTCCATTGAAAAACACTTTCCAAATAACCCTATATGCTTTCCAGAAATTCTTCGTCATTTCTGATCAACAATATGTCAACAACATATATTTATCAGAAATTCTATAGTGCTCCCACTCACTTCTTTGGAAATACAAGTTTCTCATAAACTTTGTATACACCCAAAATCTTTGATCATCTCATCAAAGCATACATTCCAACTCCGAGATGCTTACTCCAGTCCTTAGAAGGATTGCTGGAGCTTTGCATACTTATTAGCATCTTTCAGGATTGACAAAACCTTCCGGTTTGTATCACATACAACCTTTCCTCAAAAACCGTCGACGAAACAATGGTTTTTGACATCCTATCTGCAAGATTTCATAAATAATGCAGTAATCGCTAATATAATTCCAACAGACTCTTAGCATCACTACGAGTGAGAAAGTCTCACCGCAGTCAACTCCTTTGAACTTGTCGGAAAACTTTTTAACGACAAGTCGAGCTTTCTTAATGGTGACATTTACCATCATTGTCCGTCTTCCTTTTAAAATCCATCTGTACTCAACAGCCTTACGACCATCGAGCTGTTCTGCCAAAGTCTACACTTTGTTTTCATACATGGATCCTCTCTCGGATTTTATGGCCTCGAGCCATTTATCAGAATCCGGGCCCACCATCGCTTCTCCATAGCTCGTAGGTTCATTGTTGTCTAGCAACATGACTTCTAAGACAGGATTACGTACCACTCTGAAGTAGTACGCATCCTTGTCATCCCACGAGGTTTGGTAGTGACTTGATCTGAAGTTTCATGATCACTATCATAAGCTTCCACTTCAATTGGTGTAGGTGCCACAGGAACAACTCCCTGTGCCCTGTCACACACTAGTTGAAGAGACGGTTCAATAACCTCATCAAGTCTCCACCATCCTCCCACTCAATTCTTTCGAGAGAAACTTTTCCTCGAGAAAGGACCCGATTCTAGAAACAATCCCTTATTGCTTTCGGACCTGAGACAGGAGGTATACCCAACTGTTTTGGGTGTCCTATGAAGATGCATTTATCCGCTTTGGGTTCGAGCTTATCAGCCTGAAACTTTTCCACATAAGCGTCGCAGCCCCAAACTTTTAAGAAATGATAGCTTAGGTTTCTCTAAACCATAGTTCATACGGTGTCATCTCATCGGAATTACGTGGTGCCCTATTTAAAGTGAATGTGGTTATCTCTAGTGCCTAACCCATAAACTATCATGGTAATTCGATAAGAGACATCATGGTATGCATCATATCCAATAGGGTGCAGTTATGATGTTCGGACACACCATCACACTATGGTGTTCCAGGCTGTATTAGTTGTGAAACAATTTCCACAATGTCTTAATTCTATGCCAAACTCGTAATTCAGATATTCATCTCTATTATCATATCATAGATATTTTATCCTCTTGTCACGATGATCTTTCAACTTCACCCTGAAATTACTTGAACCTTTCAATAATTCAGACTCGTGATTCATCAAGTAAATATACTCAACATCTACTCAAATCATCTGTGAAGTAAGAACATAACGATATCCACTACATGCCTCAGCACTCATTGGACTGCACACATCAAAATGTATTACTTCCAACAAGTTGCTTTCTAGTTCCATTTTACTGAAAACGAGGCTTTCAGTCATCTAGCCCATGTGGTATGATTTGCATGTCTCAAGTGATTCAAAATCAAGTGAGTCCAAACGGTCCATTTGCATGGAGTTTCTTCATGCATATACACCAATAGACATGGTTCGCATGTCTCAAACTTTTCAAAACAAGTGAGCCCAAAGATCCATCAACATGGAGCTTCTTCATGCGTTTTATACCGATATGACTTACGTGGCAGTGCCACAAGTAGGTGATACTATCATTATTATCTTATATCTTTTGGCATGAATATGTGTATCACTATGATCGAGATTCAATGAACCATTCATTTTAGGTGCAAGACCATTGAAGGTATTATTCAAATGAACAGAGTAACCGTTATTCTCCTTAAATGAATAATCGTATTGCGATAGACATAATCCAATCATGTCTATGCTCAAGCAAACACCAATCTCGATGGTAGAGGGAGCGTGCGATGCTTGATCATATCAACATTGGAAACACTTCCAACACATATCGTCAGCTCACCTTTAGCTAGTCTCCGTTTATTTCGTAGCTTTTATTTCGAGTTACTAACACTTAGCAACCGAACCGGTATCTAATACCCTGGTGCTACTAGGAGTACTAGTAAAGTACACATTAACATAATACATCCAATATACTTCTATCGACCTTGCCAGCCTTCTTATCTACCAAGTATCTAGGGTAATTCTGCTCCAGTGGCTGTTCCCTTTATTACAGAAGCACTTAGTCTCGGGTTTGGGTTCAACCTTGGGTTTCTTCACTAGAGCAGCAGCTGATTTGCCGTTTCATGAAGCATCCCTTTTTGCCCTTGCTCTTCTTGAAACTAGTGGTTTCACCAACCATCAACAATTGATGCTCCTTCTTGATCTCTACTTTTGTGGTGTCAAACATCGCGAATATCTCAAGGATTCATCATATATGTCCCTGATATATTATAGTTCATCACGAAGCTCAAGCAGCTTGGTGGTAATGACTTCGGAGAACCATCACTATTTCATCTAGAAGATCAACTCCCACTCGATTCAAATGATTGTTGTACTCAGACAATCTGAGCACAAGCTCAACAATTGAGCTTTTCTCCTTAGTTTGCAGGCTAAGAAAATCGTCGGAGGTCTCATCCCTCTTGACGTGGGCACGAGCCTGAAATCCCAATTTCAGCCCTCGAAACATCTCATATGTTTCGCGACGTTTCAAAACGTCTTCGGTGCCTCAACTCTAAGCCGTTTAACTGAACTATCACGTAGTTATCAAAATGTGTATGTCAGATGTTCGCAACATCCACAGACGACGTTCGAGATTCAGCACACTGAGCGGTGCATTAAGGACATAAGCCTTCTATGAAGCAATGAGGACAAACCTCAGTTTACGGACCTAGTCCGCATAATTGCTACTATCAACTTTCAACTAAATTTTCTCTAGGAACATATCTAAACAGTAGAACAGAAACGTGAGCCACGACATAATTTGCGAAGACCTTTTGACTATGTTCAGGATAATTAAGTTCATCTTATGAACTCCCACTCAGATAGACATCCCTCTAGTCATCTAAGTGATTACATGATCTGAGTCAACTAGGCCGTGTCCGATCATCACGTGAGACGGACTAGTCAATATCAGTGAACATCTTCATGTTGATCGTATCTTCTATACGACTCATGCTCGACCTTTCGGTCTCTTGTGTTCCGAGGCCATGTCTGTACATGCTAGGCTCGTCAAGTCAACCTAAGTGTTTCGCGTGTGTAAATCTGTCTTACACCCGTTGTATGTGAACGTAAGAATCTATCACACCCGATCATCACGTGGTGCTTCGAAACGACGAACTTTCGCAACGATGCACAGTTAGGGGGAACACCTTCTTGAAATTTTAGTGAGGGATCATCTTATTTACTACCGTCGTTCTAAGCAAATAAGATGTATAAACATGATAAACATCACATGCAATCAAATAGTGACATGATATGGCCAATATCATATTACTCCTTTTGATCTTCATCTTCGGGGCTCCATGATCATCATCGTCACCGGCATGACACCATGATCTCCATCATCATGATCTCCATCATCGTGTCTCCATGAAGTTGCCTCGCCAACTATTACTTCTACTACTACAGCTAACGGTTAGCAATAAAGTAAAGTAATTACATGACGTTTATGTTGACACGCAGGTCATAAATAAATTAAGACAACTCCTATGGCTCCTGCCGGTTGTCATACTCATCGACATGCAAGTCGTGATTCCTATTACAAGAACATGATCATCTCATACATCACATATATCATTCATCACATCCTTTGGCCATATCACATCACATAGCATACCCTGCAAAAACAAGTTAGACGTCCTCTAATTGTTGTTTGCATGTTTTACGTGGCTGCTATGGGTTTCTAGCAAGAACGTTTCTTACCTACGCAAGAACCACAACGTGATATGCCAATTGCTATTTACCCTTCATAAGGACCCTTTTCATCGAATCCGATCCGACTAAAGTGGGAGAGACAGACACCCGCTAGCCACCTTATGCAACTAGTGCATGTCAGTCGGTGGAACCAGTCTCACGTAAGAGTACGTGTAAGGTCAGTCCGGGCCGCTTCATCCCACAATGCCACCGAATCAAGATTGGACTAGTAACGGTAAGCATATTGAACAAATCAACGCCCACAACTACTTTGTGTTCTACTCGTGCATAGAAACTACGCATAGACCTGGCTCATGATGCCACTGTTGGGGAACGTAGCATAAATTCAAAATTTTCCTACGTGTCACCAAGATCTATCTATGGAGTCATCTAGCAACGAGGGAGGAGTGGATCTACATACCCTTGTAGATCGCGCGCGGAAGCGTTCAAGAGAACGGGGTTGATGGAGTCGTACTCGTCGTGATCCAAATCACTGATGATCCTAGCGCCGAACGGACGGCACCTCCGCGTTCAACACATGTACGGAGCAGCGACGTCTCCTCCTTCTTGATCCAGCAAGGGGGAAGGAGAGGTTGATGGAGATCCAGCAGCACGACGGCGTGGTGGTGGAAGTAGCGGGATTCCAACAGGGCTTCGCCAAGCGCTGCGGGAGGAGGGAGGTGTGTCATGGGAGGGAGAGGGAGGCGCCAGGGCTTAGGTGTTGCTGCCCTCCCTTTCCCCCACTATATATAGGGCCAAGGGAGAGGGGGGGGGGCGCAGCCTTGGCCCTTCCTCCAAGGAAGGGTGCGGCCAAGGGAGGAGTCCCTCCTCCCCAAGGCACCTTGGAGGTGCCTTCCCCTTTTAGGACTCTTCCTTTCCCTCTTCTCTTGGCGCATGGGCCTCTTGGGGCTGGTGCCCTTGGCCCATATAGGCCAAGGCGCACCCCCTACAGCCCATGTGGCCCCCCGGGGCAGGTGGCCCCACCCGGTGGACCCCCGGGACCCTTCCGGTGGTCCCGGTACAATACCGGTGACCCCGAAACTTGTCCCGATGGCCGAAATAGCACTTCCTATATATAATTCTTTACCTCCTGACCATTCCGGAACTCCTCGTGACGTCCGGGATCTCATCCGGGACTCCGAACAACTTTCGGGTTACCGCATACTAATATCTCTATAACCCTAGCGTCACCGAACCTTAAGTGTGTAGACCCTACGGGTTCGGGAGACATGCAGACATGACCGAGATGACTCTCCGGTCAATAACCAACAGCGGGATCTGGATACCCATGTTGGCTCCCACATGTTCCACGATGATCTCATCGGATGAACCACGATGTCAAGGACTTAATCAATCCCGTATACAATTCCCTTTGTCTAGCGGTACGATACTTGCCCGAGATTCGATCGTCGGTATCCCGATACCTTGTTCAATCTCGTTACCGGCAAGTCTCTTTACTCGTTTCGTAACACATCATCCCGTGATAAACTCCTTGATCACATTGTGCACATTATGATGATGTCCTACCGAGTGGGCCCAGAGATACCTCTCCGTTTACACGGAGTGACAAATCCCAGTCTCGATTCGTGCCAACCCAACAGACACTTTCGGAGATACCTGTAGTGTACCTTTATAGCCACCCAGTTATGTTGTGACGTTTGGCACACCCAAAGCACTCCTACGGTATCCGGGAGTTGCACAATCTCATGGTCTAAGGAAATGATACTTGACATTAGAAAAGCTTTAGCATACGAACTACATGATCTTGTGCTAGGCTTAGGATTGGGTCTTTGTCCATCACATCATTCTCCTAATGATGTGATCCCGTTATCAATGACATCCAATGTCCATGGTTAGGAAGCCGTAACCATCTATTGATTAACGAGCTAGTCAACTAGAGGCTTACTAGGGACATGGTGTTGTCTATGTATCCACACATGTATCTGAGTTTCCTATCAATACAATTCTAGCATGGATAATAAACGATTATCATGAACAAGGAAATATAATAATAACCAATTTATTATTGCCTCTAGGGCATATTTCCAACACCCTCACCATCTCCAAACATGCAGTATGAAACAACATTTGTAGAATAGGCGTGGGGCAGTCTCGCTGGCCCTCTTGCACATGGTGCAAAGGCCATAATTGTCCCAGCCTCTCTTTTGCAGTCTGTCTGTCGTCCAAATCCTACCTTGAAGTGCCAACCAGGATAAGAACTTAACCTTGGGAGCCCCAAACGTTCCAAATGCTTTTTTTCATGATGGTGGATGTTGAATTTAGGGTTCTGGCAAACCCTTGAGGTTCGAACTCTGGGGTGCGCACGAAGAACTCTCTCTCCCTAGCTCGCTCGCACGATGATCTCAAGGCCTAGCTTCACGAACCCAAAGAACAATAGACACAAGGGTTTATACTGGTTTGGGCCACTGTTGTGGTGTAATACCCTACTCCAGTGTGGTGTGGTGGATTGCCTCGTAGGCTGAGGATGAACAAGTACAAGGTAAGAACGACCTCCTGAGGAGAGGTGTTCTTGAGCTTGGTGAGCCGGGGGGTGGCCTTGGTGGAATGGATCCAATCCAAGATCAGTTGCCTCCTATGGTGGTGGCTAGTCCTATTTATAGAGGCATCGGTCCTCTTCCCAAATATTATGCGGGAAGGGATCCCACAACGACCAAGTTTGAAGGGAGACAACTAGTACAAGCTATCCTGGCAAAAGGTGGTCTTCGCCTGCCAAAGGCTCCGGTGGTGATGTAGTTGTGGGCTCTGCGATGACCTCCGTCCTGCCGTCCTGCTAGTCTTGGTCTCGTTGCACCGATATGGAAACCTTTGCCTGACGCCCCGGGACTCCTCGCCTGCGCTTACCTCTTTAGCACCAAAGAGGAAACTGGTACACTGCGCTCGCTGGCGCTCGCCTGGCCTTGGTCGTCATGGCTCACGTCACGTGAACCTCGTGAGGTGCCCCTTGCATAGATATCTCTGCTCCTCGGGAGGCATCCTAGTGAGACTGCCCCTGAGGAGTCTTGGTGTCGTCCGCCTCGCGTGGCTTGGCCCCTCGCGAGGATCTTGAGTGGTTGCTACTGAAGATGGTCCGTACCAGGCCATTGGTGGAGCCGCGTCATGGGCCGCAGGCAGGCAAGTCTGGGTACCCCCGTTCCCAGGACGCCGACAGTGGACGTGGATCCCATGAATTGAATCATGTAAGCCTACATCACAGAGTACTCTCCATTTGCCTCAAACTTTCAAGAAATATCGTCTTCAATGCCCGCACAAAATCGGAACTACTCTAGCCTAATCCAAAGATCAACATACTGAATGATGTGATCCACCATGAGAATGGTAGAAGGGTCGATCTTATGTACCCAAGCGTTGTCACGCATCGCATCATGCACTACCCATCTTTTCCGCTTGGAGGATGTAGAAATGAGAGGGGCGATGTCCTTCAGACTCTTACCAAGAAACCATGATGCACAGAAGAGAGCAATATCAGTCTCGCTGCAAGGGTTCCCCATCCTGACCGATAGCTTGGTCTTCAAGTTATTGCTTGATGTGTTGGTTGGTATCGAACTATGTAAGTATCCTTTAGGCTTTAGCTAAACAACATCACTCTAGCAAAATACTTGTATATATGCACTAAAAACCTAGGTATTGTAGGGGTAAATTGAAGGAAATATGCCCTAGAGGCAATAATAAAGTTGTTATTTATATTTCCTTATATCATGATAAATGTTTATTATTCATGCTAGAATTGTACTAACCGGAAACTTAGTACATGTGTGAATACATAGACAAACAGAGTGTCACTAGTTTGCCTCTACTTGACTATCTCGTTGAATCAATGATGGTTATGTTTCCTAACCATAGACATGAGTTGTCATTTGATTAACGGGATCACATCATTAGAGAATGATGTGATTGACTTGACCCATCTGTTAGCTTAGCACGATGATCGTTTAGTTTGTTGCTATTGCTTTCTCCATAACTATACATGTTCCTATGACTATGAGATCATGCAACTCAAAAATACCGGAGGAACACTTTGTGTGCTACCAAACGTCACAACGTAACTGGGTGATTATAAAGGTGCTCTACAGGTGTCTCCGATGGTGTTTGTTGAGTTGGCATAGGTCGAGATTAGGATTTTTCACTCCGATTGTCGGAGAGGTATCTCTGGGCCCTCTCGTTAATGTACATCACTATAAGCCTTGCAAGCAATGTAGCTAATGAGTTAGCTACGTGATGTAGAATTACGGAACGAGTAAAGAGACTTGCCGGTAACGAGATTGAACTAGGTATTGAGACAAAGGGAACCAATATCTCGGGCAAGTAACATACCGATGACAAAGGGAACAACGTATATCGTTATGCGGTTTGACCAATAAAGATCTTCGTAGAATATGTAGGAACCAATATGAGCATCTAGGTTCCGCTATTGGTTATTGACCGGAGACGTGTCTCGGTCATGTCTACATAGTTCTCCAACCCGTAGGGTCCGCACGCTTAACGTTCGGTGATGATCGGTATTATGAGTTTAC
Organism: Triticum urartu; assembly: GCF_056163025.1. Lineage (NCBI taxonomy): Eukaryota > Viridiplantae > Streptophyta > Magnoliopsida > Poales > Poaceae > Triticum > Triticum urartu. The sequence goes on from NC_141876.1 coordinate 534,995,262, forward strand.
GTGTTTTCATGTACCGAAGGTAGTTCGGAGTCCCGGATTTGATCACAGACATGATGAGGAGTCTCGAAATGGTCGAGACATAAGGATTGATATATTGGACGACTATGTTTGGACATCAGAAGGGTTCCGAGTGAAGTTCGGGCATATACCGGAGTATCGGGGGGGGGGGGGGGGGGTTACCGGAACCCCTCGGGAAGTTTAATGGGCCTTATGGGCCTTAGTGGAAAGAGAGGAGGGGCTGCCAGGGCAGGCCGCGCGCCCCTCCCCCTCTGGTCCGAATTGGACTAGGAAGGGGGGCGGCGCCCCCCTTTCCTTCTCCCTCTTTCCTCCTTCCTTCTCCTACTCCTACTACATGGAAACGGGGGGAATCCTACTCCCCGTGGGAGAAGGACTCCCCATGGGGCGCGCCATAGGAGGGCCGCCCCCCTCCTCCACTCCTTTATATATGAGGGAGGGGGGCACCCCATAGACACAAGTTGATCATTGATCTTTAGTCGTGTGCGGTGCCCCCCTCCACCATAATCCACCTCGGTAATATTGTAGCGGTGCTTAGGCGAAGCCCTGTTCCGGTAGCAACATCATCACCGTAATCACGCCGTCGTGCTGACGAAGCTCTCCCTCAAAGCTCTACTGGATCTTGAGTTCGCGGGACGTCACCAGGCCGAACATGTGCAGATCGCGGAGGTGCCGTATCTTCGGTACTAGATCGGTCGATCGTGAAGACGTACAACTACATCAACCGCGTTGTCATAACGCTTCCGCTTATGGTCTACGAGGGTACATAGATGATACTCTCCCCTCTCATTGCTATGCATCACCATGATCTTGCCTGTGCATAGGAATTTTTTTGAAATTACTGCGTTCGCCAACACTGGCATCCGAGCCAGGTTTATGCGTAGACGTTATATGCACGAGTAGAACACAAAGGAGTTGTGGGCGTGGGTATATACATATTGCTTGCCATCACTAGTTGATTCTTGATTCAGCGGCATTGTTGGATGAAGCGGCCCAGAACGACATTACGCGTACGCTTACGCAAGATTGGTTCTATCGACATGCTTCGCACACAGGTGGCTAGTGGGTGTTTGTTTCTCCAGCTTTAGTTGAATCGGATTCAATGAACAGGGTTCTTTCTGAAGATCAAAAAGCAATCACTATACCGCGTTGTGGTTTTTGATGCGTAGGTAAGAACGGTTCTTGCTCAGCCCGTAGCAGCCACGTAAAACTTGCAACAACAAAGTAGAGGACGTCTAACTTGTTTTTGCAGGGCATGTTGTGATGTGATATGGTCAAGACATGATGCTAAATTTTATTGTATGAGATGATCATGTTTTGTAACACAGTTATCGGCAACTGGCAGGAGCCATATGGTTGTCACTTTATTGTATGAAATGCAATCGCCATGTAATTGCTTTACTTTATCACTAAGCCGTAGCGATAGTCGTACAAGAAATAGTTGGCGAGACGACAATGATGCTTCGATGGAGATCAAGGTGTCAAGCCGGTGACGATGGTGATCATGACGGTGCTTTGGAGATGGAGATCAAAGGCACAAGATGATGATGGCCATATCATATCACTTATATTGATTGCATGTGATGTTTATCCTTTATGCATCTTATTTGGCTTAGTTCGGCGGTAGCAGTATAAGATGATCTCTCACTAAATTTCAAGGTATAAGTGTTCTCCCTGAGTATGCACCGTTGCTACAGTTCGTCGTGCCGAGACACCACGTGATGATCGGGTGTGATAAGCTCTACGTTCACATATAACGGGTGCAAGCCAGTTTTGCACACGCGGAATACTCGGGTTAAACTTGACGAGCCTAGCATATGTAGATATGGACTCGTAACACTGGAGACCGAAAGGTTGAGCGTGAATCATATAGTAGATATGATCAACATAGTGATGTTCACCATTGAAAACTACTCCATCTCACGTGATGATCGGACATGGTTTAGTTGATATGGATCACATGATCACTTAGATGATTAGAGAGATGCCTATCTAAGTGGGAGTTCTTAAGTAATTTTGATTAATTGAACTTTTTAATTTATCATGAACTTAGTACCCAATAGTATTTTGCATGTCTATGTTGTTGTAGATAGATGGCTCGTGCCGTTGTTCCGTTTAATTTTAATGCGTTACTACACAAAGCTAAGTTGAAAGATGATGGTAGCAACTACACGGACTGGGTCCGTAACTTGAGGATTATCCTCATTGCTGCACAGAAGAATTACGTCCCGGAAGCACCGCTAGGTGACAAACCCGCTGCAGGAGCAACGCCAAATGTTATGAACACCTGGCAAAGCAAAGCTGATGACTACTCGATAGTTCAGTGTGCCATGCTTTACGGCTTAGAACCAGGACTTCAACGATGTTTTGAACGTCATGGAGGATATGAGATGTTCCAGGAGTTGAAGTTAATATTTCAAGCAAATGCCTGGATTGAGAGATATGAAGTCTCCAATAAGTTGTACAGCTGCAAGATGGAGGAGAATAGTTCTGTCAGTGAACATATACTCAGAATGGCTGGGTACCACAACCACTTGACTCAATTGGGAGTTAATCTTCCTGATGATAGTACCACCAAGCTACTAGTGTCGGTGTCAAAACCGGCGGATCTCGGGTAGGGGGTCCCGAACTGTGTGTCTAAGGTCGTTGGTAACAGGAGACAGGACACAATGTTTACCCAGGTTTAGGCCCTCTCTATGGAGGTAATACCCTACTTCCTGTTTGATTGATCTTGATGAATATGAGTATTACAAGAGTTGATCTACCATGAGATCGTAATGTCTAAACCCTAGAAGTCTAGCCTGTCTGACTATGATTATGCGGATATCTCTCTACGGACTTAGCCCTCCGGTTTATATAAACACCAGAGGGATCTAGGGTTACATAAGGTCGGTTACAGAGAAAGGATCTTCATATTTGGACGCCAAGCTTGCCTTCCACGCCAAGGAGAGCCCCATCCGGACACGGTTAGAGTCTTCGGTCTTTGTATCTTCACATCCCATCAGTCCGGCCCATGTCTAATAGGCCGGACGCCCGAGGACCGCTTAGTCCAGGACTCCCTCAGTAGCCCATGAACGAGGCTTCAATGACGAGGTGTCCGGCGCGCAGATTGTTTTCGGCATTGCAAGGCGGGTTCCCCCTTTCCGAATACTCCAAGATAGTCTCCGGCCGTGACGAACGTGTCGGGATCTACAACACAAGTACCACGCACAACCGTAGAGAGTATAATATATCACGAGTCCAATCCGCCAATAACTTTTTGTAATGTGACATCACATTTGCCCGGTCATTATTTCAAACCGTTTCTTGTCCTGTAGTTCCATGTTTCGAGGCGCGGTTTTTATTGGCACGTCTTGTTGAAGCAGAGATCGTGTCCCCTTATTGCGGGATTCTCATCAATATGAGCGTGGTTAACCCAACCGTTCCATTGGTATGATTCCTTAGGAATAGGCAGGTTTTCAGGCTTAGGATGAGGCATTCGATATCCATTGCCTTTATAAAGGAGCCAAGGGCCGTCTTATTTTATGCCGACCCTTTCCTCGGCCCTTCCAACTTCGAGTTCTAGCACCCAAGGTTCGACTTCATTGCTTCAAGCTTCCCAATCATGTCCGAACCCAGCCCACAGGGCCGATGGGTGGCTTCCTCTATTGCAGAGGAGGACATCACGAAGCTTCGTGCGGCCAGATACCTGACCGCGGAGATCCCCCACAGGCTTCCTGCTCGAGGACAGGTTATTCCTACTCCCAGATCCGGCGAGAGGTTTGTATTCATCTCCCACTTCCTGCGAGGGCTAGGATTCACTCTTCATCCCTTCGTCCGGGGGCTCATGTTTTTACTACGGACTAGATTTTCACGATCTAGCCCCAGATTCTTTCCTTCACATCGCGTCATTCATTGTCACGTGCGAGGCATTTCTTCGTATTCCCCCACACTTCGGCTTATGGCTCAAGAACTTTAGTGTGAAGCCAAAGGTAGTCGACGGGGAACAAACGGAGTGTGGAGGTGCTACAGTGAGCAAGCTTACCAATGCTCCCTGGCCAAAAGGCTCCTTCGCCGAAACTCCCAACCTATGGCAGCGGGAGTGGTTTTACGTCACTGAACCCCGCGGTACCAAGTGGGCGGCTATACCTACGTTTTGATCTGGCTCTCCGTTACAGCTTGCATCATGGATTAATAAGGGGCTGGACTGGGGATCAATTGACGAAGTGCAGACTCTACAGAGCCGCATCCGGAGCCTCCTTGAGAAGGATGTCGGTCTTGTCAACGTGGTTCAAGTAATGCTGGTCCGCCGGGTCCTGCCGTGCCAGCGACGGCCTCTCTGTATGTGGAAGTCTAATCCAGAAGGACCACGAACCCTCCAAGATTCTTCGGTATTACACACAAAGGAATGTGGAAGTTGTTTTTCGGGAAACGAAAATAGTGGCCGGACACCACCGAGGACATCAGCCTCGACTGCAACCATCCAGATACCCTGGTAAGCGCTCAATTCCTGAACATTTTCTAGCTATGCATGCCGTAGTGCGATACTGATCACACTATCTTCTTTCAGGGCTGGATAAAGAAAGCAGAGCGAATTAGGTGTTCGGCCCCCCTTCCCGAAGACTCAGCGGATCCCGTATTAACAAGGATGCTGGCCTCGGCACCGTACCAGATGCCTGTGAAAGAGGATAAGACGGAGAGCGAGAGGACCGAAGGTGGCCTCCATCCCAATGATACATTAGATGATGTGTCCGGGGAGATCAAAATCCCATCGCCCGAAGACAAAAGTAAAGTAGAAGTCAACATTCCTTCTCCTCGTCGTAAGAAAAGGGTTGTCTCCGAAGATTGGGAGGAGAAGGCTCCCAAGCGAGGCAAAATGCCACTGTTGGGCGGCTCGGGATTGGAGGATGGCGTTATCGCGCAGTCCCCCGGCGAGGGCAAGCCTAAATCATAAGCAAACAAGGGTGTTTTAAACATATCTCGTTCCTCTCCTGTGACCAGGGTAACATCTAGAATATATGTTTTTGCAGCTCGGCACACAGTCTTCTTCAACAATCCTCTTCCTCGGGGGATCTTCTCCCGGAAATGATGGAAAGCGAGACGCCACCACCAGTCTCCTTGCCCAATATGGCGGACGACTTCGAGGTGTCGTCCCGGAGGGTCTCTCCTGATCAACAAGTGATGCGAGGGATGCTGAAACACTAACCGAAGGTGATACTTCGGTAGCCCAGGGTCCGGGGCCAACAATAAAGGCCTTGGACTATCCGACTTATAGCCGGAGACAACTCTAGGGACGAATGAACATATCCCTTCGAAGGGAGGCCGTGCTGCTACAGCAGCTTCTGGAGATTCAGAAGCGTCAGATATATTGACGAACATGCTACGACAGGCGTCCGTCTCAGAGGACCATCATACCTTGATGGGTTCGGTGGTTGAAAAGGTTCTGTCCGCGAAAAGCGGATTGAATGAGGCCTTCACGAACCTGCTAAGAGGCTTCGAGGTTTGTACTGTAATGTTTTTGATTGTGTTTTATTCACAAAATGCTCCGGTGTATAGATAGTAGCCCCTGAGACTCTGATTGGCTTCCCAAGGGAGGCGATCATAGGATCAAAAAGATATGTCCAGGAAATAATTTGACTATTTGGAACACAGGCTGTTACCTCCCTGGCTACTGCCCGATCCACAGAGGTTTCAGATCTGCAGCAGAAGATTGATGAGGCAGATGATGACATCACACTTATCAACAGGCGGCTTGATGAGGCGCAAGGTATGTTTTTGGGGCAATCAGTATATGTATGTATGATAATATATGCACGAAGCTACAATTGTATAATGAGACGCGCATAACTGCAGATGGTGCTGCCGCGGTGGAGGCCCTTCGGGCTGAACTTGCTCTAGCCAAGGAGCAAGCCTGGATGAGTAATTTGGCTACCAATAAGGCAGCAGATGAATTAAAAACCGAACAGGCTGCTCGACGCCAGTGTGAGGAGAGAATTTCTGTCATGGCGCGCGAGTTAAAGGAAGTCATTGCCCAGTGCGAATTCCTCGAGAGGGATAACAAAGCCAAAGCGACCGATCTCGACAAGGCCTTACAAGAGGCGAGAGAAGCACGATCCGAGTCTAGAGCGGCTCGGGAGGAGATTCGGCAAGCTGGGGAGATAGCAGTTGGTAAGCCTTTCTTGATACAGACTAAATTCGGCTATCCAAAGTATTCCCCGCTTAATCAGATGTGGAGCTCTCCAGACGCATTCTTGGACCTGTCGAAGAGCACCTCCGATGCGGCGCAATTTTACCAAGCGCAGGAAGGGTGTGCCACTGATACGTCTCCGTCGTATCTATAATTTTTGATTGTTCCATGCCAATATTCTACAACTTTCATATACTTTTGGCAACCTTTTATAATATTTTTGGGACTAACATATTGATCCAGTGCCCAGTGCCAGTTCCTGTTTGTTGCATGTTTTTTGTTTCGTAGTAAATCCATATAAAACGGAGTCCAAACGGGATAAAAACTGACGGAGATTTTTTTGGAATATATGTGATTTTTGGGAAGAAAAATCAACGCGAGACGATGCCCGAGGGGGCCACGAGGCAGGGGGCGCGGCCCAGGGGGTCATGTGCGCCCTGGGCCCTCGTGGACACCCCGTAAGGCGGTTGATGCCCTTCTTTCTCCGCAAGAAAGCTAATATCTGGATAGAGATCGTGTTAAAATTTCAGCCCAATCGGAGTTACGGATCTCCAGGGATTTAAGAAACGGTGAAAGGGCAGAATCTGAGAACGCAGAAACAGAGAGAGACAGAGAGACAGATCCAATCTCGGAGGGGCTCTCACCCCTCCCATGCCATGGAGACCAAGGACCAGAGGGGAAACCCTTCTCCCATCTAGGGAGGAGGTCAAGGAAGAAGAATAAGGAGGGGGCTCTCTCCCCCTCGCTTCCGGTGGCACCGGAGTGCCACCGGGGGCCATCATCATCACCGCAATCTTCACCAACAAATTCACCGCCATCATCACCAACTCTTCCCCCCTCTATGCAGCGGTGTAACCTATCTCTTACCCACTGTAATCTCTACTTAAACATGGTGCTCAACGCTATATATTATTTCCCAATGATGTATGGCTATCCTATGATGTTTGAGTAGATCCGTTTTGTCCTATGGGTTATTTGATGATCGTGATTGGTTTGAGTTGCATGTTTTATTATTGGTGCTGTCCTATGGTGCTCTCCGTGTCGCGGAAGCGTGAGGGATCCCCGCTGTAGGGTTTGCAATATGTTCATGATTTGCTTATGGTGGGTGGCGTGAGTGACAGAAGCGCAGACCCGAGTAAGTAGGTTGTTTGCGTATGGGATAAAGAGGACTTGATACTTTAATGCTATGGTTGGGTTTTACCTTAATGATCTTTAGTAGTTGCAGATGCTTGCTAGAGTTCCAATCATAAGTGCATATGATCCAAGTAGAGAAAGTATGTTAGCTTATGCCTCTCCCTCATATAAAATTGCAATAATGATTACCGGTCTAGTTATCGATTGCCTAGGGACAAATAACTTTCTCGTAACAACAAGCTCTCTACTAAAACTAATTTAGTTGTGTCTTTATCTAAACAACACCTAATTTTTATTTACATGCTCTTTATTATCTTGCAAACCTATCCAACAACACCTACAAAGTACTTCTAGTTTCATACTTGTCCTAGGTAAAGCGAACGTCAAGCATGCGTAGAGTTGTATCGGTGGTCGATGGAACTTGAGGGAATATTTGTTCTACCTTTAGCTCCTCGTTGGGTTCGACACTCTTACTTATCGAAAACTATTGCGATCCCCTATACTAGTGGGTTATCAAGACCTTTTTCTGGCGCCGTTGCCGGGGAGCCATAGCGTGGGGTGAATATTCTTGTGTGTGCTTTTTTGCTTTATCACTAAGTAATTTTTATTTGCCGTTCTAAGCTGTTCTCTATCTTTAGTTATGGATATGGAACACGAAATACCAAAAAAATTAGGTGTGCTTTCTACTCATGGAGATGGGGAACCTCCTAAAACCCTCGATGCTCATTATGTGAAAAATATTATGTACTACTTTGATAATCGTGAGAAAAACCCATTCAATTATGTAATGGGAGACACGTTGGATCAACGTGAATACTTTAGGGATTATCGCTTGACTCAAAAAGGGAAACTATTATGGGATCAAATTCATATGTTGCATTGGTATGCTCGGGAACTATGCTTGAGATATGATTATACTTGTTGCTCTAGGATGAAGGCTCCACACCTTCCCTTTTCATGCAAATTTAGTGATGATAAAACCTTGGCATCTTATGCTAATGGTATAGATGATTACTATGATGTGGAACAAATAGAAGAATTTGTTGTTTTTATGGGTGCTTATGAAATTGAATTTTTGTTGAAAGAGTGTGAAAATTTTGATGATTCAGTTTATAGACCTGAAAATTTAGCTATCCTTAAATATTGCTATGAGAATCATGAATTCAATTCCGATATTGATGATTTTATTGAGAGAGTCTCCGCTGTCCAAGAAGAGACTAATATTTTGCAGGAGTCTATGGAAGAAGAAATTAATGACATTGTGAGCTCATTGGATGAAAAAGATGAGGAGGAGAGTGAAGAACAAAAGGAGGAAGAGCGGATTGATCACCCGTGCCCACCTTCTAATGAGAGTAACCCTTCAACTCATACATTGTTTAATTTCCCTTCGTGCTTATCGAATGATGATTGCTATGATGACTGTTATGATCCCATTGATTCTCTTGAAATATCCCTTTTTGATGATGCTTGCTATGCTTATGGCCAAGATGCCAATATGAATTATGCTTATGGATATGAACTTGCTATAGTTCCTTATGTTAAACATGAAATTGTTGCTATTGCACCCACGCAAGATAGTCCTATTATCTTTTTGAATTCTCCCAGCTACACTATATCGGAGAAGTTTACCCCTATTAAGGATTATATTGATGGGTTGCTATTACACATGATGATTTTTATAGATATAATATGCATGTGCTTGCTGCTCCTACTTGCAATTATTATGAGAGAGGAACTACATCTCCGCCTCTTTATGTTTCCAACACGAAAAATTGCAAGAAACTGTTTATACTATGCATTGGCCTTTACTTTGTGTGCATGAATTGTTCTTTTATGACATGCCGATGCATAGGAAGAGATTTAGACTTCATCATTACATGATATATGTTACTTTGTTCTCACTACTAAATTACAAATCATTGTTAATTAAAATTGGTTTTGATATACCTTGGGATCCGGGTGGATTCATTACTTGAGCACTATATGCCTAGCTTAATGGCTTTAAAGAAAGCGCTGCCAGGGAGACAACCCAGAAGTTTTAGAGAGTCATTTATTTCTGTCGTGTGATTTTATAAGGTTAAAAAATAAAAATAATGTGCCAAGATTTGCCTTTAGGATGTTTACTTTGCTTGTTGGTTTGTACGGCGCAGGACAGAAATTTAGCTGTAGTGCGTGATTTTACATTTTTTACTGGAATGTCAAACGGTTATGAAACTTTTTGCACTGTCTTTCTATACAAATTTTTTATTTTTCCTATTTTTTTTAGAATTTTTGGAGTACCATAGGTATGGTGAATGTTCAGATTATTACAGACTGTTCTGTTTTAGACAGATTCTGTTTTTGATGCATAGTTTGCTTGTTTTGATGAAACTATCGATTCCTATCGGTGTATTAAGACATGGAAAAGTTATATTACAGTATCTATAATGCAAAAACAAAATATGAATTGGTTTGCAACAGTACTTAGAGTAGTTATTTTCTTTATTATACTAACGGATCTTACCGAGTTTTCCGTTGAGTTTTGTGTGGATGAAGTGTTCAAAGATCGAGGATGTCTGATGTGAGGAGAAGAAGGAGAGGCAAGAGCTCAAGCTTGGGGATGACCAAGGCATCCCAAGTAAATATTCAAGGAGACTCAAGCGTCTAAGCTTGGGGATGCCCTGGAAGGCATCCCATCTTTCTTCGACAAGTATCTGTATGTTTTCGGATTCGTTTCGTTCATGCGATATGTGCAAATCTTGGAGCGTCTTTTGCATTTAGTTTTCATTTTCCTTTTATGCACCATGCTGGTATGAGATAGTCCTTGGTTGATTTATATAATGCTCATTGCACTTCACTTATATCTTTTGAGTATGGCTTTATAGAATGCTTCATGTGCTTCACTTATATCATTTGAAGTTTGGATTGCCTGTTTATCTTCACATAGAAAACCGCCATTTGTAGAATGCTCTTTTGCTTCACTTTATCTGTTAGAGAGTGGGCATATATTTTGTAGAAATAATTAAACTCTCTTGCTTCACTTATATCTATTTAGAGAGATGACAGGAATTTGTCATTCACATGGTTAGTCATAAAATCCTACATAAAACTTGTAGATCACTGAATATGATATGTTTGATTCCTTTCAATAGTTTTGCGATATAAAGATGGTGATATTAGAGTCATGCTAGTGGGTAGTTGTGGATTGTAGAAATACTTGTGTTGAAGTTTGTGATTCACGTAGCATGCACGTATGGTGAACCGTTATGTGATGAAGTCAGAGCATGATTTATTTATTGATTGTCTTCCTTATGAGTGGCGGTCGGGGACGAGCGATGGTCTTTTCCTACCAATCTATCCCCCTAGGAGCATGCACGTAGTACTTTGTTTTGATGACTAATATATTTTTGCAACAAGTATGTGAGTTCTTTATCACTAATGTGAGTCCATGGATTATACGCACTCTCACCCTTCCATCATTGCTAGCCTCTTCGGTACCGTGCATTGCCCTTTCTCACCTCGAGAGTTGGTGCAAACTTCGCCGGTGCATCCAAACCCCATGATACCATACGCTCTATCACACATAAGCCTCCTTATATCTTCCTCAAAACAGCCACCATACCTACCTATTATGGCATTTCCATAGCCATTCCGAGATATATTGCCATGCAACTTCCATCATCTTCATATACATGACTTGAGCATCATTGTCATATTGCTTTGCATGATCGTAAGATATCTAGCATGATGTTTTCATGGCCTGTCCGTTTTTTGATGTCATTGCTACGCTAGATCATTGCACATCCCGGTACACCACCGGAGGCATTCATATAGAGTCATATCTTTGTTCTAGTATCGAGTTGTAATATTGAGTTGTAAGTAAATAAAAGTGTGATGATCATCATTATTAGAACATTGTCCCATGTGAGGTTATCAAAATAAAAGAGGCCAAAGAAGCCCAAATAAAAAAAGAGACCAAAGAAGCCCACCAAAAAAACAAAAAAATGAGAGAAAAAGAGAGAAGGGGAAATGTTACTATCCTTTTACCACACTTGTGCTTCAAAGTAGCACCATGTTATTCATATAGAGAGTCTCTTGAGTTATCACGTTCATATACTAGTGGGAATTTTCATTTTAGAACTTGGCTTGTATATTCCGATGATGGGCTTCCTCAAATGCCCGAGGTCTTCATGAGCAAGCAAGTTGGATGCACACCCACTTAGTTTTTAGTTTGAGCTTTCATACACTTATAGCTCTTAGTGCATCCATTGCATGGAAATCCCTACTCCTCGCATTGACATCAATTGATGGGCATCTCCATAGCCCGTTGAGTAGCTGTGTCGATGTGAGACTTTTTCCTTTTTGTCTTCTCCACGCAACCTCCACCATCATATTCTATTCCACCCATAGTGCTATGTCCATGGCTCACGCTCATGTATTGCATGAAAGTTGAAAAGGTTTGAGAACGTCAAAAGTATGAAACAATTGCTTGGCTTTTCATCGGGGTTGTGCATGATTTGAATATTTTGTGTGGTGAAGATGGAGCATAGCCAGACCATATGATTTTGTAGGGATAACTTTCTTTGGCCTTGTTATTTTGAAAAGATATAATTGCTTAGTTAGTATGCTTGAAGTATTATTGTCTTAATGTCAAATGATAGACTATTGCTTTGAATCACTCGTGTCTTAATATTCATGCCATGATTAGATTATGTGATCAAGATTATGCTAGGTAGCATTACACATCAAAAATTATCTTTTTATCATTTACCTACTCGAGGACGAGAAGGAATTAAGCTTGGGGATGATGATACGTCTCTGTCGTATCTATAATTTTTGATTGTTCCATGCCAATATTGTACAACTTTCATATACTTTTGGCAAATTTTTATAGTATTTTTGGGACTAACATATTGATCCAGTGCCCAGTGCCAGTTCCTATTTGTTGCATGTTTTTGTTTCGCAGTAAATCCATATCAAACGGAGTTCGAACAGGATAAAAACTGACAGAGATTTTTTTTTGAATATATGTGATTTTTGGGAAGAAAAATCAACGCGAGACGATGCCCGAGGGGGCCACGAGGCAGGGGGGCGCACCCCAGGGGGTCATGCACGCCCTGGGCCCTCGTGGCCACCCCGTAAGGCGGTTGATGCCCTTCTTTCGCCGCAACAAAGGTAATATCCGGATAGAGATCGTGTTAAAATTTCAGCCCAATCGGAGTTATGGATCTCTGGGAATTTAAGAAACAGTGAAAGGGTAGAATCTGAGAACGCAGAAACAGAGAGAGACAGAGAGACAGATCCAATCTCGGAGGGGCTCTCGCCCCTCCTGTTGGGGATATTACTACTGGAGGTAAACCGGCCTTAGGTAGCCAGGTTGACTCTTTGAAGATTAGAAGCCCATGAAGATGTAAAGATGCTAGCGCTTTACGGAGGGCCCAGAGGCGAGTACAATATGTAAATGTAAACCGGCCCAGTCATGTAACTTGTATAGTAAGATAGAAAGAGAGAGACCGAACCGGATACGTTTATAAATCGGCTTCGGGACTCTGTAGCCCGACGGGCGTCAACCTATGTATATAAAGGGACGACCCGGCCGCGGTTTAGGGACAGACAACAACAACTCAAAAGCCAGACAAAGCGGATTCGCTCCCTGGCCTTCGAAACCCTAGCAATACCAATCACAACTAGATGTAGGCTTTTACCTTCATCGAAGGGGCCGAACTAGTATAAACTCCCGTGTCCCCTTGTCCGGTTTAACCCCTTTAAGCTAACCCGTTGCGATGGCTCCACAACTAAGTCCTTTCACGAGGACATCTGCCGTGACAAACCCACGACAGTTGGCGCCCACCGTGGGGCTATCGCACGATGGTTTCGAGTTCTTGAAGGGCAGCTTCGATGGACTTAAGGGATACGCTGTGGGCTGGATGACGAAGAGTCGCCGCGGCAAGCTCTACATCGACAACGCAGGATGGGGTCCCGAGGCCGACTCAATCGAATACGGGTACCGGGTCCCCTTTGGTGGGATTCACGTCTTCATCGGCAAGATCAGCGAACCGGCCCCCGAGCCGGACATCTGCACCGACATCATCGAAACGGCTCGGCGTGCAAGTCCTCCGCCGGTTCAGCCCGAGGCAAGGCATGTTTTCGTAGGTGTCGTCCATGGATCAGGGCATGAGGACGGACCGGTGTCCGAAGGATAAACCGTAGTCTGCTCTGATGACGAGTCTTCTGGAGAAACCGAATCGCTTTACCAGTTGCAGGACGGCCGGATTGAGGGAGGATCCGAGGGCAACAGTATTCCGGATTCCCCCGGTCTACCAAACCGGGCCGCCATCTTCATGGCCGGCACACAGTCGGCGCCTCATTCATCTACCATCGCAGCAATGCTCTCCGGTTCAACAACGGCCACACCAGCAGGGGCAGGAAGCTCGGCGCCACCTCCGGCCCAAATCTTATCTGATTTGTTCGATGCTCTGGCAACATTGATGTCCGCGGAGGTAGACGCAGCAGCCAGGGATCAACATGATGCGGAGATTGCAAAGGTGAAAGATCAGATAGCCCAGGCCAAGGCGGACCTGGCAGCAGAGAACGCCAGGATGGCTACGGAGCGGGCCGAGTTGGAAGCACAGGCTTACCGGATTAGACTAGATCAGAATGCTTCAGAGGAAGTCCTGAGAAGAAGGTACCGATCACGTCTCCCGTCGGTTTATGAGCCGCAGAATCTTTTCAACACGCCAGGTGCAGGAGCTGGTAACCAACCCACACTAAACCAGGCGGGGGCGCCGGGAGCAGGAGCACCGGTTCAACCGCGCACGACGGACCTGGCTCACCGGAACAACGTTGTACCATCAACGCCGCCCGGGCATTATTCCAACCCGTTGGACAACATTGTGGCCGCTGCGTCACGCCTGGCGGCCCTCCCAACGGACGGCGAGTCACCAGTTGCAGTGGAAGCACGCCGGGCCAGGGATCTCCTTCAGACAACACTAAATCAACAGCAAGCATATTCACACAACCGTGAGAGGATTCGCTCCAGCCCCCGCCCAAGCCGGAGTTATATCAGACACGTGGAAGATGAACCGTCCGTGTCCAGTAGTGCACGCCGCCGAAATTCACCATGAGGGAACAACCCGGCTGGGGAAGGTGCTAATGCGTAAGATGTTGTGGATCATGGCCGTGCACGTCGAGAGGCCGAGTTGACAGCTCGACACGAGGCACGACAACATACTCCGGTTCACCCCGCTGCCTCCGTGGAGCCAGGGGCGATGTTCAGTTCCTTAGGGGTACCGTGTTTATCTCCTGCTTTGCGTAATGTGCGACTACCCAAGGATTTCATGGGACCTCGTAAGGTACCAAATTATACCGCCGATTTGTAGCCAGAGGCATGGGTAGAGAGCTATGAGATGGCAATGGAGATGTTAGATGTGGACGAGGCGGTGTGTGCTAAATATTTCACCATGATGTTGGAAGGGACAGCTCGCACTTGGTTGAAGAGCTTGCCGATCAACTCTATTGGATCATGGGCCGAATTGAAGCACAAGTTTATCCAGAACTTCAAGGATACGTGTAAGCAGCCGATGTCAATTGTAGATCTGGCCGCTTGTGTCCAAGAGGAAGGGGAGTCCACGACCCATTGGGTCAAACGGGTCTCGGCGATTTTGCATTCGTCAGATCGTATCAACGCAGACACCGCAGTGTTAACATTAGAGGGTAATTGCGGTTTCAAACCGTTGAAACAGAAGTTGGGAAGGCTCAAACATCACTGCAACGACATGTCAACACTCATGGCTACTTTGTTTAAATACGCCGATTCAGATAATACCAAGGATCCGGATTCAGAGGAGGACAAACCGGAGAAGGGTAAGAAGATCGGCAATGCCAAAGGCCAACAACACAATCCGGCAGGCCATGGAAACGCTGGTAAGCGCAAGGCCGACAGTGGTTTGGACTTTGTCGCAAATACCAACGCACAAGAGAATGGCGAACGCCGTAAAGGCAAGCAGCCCCAGAGGGGTGGAGGTCCAGGCAACAATTTGGAGCGTTTGTTAAATCAGCCCTGTCCAAAGCATGGATCAAAGGAGAAACCGGCATCACATCTCTGGAAAGATTGTTATATCATGCGGGATTTCAAGAATTCCAATATGTTCCAATATGACAACGGCCCGCCCGGCGGTTCAGGAGGAGGTTTCCACGGGCCGGGTTTCGGAGGCGGTGGTTCTGGTTCAGGGTTTCCAGGGAATCAAACCGGACACATCAATCAAGGATACCAAGGCAACCAGGGAGGTTACAACCATTAGGGGAGTCAGCAGCAGCAGCAGCAGCAGTCGGGTTATCAGAGCAATCCCAAACAACTGAACAGCGGGCAATATCATGTCTTCACTACTAGTTTGTGCAAACGTGATCAGAAGCTTCACAAAAGAGTAGTCAACTCTGTTGAACCGGCAGTACCTCAGTATTTACGCTGGTCAGAGCAACCTATTTTGTGGAGTAGAGAGGATCACCCGCCCCGGGTTGATAATCCAGGTCACTTGGCCTTGGTGGTAGCCCTTGGGGGATACAAGTTCACTAAAGTGCTCATGGATGGGGGAAGTAGTATCAATATTTTGTATTATGATACATTCCACCATATGGGGTTGACAGATAAGGATCTTAAACCGTCAAATACGGTATTTCATGGTGTGGTGCCTGGTAAATCTGCATATCCTGTTGGTAAGATAGCTTTGGAGGTAGCTTTTGGAGATGACTATGATTCAAGGTCAGAAACAGTGACATTTGAGGTGGTGAAGATCAAAAGTCCGTACCATGCTCTGTTTGGGCGGCCGGTTTATGCTAAGTTTATGGCAAGGCCATGTTATGTTTACCTGCAGCTTAAAATGCCAGGTCATAAGGGGACTATCACAGTACATGGAAGTAGAAAGATTGCTTTGGAGTGTGAAGAAGGCGATGCGGCTTATGCTGAGTCGGTTTGTGCCACGGAGGAGTTAACATTCTATAAGGAGCAAGTTGATCCGACAGACATGACCTCCTTAAAAAAACCAACCACGGAACATGATCCAGCATTGAAGTTCAAATCAGCTACAGACACTAAGATGATTGACTTTGTCCCTGGCGATTCATCCAAACAGTTCAGCGTCAACGCTAACCTAGATCCCAAATAGGAAAGCGCGCTCATCGAGTTCATCCGTGAGAATCGGGACATCTTTGCATGGAAACCTTCTGACATGCCAGGTGTACCAAGAGAACTCGCTGAGCACACACTTAACATTGATCCGAAATTCAAACCGGTCCGACAGTTCCTCCGCCGCTTCAACGAGGAAAGGCGCAAGGCTATAGGTGAAGAGGTCGCCCGTTTGTTGGCTGCTGGGTTTATTGTTGAAGTTTTTCATCCAGAGTGGTTAGCCAATCCGGTGCTGGTTCTTAAGAAAAAGGCACTTGGCGCATGTGTGTGGACTACACAGATTTAAACAAGGCTTGCCCTGCAGACCCCTTTGCTCTCCCTCGCATTGATCAGATAATTGATGCCACGGCGGGTTGTGATCGTTTGTGTTTTTTGGATGCTTACTCTGGTTATCATCAGATCAAAGTGGCAGTTAAGGACCAGGAGAAGACAACCTTTATAACTCCCTTTGGAGCCTTCTGCTATGTTTCCGTGCCCTTTGGACTCAAGAGTGCCCAGGCAACTTACCAGCGATGTGTTCAGAATTGCCTTCATAAGCAAATTGGGCGCAATGTCCATGCATATGTAGATGATATTGTGGTCAAATCCAGAAAGGAGGAGACGTTGATAGATGATCTACGGGAAACTTTTGACAATCTCCGGGTCTACAAGATGATGCTCAATCCGGAGAAGTGTGTTTTTGGTGTCCCGGCAGGCAAGCTCTTAGGCTTTCTGGTTTCAAATAGAGGCATTAAGGCTAATCAGGAAAAGATTGCAGCGATTACGTCCTTGGCTAAACCGGCGTGTATTAACGATGTGCAACGTCTGGCCGGCCAGATTACAGCCTTGAGCCGGTTTATCAGCCGCCTTGGAGAGAAGGCCATTCCCTTATATCAGATGCTCAAGAAAACGGATAACTTTGTCTGGAGTGAAGCAGCTGATAAGGCGTTTGAAGATCTGAAGAAACAGCTCGTGGAACCGCCCGTACTGGCAGCACCGATCGATAAAGAGCCCTTATTATTATATGTGGCTGCTAATGCTTGGGCTGTCAGCGTAGCCATTGTGGTAGAGCGCAAAGAGCCTGGCAAAGAGTATCCGGTTCAACGGCCGGTTTATTATATCAGTGAGGTGCTCATTGAGTCAAAGCAGAGGGGTATCCGCATTGGCAGAAACTGGTGCATGGGGTGTTTATGGCAAGCCGGAAGCTCAAACACTATTTTCAGGGGCCACCCTATCACAGTAGTCAGTTCAGCTCCTCTGGGTGACATCATTCAAAACAGAGAGGCAACTGGCCAGATTGCCAAGTGGGCCATTGAGCTTGGACCCCATGGGCTCAGATATATACCCCGCACGGCGATCAAGTCCCAGGCACTTGTAGATTTCATCAACGATTGGATGGAGATACAGGCACCTGAGGAGAAACCAGATAATACATATTAGATTATTCATTTTGATGGGTCCAGACAGCTAGAGGGTTCGGGGGCTGGAGTCGTATTAACTTCCCCACGAGGTGATAAGTTTTGTTATGTCCTCCGTTTAATTATCCCTTGTACTAACAATGCAGCTGAATATGAGGCTTTACTCCACGGTCTTCGGATGGCTAAAGAGATGAATTTGAGCCGGGTTAAGTGCTTCGGCGATTCAGATCTAGTGGCTCAGCAAGTGTCTGGCACTTGGGATTCTAAGGACCCACTCATGGCTGCATATCGATGAGAGGTGAACACAGTGGCTGGTCACTTTAAAGGTTATCAGGTGGACCATATAGACCGGCGGAAGAATGAAGCGGTGGATGCTTTAAGTCGTCTTGGTTCCCAACATAAACCAGTTCCGCCCAATGTCTTTCTTGATGTGTTGCACAATCTGTTAGTCAAAATACCAACCGAAGAAGATTTGGCTGTTCCTGATCTGGAGGCTCAATTGGTGGCAGCTTTGCATGCCATACCGGATTGGACGATCCCATATCTGGATTACATGAACCGGGGCGAGTTACCAGCTAAGGAAACATTGGCTCGACAGATAATCCGGCGTTCCAAGTCCATGACCATACTCAATGGGGAGTTACATCGTTACAGTGTTTGAGGAGCGATTCAACGATGCGTTTCTCCTCAAGAAGGTTGTGAGATTTTGCGAGAAATTCATGAAGGGGATTGCGGTCATCATGCCAGTTCAAAGTCGTTCGTTGCTAAAGCTTTTCGCCACGGTTTCTACTGGTTGACGGCCCCATGCTGATGCGGAGGATTTAGTCAAAAGATGTGATGGATGTCAAAAGTTTGCCCGCCATGCACACGTTCCAGCTCAAGAGTTGTGGATGATTCCAATTACGTGGCCGTTTGCCACTTGGGGGCTGGATATGGTTGGACCCTTCAAGCGCTCCATGGACAAGAAGACCCATCTGTTAGTAGCAGTTGATAAATTCACTAAATGGGTAGAGGCAGAGCCAGTCAGCAAGTGTGATGCAGCCACATCGGTTCAGTTCATCAAAAAGGTGATATTCTGGTTTGGCTTTCCACATAGCATTATAACAGATAATGGTACTAACTTGTCAAAAGGAGAGATGGAAGAATTCTGTCAACGTGAGCACATCCGGCTTGATCTAGCATCAGTGGCTCACCCCCAGTCTAATGGTCAAGCGGAAAGGGCAAATCAAGAAATTCTGCGGGGTATAAAACTAAGGCTTATGGTACCCTTAAAGCAGACGCCGGGTTGTTGGGTCGAGGAGCTACCTTCTGTGTTATGGAGCATCAACGCCACACCCAATAGATCTACGGGTTACACGCCTTTCTTCATGGTTTATGCAGCAGAGGCAGTTCTTCCTAGTGACATCCGTCACGACTCGCCCCGTGTGGCAGCTTATGTTGAAGCTGATAATGAGAAGGCACGTCAGGATTTTCTGGACCTGTTGGATGAAGAGCGGGATCTTGCAGCAGCGCGTTCGGCGATTTATCAACAAGATCTTCGACGTTATCACAGCCGCCGGGTTAAAACTAGAACCTTTCGAGAAGGTGATTTGGTGCTCCGGCTCATCCAGGATCAGACTGATATGCATAAGTTATCCCCCCCTTGGGAAGGACCCTTTGTGGTCAAAAAAAATCTGCATAACGGACCCTACTACCTCATTGATGTTCGAGAGCATGAAGACTCACGTCAATCGGAGGAGGAGACAAAGCGGCCAT
The DNA here is from genome assembly GCF_056163025.1 of Triticum urartu. Lineage (NCBI taxonomy): Eukaryota > Viridiplantae > Streptophyta > Magnoliopsida > Poales > Poaceae > Triticum > Triticum urartu. Next base: position 535,014,889 of record NC_141876.1, read on the forward strand.
GGAACATAGCTCTCCTTCGGCCTTACTATACTTGAAGCCATAGGCTTTTTCACCTGTACATATTTATGACAGTGTATATACCATATAATAAACCGGAGCCTCCGTTATAAGCGGGGTATCTGTTCTTTCTTATATCATATGTGTGCTTTTACAAGTTAACGGTCAAAGCGGAGTCTTTGTTAAACCGGATTTAGCAACTGCATAAAGATAAAGAAGATCACTAGGGGGCTTGGTCCTGTTTGAACCACAGCTACACCTCTTGATAGGCTTTTCAGCCACACAATGATAAATTTGTGGAGCCAAAGAGAGTATTGTGCACTGAACAAACTCAAACATAGGCACACGCTGAGCATCGCTCACAAAGTTACTTGGGGGCTCTTTTTTGCAAAGCAACAAAGAGTTTGAAAGAACCCTCGTAATTGGCTATCAAGCCATGGCTTGGAAGCCTGGTGTATTCACCTAAAACCCCGGGTTAACCTGCCTTCATCAAGTAAACCACTCCTATCCAGGTAATCCTGGCATGACCCATCAAACGTTTGACAAGTTAATCTTTTACAGACCCTGAACTTGTCATAGTTAAAACGGTGATTGGTTAATTGGAGGCCCATCTTAAAAGGCTTTGTTAAATGGTTAAACTCAGAGCCCTGGCAGCCCATGAAAAGCCTCGATTTGGAGCCTGGCAGCTCGTAAAAAGCCTTGCATATTTTCCTATTTGCATTTTGTTTGTTGACAATCATAAATATTTTTTGATAAACCGACATCCTTGATCCGGCTTGCTTTCCAACCACCAGCTGTTGGCTCATGATCAGTTATAAACCGGTGGTCACTGACCCGGTACGGTTTGACTAGATCACCAGTATTATGACGAAATCCGGTAGGTATACCGGTCCGGTTTAATAGATAGACCGGCATTATGAAAGATGAGATTATCAATGTATCGGTTTGGTGTTAAACACCTTTGCTGTATGCACATTTGCTCATTCACGGAGGTATGTTCTGTACATTATTTTTTGTACAAACACTTGATTATTCAGCTCAAGTACTATATACTTCTTGGATATTATGACATGTTTAGCGGTAAACCGCTGGACAATTTTAAGTTTTTTGTACCCAGGAAGGCAAGTCATCATACATTATGCATAAAATATATCCTGAAGGACGACACAGATTGTCACAAATGGCTACAAAGCATGCTCGATGGCATGGCAGATAAACAAAGTTTCAGCTATCCTATTACATGAAGCTTTAAAGTGGCTCAACAGTGCCATTGTTTTTCACAGTAGCCATATAAACCGGCGACCGGATCAAGACTCTTCCTCACGACAGTTTGACGGTTGCGGATCAGTTGGTGCACGCACTTCTTCATCCCTCCCAGCCGCTGGAAATCAGCCGCTGACCAATCGATTCCGGTTAAGGCTCGGAATACTGCTTCTTCATGGATAAGATCAGAAGGGTTAATATCAGGGGCATAAGTGTGCTTACGAATCGGAGGCACAAGTTCTTCAACTTCATGGATCTCGGCCGGCTGTCTTTTCCCTTCTGCATCATAAAATGGTTGAAAATGGGACAAATCGGTGTCTTCAGCTAATTTGCTGGCCGCTGGCTGCATCTGTTTGGTCAACCGCCGAAGATCATCATTCTCAAAGTTTGAACCGTCTTCTTTAACGCCTGGGTACCCTTTAATGATATCCTCCGCTTCAAGATCTGGAATCCAGGCCTTGGCTCGAATAAGGGCAGTTAATGCTCCGGCTCTTGCAATGGCTCTCTTCAACTCGGCAATACGCGTCGGTAACATGCCCGGCTTCTCAAGGGTTTCCTTAATCAACGTTGGCACCGGTTTGTTATAAGCTGTTGTACTAATGGCTCGCCGAGATCCAGAGTATAGTTGCTCAACCAATGTGTATGCCGCTTTGAGCTTCATCCGCATATCTGCACCAAGATGAGTGATCCGAGTTCCTGCCAAAGATTTTGTCAGCATCGTGGTCAGTTTTAAGATTCATTGCCTGATGCAACATACATAAGCAGATACTTACCAAAGATAGCAGAGGTCATAGCATTGATTTGGCGCTTCAAACCGGCTAGTTCTTCAGCCACTGGTTTCAGGGCTTCCTCGGCATCTATGACTCTTTTGGTCAAACCGGCTTTTTCGGTTTCCCATGCAGCATGCTCTTGATTGAAGGATTCTTTCAATTTTTCCATTCCGGCCAGGGCCTGGGTCAGCTCCTCTTTGGCTTTTGCAGCTTCGGCTTGTTGCGACTTCACATTTTCTTGCAAGTCAGAGTTTTTGGCATCTTTCCTTCTTAGTTCAGCCTGCAACATTGAAAGTATCTTCAACAAAACAACATATATATGCACTAAGTATAAAGCATATAACAAGTTATCCACTTCATACTTGGGGGCTAATGCTTATTTTCTCTCAAATACTACCTTCTATGCAAGTCTCCAGAACAATGCAAGCATTATCCTTGACCCTTGGGGGCTAATGTACGTTTGTTCTTAACTGGCGGTATGGATTAAAAACCGGATTAACTTGCCAAGTTAAACCGGCCTTTGGGGGCTATGCTACAGAATGTTATCTCATTTTTCAAACATGAGTTTTATCTATGATTGAAGACATGCCTTGGCAAAGATTAATGATGGGATGCTTAAAGTGTTACAAAGACCCGGTTTATGATTGACAATCAGAAAACGGCTCTTGGGGGCTACTTGGAATAGTATTTCAGCTATAAATCAATGTGCAAGGGAGAAGAATTTACCTCATATCATTCTTTCATCAAATTCACCAAACCGGCTTCATAATCCCGGTTTGAGTGCAGACGGTTCAAGAAGCCGGAATGAAGCTCATCAGCGTTAAGATGAGCATAGTTTGATAAGTCGCTGCTCTATTTACCTTTATCCCTGGCAATTTGCTCTTCTTTGGCACTATGCTAAGCCAAAATGACGGGATGACCAGGAGAACTATGGCTGGCTCCGGTAATAATAACATCATCGTTTGGGCTTCAAGATTTTGGGCGGATGATGATGGAATTTCAGTGTCTTTCATTGGATTAGCCCGGTTTGGTTCTGCCGGTTCAGCATCAGGGGCGGCAGGCTCAACATCTGTGGGTTCATCAGTATGCTGGCCGTCAAGGGGCGGATCGTCAAAAGTTGTTTCAGGAAGGAGGCCTTCCGGTTCACCTGTTTGCTCCGGTTCAACTCTTAGTTCTTCTTCTTCGGCAACAGGGTCTTCTGGCGGATTAGTGACCCGAGCTTTCTTGCTAGGTCTAGCTTTGGCCCTACAAACAGAATAAAAAGAGTTAACATCATGTTCAAAATATATAGGGCACATTGAAAGGAAAGGTTTTTCGTAACTCACCCAGCCACAGTTTTCAAAGGGGGGAGTTGAGTTGCTGTCGATTCACCAAAAGAAGAAGGAGGTGTCACCTGATAATTTGAATCGGATGGATTAAGAGGCTGTCTAAAATAACCTACCTTGGGGTAAGAATGGTCAGAAGTAGGAGAAACCTCAGACCGACGCTTCCGAACCGGAGTATCAGGTAAACCGGTAGAGGTGACCTGTTGGCCACTGTGCCGAGTTGTCCGGCGAGCCTCATGCTGTTGAGTCTTCAAAATAAATGTTGGATCCAAGTGAGCAAGAGGATGAGAAAAGCTTACTTTCCGGATTGTTTGGCGAGGTTTTTGTGTTGGCATAGAGTCTGAACCAGAGGAAAGGGTAATTACCTCTACATCCTCAGCATGACTAGCTTCGGCCTCCTCCCGAGGAAGATCATTGTTAACAAGATGCATAAAAAGAGAGCCAAGTGAGTCAAGTTCTACCTCAGCTTCTGGGTCATCAGTATCATCATCAAGCTCCATATTAATCCGGTCAGCCGGTTTCCGCTTTGATGTCCGTTTTACGGCTTTGGTCTTCGGGCGGGTTGGCTTGGCCACTTTGTCTCCAGTGGGCTTTGCCGCTTTCTCTATGGATTTCCGTTTCCAAAAGGGGTCGTCACCCTATACATATAAAGAAGAAGGATTACAGCTTGTATAAGTCAAAGATATTAGAGATGAAGAGGAGGTGTAATGCTTACAGCAGGCGGTTTGTTCTTGGTGTAGAAGGGACTCAGGCCGGTTTGATTACAGACCAGTTCTGATTCATTCAGAATCTTCTTTACACCTTCAGTAACTTCTTCCTCAGATAATTGGATATTGCAGTGGTGTTGAGGATCGTCAACCTCACCGGTATATTCACACATTAAACCGGGGCGCCGACTTAGCGGCAAGATACTCCAAGATATCCAACAGCGTACAAAGTCCACACATGTTAAACCGTTTGCCATAAAGGTTCGGAGATTGGCGATTTGAGGAGCATATTTTGCCCTTTCTGAGGAGCTCAGGCGTTGTGGCATTGGGTGAGTATTGGATAATCTATGATCTCGGAAGCCGGGGAGGGGATTCTCATCCTCAGGCGAAGTGTCTCTGCAATAGAACCATGTTTGGTTCCATTCCTTTGGGTGGCTATGGTGTTTGGCATGAGGAAATTCCACTTCTTTCCGCTTTTGAATCGAAACACCACCAAGCTCTGTATTCGGGCCATTCACAAACTCTGTGCGCCATTTAAGTGAAAGAAATCCCGGAACAATTCGGCAGTTGGTTCTTCCTGTAAATAGGCTTCACAGAAGACTTGGAAATTGCATAAGTTGGAGACAGAATTGGGACCAATATCTTGTGGATGCAGTTGGAAGTTGGCAAGCACATCTCGATAAAATTTCGACCCTGGCGGTTTGAAACCACGGCTTATATGGTTAACAAAGATTACCACTTCGCCTTGTCTTGGGGTTGGAGGATTCTTAGTTCCTGGGGCTTGCCATTTGATCTCGGTTTTCTTAGGCAGAGAGCCGATGCTAACCATCTCATCCAGTTGAGCCTCGGTAACCCGGGAACGAGCCCAGTTGCAGGCAGTGAATTGTTTGGCCATTGCAAAGCGAACAAACTTAAAATGAAAGGCCGGTTTATAAATTATGCATGATCATACACAAGAGACAAGGGAGTAAGAAACGTACTAATATAATAAATGGTACAACCCGGAGACTAGTATAATGAGAAAGAAGATAATACTAGCGCAGGATTGATCCGACACTGTTAAACCGGAGTATATTTGTGAAGGTAACATGCTCTTCCGGTTTATCAGAGGGCTAATGGCATAGACTATTTATCCAATGTCAGATCGCTTATATTGGCGTGAGGAGAAACAAATCTCACAGTGATGTATAATACTTTCGGATCTAGAGATAAGACAGAAAAGCAAAAATAATTGGATCTTGAAGGGGTATAGAACTGAAGCCATTTTTGACAGACAGATCAGTTGTTTGCACATAAAGATTTGTGATGATCATGGTAGGTAAGCTACAGTAAGAGATGTATCAAGCATGAAGTGTCCATCTATTAAAGGAAGAACATGGAAGAACAGCACTGATGAACTTCGGAAGAACTGCGAGGAATATCGAAACCCTAGAACAGATCTATGGTGAAAAAAGCAGAGCTTACCAGAGCTAGTGAAGAAGCGGAAGGGCGCCGTAGTTCTCTGGTGCGTTCAGGGCGATGCAGCGGCCGAGGTCGGAGCAGAAACGACGGTCGACGGTGGCGGTGGAGTTCCAGAGGTTGAGCGGCGCGAGGAAGACGATACGAAGAGGCACGGGGGGAACGGTGAAAATGACCCCTCGGTCCTATTTATAAGGCGAAGTGAAAAATGGCAAGTGCGGGAATCAAGGAGTCCAAAAAATGGATAAGTTAATAAAGGTGTCGCCTTGATAGCTGGATATATATTAAATGAAGGAAATCTCTGATATCAACAGATGGATGATGTCAGGACGGTTTATCGTAATTTTGAAGTATGACGTCACGACGGTTTACAAGATCAAAAACAAAGACAAGAGAGAAGATTTTTTTCTAAAGTGTGGAAGATTGACATGAACAAGTTCAAACCAATCTGGGGCCTAATGTTGGGGATATTACTACTAGAGGTAAACCGGCCTTGGGTAGCCAGGTTAACTCTTTGAAGATTAGAAGCCCATGAAGATGTGAAGATGCTAGCACTTTATGGAGGGCCCAGAGGCGAGTACAATATGTAAATGTAAACCGGCCCAGTCATGTAACTTGTATAGTAAGATAGAAAGAGAGAGACCGAACCGGATACGTTTATAAACCGACTTCGGGACTCTGTAGCCCGACGGGCGTCAACCTATGTATATAAAGGGACGACCCGGCCGCGGTTTAGGGATAGACAACAACAACTCGAAAGCCAGACAAAGCAGATTCGCTCCCTGGCCTTCGAAACCCTAGCAATACCAATCACAACTAGACGTAGGCTTTTACCTTCATCGAAGGGGCCGAACTAGTATAAACTCCCGTGTCCCCTTGTCCGGTTTAACCCCTTTAAGCTAACCCGTTGTGATGGCTCCACAACTAAGTCCTTTCACGAGGACATCTGCCGTGACAAACCCACGACACCTCCCATGCCATGGAGACCAAGGACCATAGGGGAAACCCTTCTCCCATCTAGGGAGGAGGTCAAGGAAGAAGAAGAAGAAGGAGGGAGGCTCTCTCCCCCTCGCTTCCGGTGGCACTGGAGTGCCACCGGGGGCCATCATCAGCACCGCAATATTCACCAACAACTTCACCGCCATCATCACCAACTCTTCCCCCTCTCTGCAGCGGTGTAACCTCTCTCTTACCCGCTGTAATCTCTACTTAAACATGGTGATCAATGCTATATATTATTTCCCAATGATGTATGGCTATCCTGTGATGTTTGAGTAGATCCGTTTTGTCCTAAGGGTTATTTGATGATCGTGATGGGTTTGAGTTGCATGTTTTATTATTGGTGCTGTCCTATGGTGCTCTCCGTGTCGCGCAAGCGTGAGGGATCCCCGCTGTAGGGTTTGCAATATGTTCATGATTTGCTTATGGTGGGTGGCGTGAGTGACAGAAGCGCAGACCCGAGTAAGTAGGTTGTTTGCGTATGGGATAAAGAGGACTTGATACTTTAATGCTATGGTTGGGTTTTACCTTAATGATCTTTAGTAGTTGCGGATGCTTGCTAGAGTTCCAATCATAAGTGCATATGATCCAAGTAGAGAAAGTATGTTAGCTTATGCCTCTCCCTCATATAAAATTGCAATAATGATTACCGATCTAGTTATCGATTGCCTAGGGACAAATAACTTTCTCGTAACAACAAGCTCTCTACTAAAACTAATTTAGTTGTGTCTTTATCTAAACAACCCCTACTTTTTATTTACATGCTCTTTATTATCTTGCAAACCTATCCAACAACACCTATAAAGTACTTCTAGTTTCATACTTGTCCTAGGTAAAGCGAACGTCAAGCGTGCGTAGAGTTGTATCGGTGGTCGATGGAACTTGAGGGAATATTTGTTCTACCTTTAGCTCCTCGTTGGGTTCGACACTCTTACTTATCGAAAACTGTTGCGATCCCCTATACTTGTGGGTTATCAAGAGCCACAGAGAAGCTTTTTTGGTCACAATTCGGCGTGCCAAAGCGTCCGCTGTTATTGAATGAATAGATGGCCCAGTGGGCCGCGCTCCATAGGATATCCGGCTCTGCCATGAAGGACGTCATAGTCCGGTCGTGGCCTACCAAGCCAATTCTGAATAGTTATTTCGGTTTGGTGTAGCGACTTGTTGATGCGGTGCCGCGTATCGACGCCGTTAAGCGTTCAACGTGCATTGAAGGTGCACGGATGGCCTTTGCCCGTGTCAAGACATACTGGGCGAAGATGAAGGCCACCGATGTTGTAGCGAGGAGTCCCCCCAAGGGCAAGGACCATCATGCACCGGAGCATTATTTCAAGGACGTCTTAGAGGGTGCCCGCTTGATAGAGGGTCAGTGCTCGAAAGACATGATATTCGAATGAAATGTATTGAAATTGTAAAGGACAATACTATGATGATATTATGATATTTGCTTAAAAGCTTTGGTTCCTCCTGTGCGACCATTTTTGTATAATCTAAAAGTTTTCCAGTCGTCGGCTTCAGCCCGCTAGTAGAAAATACGGGGGTGTTCGGAGAACCACTTGATCACTCTTAACCCAACGTCTCTGTCCATGAAGGAGGTGTCAATGCAGTGAACGAGGCAATCGGACTATAGGGCGTTAACACTTTCACTTAGCCATAGGAGTTTTAAGGTGGGTCTACTATATAGACCCTGGTATGTACGCGTTTATCCCAATATGGTGCGTAACATGTATGACCTGAAGAAAGGTCCTTCGTGTAATATGGAGGGAATCGCGAAAGATTCTGATAAGTCATCGAGTGGTTGACCAGCTCTCGCCGCATCATGACAGTCAATTTTCGGCTTTCTCTACTGAGGTGTTTTACCAGATGAACCGGAAACACAATCGCAGTAGTTCTCCCTTTACTACCTTAGTCGATAGAGCAGAACGTAAGGTAGCAAGTACAGGAGCCGGGCAACCCAACTATTGACCCAAGACATGATTCGGAGCTGATGCATATAAGGCCAAACTCGCAACACCGAAGTATGCTATAAAGCGGTTCGGACTTGTTGGCAATTTATTTTGTTCCCATACCGAGCCCCTGGCGAGTTTTGTCGGGGTGTGTGAAATAACACAAGGAGCAAAATTCAGTTCTTTAGAGAAAAGTGAATACTGGATACAGATTATGTTCACTAGAACTTGAGTGGTATGCCAATCGTTGTTTTGTATATAATAACGCCATGACCCCGGCTATGTGACATGCCAGGGGTCGACAGCTGAGGGAGAAGGCACTTTACAGGCTCGCCAAATAGAGAGCGCGGTCTACAAAAAGTTGTTTTGGACCTCCTGTCGCACGTCCGTGCCGCCTTTCCTCGATGAAGGGGCTCCTTAGAAGGAGTAGCCTTTGGGTGAATGTAAAAACTAGAACTCCGATGAATCGATGGGACGACCAGCCTACGAGTCGCCTGTGGTAAAGGATAATGAAAAAGAAAGAGTAGTTAGAAAAGAAAAGAAGGAGGGTATGGGAGTACTTGTAGGCCCGTCCGTATTGTGCTTCCGCCGATGCCCATGGTATTTTAAGTGCATAGTTATGTATGCGCGGTACATATTTCGGAGGTGTATGAGGCCGACGGCGGAAGCCGAACTACCCAGCTCTAGAATTGGTCGGTCCCCAGGGGGAAATTGCTTCTGACCCCCGGTATTTGGTTGGTGAGTTTCTTCATCATCGCTATCGCCGGGCGGCCTCTTCCCTTTGTGTTCGGCGTTGAGCTTGCCGGCCTGCTTGAAGACCCAATAGCTTCTGTTGGTGTGATTAGCTGGTTTATCGGGGTTGCCATGAATCTGGCAGGGCCGATCCAATATCTTGTCTAAATTGGATGGTTCGTCTCTGTTTGCCTTGAATGCCTTTTTCCGTTGACCGGGTTTGGGGCTGCTGAAACCGGCGTTGACAGCTGTGTCGTGCGTTCTTTCATTATCATTACGACGTTTGTGTTTGCTCCGTCGTGGTTTGCCATTGCCGTCTTGGACTTCGGAAGTGCCCGGATCGCTGGCGCTGTTGCTTCTACGAGCGAGCCAGCTATCTTCTCCTGCGCAAAAGCGGGTGTCGGGGGTTTGGTGCGACATATGCCAACGGATGGCTTATCATGGTGGGGGCGAGTAGAACGTCGCCGGTGCCTGGAAATGGGATGAGGCGAAGACATGCACGCCGGCAAATCTTACCCAGCTTCGGGGCTCTCCAGGGAGATAATACCCCTACTGCTGCTCTGCGGGGTCTCCGCATGATCACTATGGTCAAGTGTTTACACGATTGCTCCTTGAGCTGTGTATGTGGTAGGAGAGGGCAAGGCTAGCTCTCTCCCTCTATCTGGTGAGGTATCGAACTACTGGGATCCAACCCTTTGCATGGGTGCCCTGGGGGGTTTATATATGCCTACCCCCCAGGGGTACAATGGTAATGTGACTGGGCGCGGGCCCAGCCGTCAGTGTCTCCGACCTCCGACTTCTCCGCCAACTGGTGGGCCCCGCCGACTGGTGGGCCCCGCCGACCGGTCTGGTACGGAACCGACAGGCCACGTCCTCCGCGGGCGGGTCTTGCCGGCTGCTGATTACTGTAGCCGTGCTCCTGATGATGCAAGCTTGGTCATGGGGTCGTGGCAACAGCCCCGCCGCCTGGCGGGCGATCACTGTGACCACTCCCCATCTCTTCTTGATTAATGGCATGTGTGCCCGGGGGAGGGCTCGGCCGACTCCCCGGGCCGACTCCCGTTGGGTCCGACTGGCGGTGCTCCCGCCGTCTCCCGAGGTCTCGCTGGCTGGTGGGCCCTGCTGCCTCCAGGCCGTACAGACAAGCCGTCGTGGGCGCAAGACCACGTACAGTGGTGCTGATGTCAGGGCCGGCTGGGCAACAGTGCCACGCCGCGGGGAGATCTTCCCAAGTACGGCGCGCTGTAGCCATGCCTGCCCTTGGTAAGGGGCGGGGAGTGGGCTTCATTGTAGCCACACCCCTGCCCCGTCCCCCTCGATGAGGTCACGGTTTGTTGGAGTCGCCGGCCGACTCCCCAAAGCCGGCTTCTCTGGAAGTCGTCCCTGGGACTCGGCCGTGAGCGGGCAGTCGGCCGCCTTGCCGTAGACTCCCCAGGAGGCGGCTCTTCGCCCTGTGGTCTTGAGGGGCGCAGCCTGCCCCGATGTCTTGAAAGGTCGTGGGGCTCGGGTTGGCCTACCCATGGCCCATTACTCCAATAGTAGTCCCCGAAGCTGGTGAGGCGCCGCGGACGATCGGCCGAGAAGCCTCAGCAGTTTCTCTTTCCGGGCGCAACTCATGGTCTTGATTGACTTCTGCCGGGCTGAATAGAAGGAGTCGGACTCGCCCAACTCGGACTTACTCAATTCTGACTTGCTCAGTAGTTCGAACGTCGCGGCGGGATTTCAAGTGGCGTGCTAGCTAAGCTTCCAGGCCGCCGCCCGTTCCTGGCCTGTCACACGAGGGCACGTGGCCAGGCCGTTCTGCCATCCCACGCGCGCAACGGGACAGGCCCATAGGCGGGGCCCGCCACTACCGTGCCTCGGCGCCCGAGTGGATCCGCTGCGGCCCTGGCGGGCGGTTGGGATTCCCGTGAAGTTACTGCGTGCAGTAACTTTACGTGGATCGTGGGGGTCGTGGGGCTGCGGGCGCAGTAAATCCCCACGTCTGCCCCCTCGGCTTCGCAGCCCATAGGACTATAAGTAGGGGGAAGAGGGGGGCACGCGCGCCCCTCCTTCCCACTACCCCTCGCTTCTTCCTCCTCGCAGCTCCTCGCTCTCCTGCTTCCTCTTCTCTTCTTCGCCTTGCCGCACGCCCAATCTCCGGCGAACTCCGCGGCGACAGCTTCGTGATGAGCTCTTCCTCCGCGGCTACACCTCCCCCAGTGCGCTCCGGCACCTGTGACGGCTCCGAGGTCCACGAAGACCATATCGAGTTCCTCCGTCGGACCCGTCGGCTTCCCGGCGAGGATCGCGTGCAGGTGCGTTTCGCGCCGGAGGGGGAGATTTCCCCCGCACCGCGGGAGGGCGAGCGGGTCATCTTCCACTCGCACTGCCTGCGCGGGCTGGGGCTGCCGGCGAGCAGCTTCTTCCGGTCGTTCATGGAGTTTTACGGACTCCAGCCGCACCACCTCACCCCCAACACAGTGGTGCTGCTGTCCGCCTTCGTGGCTCTGTGCGAGGGCTTCCTTGGAGTCCTCCCCACCCTCAAGCTCTGGGGGGAGTTCTTCTTCTCCAAGCTCGGCACCTAGGCTGCGGGCGTGCCAGCTCAGTGCGGCGCCTTCATCGCCGTGCGAAGGACAGGAGCCGACAACCACTTCCCCCCATCTCGCTGCTGAAGTCGGTGAAGATGTGGCAGCGGTCCTACTTCTACGTCAGGAACGTCGCCACGAGGGGCGACTGGGTTAATCTGCCGGCTTTCGAAGCCGGCCCGCCGGCTGGCAGACTGCCCAACTGGTCGTACTGGGACAGGTCGCTGACGCCTGCGGGAGCCGGCGCCATCACGCGACTCCGAGTGCTGACGCAGTCGGAGGGTCTGACTGGCCCGGACCTGCTGGCCGCCTTTGTCTCGCGCCGAGTTCTCCCACTCCAAGGCCGCCCTCACCTGATATGCCAGATGAGCGGGGGCCGCGCCCCGAGTCGGATGTGCACCAAGGACATGCCTCACGAAGAGGTGGCCCTGATGGTGAACTACCTCTCGGACAGCAGGCTCCCGGAGGACTGGCGATTCGGCAACGAGCCATACTCCCGCGCCAACCCCTCGCCCGTGGTGAGTCGCCTTTCTTTTCTTTAGATTGTCTTCTTCTTGCCGAGTCTTGTTCTAATCAGTCTGCTTTTTGGTTAGAATCCCCTTCTTCACCCACTAGCCGGCACCTTGGGGCCGGCCCGTGAGTTTGCTGCCGATCGGGCGGAGAGCGACGTCGACGACCCTGATCTGGGGGCGGCGGCTCTGGAAGACGACGCTGAGGGAGGAGGAGGAACGACAGGCGACTTTAGGCCCTCGGCTACCTTTGCCGACTGGCCTGAAGACGACGCCGAGGGAGGAGTCGCCCCTCACCATCGGCCAGGAGCCAGCCAGCCGGGCGCGGGCTCTTCTGCCGCGTCGCGTGCTCCGGGCGGCGGGAAGAAGCGCCGGGCTGCGCCGACTTTGTTTGGAAGCCGGCCGAAGAAGCCCAAGGGCTCGGCTGCGGCGACCCGGCGGGACGAGGCAGCCGCGAAGGCCATCCGCTTCCGTAAGGAAGTGAAGAAGCCGTCGTTGGTCTATGCGTGAGTATTCTGACTTCAAAGTTTAGTCTTTCTTCGTGTTTTGTCTGAGTCTCTGCTCGCCCTTATTTCTTCAGGGCTCCCCTCTCTCTTGAGCGGGTCGCCGCCGCCTCCGTCATGGGGTCAGCGGGAACGCCCGCCATCACTCGGCGGATAGACCCCGCTGCCGACCTTCGGGAGGTGACGGAGCGGAATGCGCAGGAGAAGTGCAATGAAGAAGAAGCCCTCCACCTGGAGAAGGCGGAGGCCGACAGAGCGGAGGCCTCCGCCAAGAAAAAACTAGCAGAGGCCGAAGCCGCCGCCGCGGCGAAGCAGCAGGCTGAGGAAGCCGCACGCCTCCAGGCGGCCTTGCTTGTTACCCCGCTGAACTCTGCGCCGCCGCCGCCGGAGTTCACGGGGCAGACTGGAGGAGCCGGCGGGGAGAACCTCGTCGAGGAGAGGGAAGGCGGCGAGCCCTCTACTCCGGGCACGAACGTTCCGCCGCCGCCTCCGCCGCCGTCTGAAGGCGTGCGAGGCGAGCAGCCAGCGGACCCTCCGGTGCCGCCGACCGAAGAAGAGGCCGTGGCGAGGCTACTCCTCTAGGTCGGCTCGCCAGCGCGCCGTCGTCTAGAGAAGGCGACTTCGGCACCCCGCCCCCTGGAGGCCGGCACCGCCAGCTCCGCGGCTCCATACGCCGAGGCGACGAGCGCCGCACTTGTTGGGTGGGTGCGGGGAGGCGGCACAGGGCCGCTGAACCGGGTGCTCCTGGACGTCCAGGCGAAGCTCCGTGCTGAGGGTGACGCCCTCTAGAGCTGCACCAAGGCGTTCCTGGCATCGCGGGCGGCCGTCCGGGTATGTCTTTTCTTTGGGTCTTTATTTTTCTTGTTCCTCTCTGTGGGGCGCGCCAGCGCACCCACTGGGTGTAGTCCCCGAGTTTCGGGTCGGCTGCTGAGCAGGCGGTCCGGAACTCCAACTTGATGAACTTCTGGGTACTAACTTTGTCTGAAATGCTTGTTGCAGGACTACCACAACCTCCGTGTCACCACCTTAAACCATAATGTTGAAGAGTTGGGCAAGCGGACCACTGACTTGGCGGAGAGCCGGAGTAAGTACTCCTCCTTTTTCTCTTCTCTGCGGGGGCGCACTAGCGCACCCGCGGGCTGTAGTCCCCGAGATTCGGGCCGACTACTGAGCAGTCGGGCTGGATCTCCTCGGCGACCTACTTTATTGCCGACTGCTGTCTTTCTTTCTTTCCTTCAGGGGCCAATGCTGCTCTTCAACAGCAGCTGAGCGAAGCCAACTCCGCCTTGCTCGCCAAAGGGGAGGAGTGCAGCAAGCTCGCCGCGGAGCGCGATCTGCTGACCACTCAGTTGGCAGAGCAGAAGGGGCTGCTCGCGAAGTCGCAGAGGGAGGCAGAGGAGACGGAGGCCGCCCTCCTGGCCGAGTTCGCGAGCGAGCGCTCTTCCTGGTCTGACAAGGAGGCGATGCTGTCCTCCGGCTTCCACGAGATCGAGGACATCGTTGATGGTGAGTCTCTTTGTTTTCTTTCTTTGAGCCGCCGACCTAGGTCGTGCCGACTCCTGGTTTTTGACTCGCTTTTTGTTTCTTCGTGTCTTTTGCAGACTTCTTCCCTGGGCAGTCTCAGGCCGCTATCCAAGCCATCGAGGCCGATCGTGCAAGTCGGAGGGCGGAGGGCGCAGAGATCGCCGCCGATGCCCCCCGAACTCTTGATGAGCACATCTTGAGTATCGAGGCTCGCCTCCGGCCGGCTCACCGGATGCTGCGCCGGCTTCAGCGCGTCGGCGCCCAGGCGATCTCCGCCCTTTGGCTGGATATGCAGGCTCCGCGCACCCCCAGCCTGACGGCCAACTGGTTGGAGGTCGCGGCTGGTCGCCTCGAGGCCTGGAAGGGCTCTTCGGCCTGGGCTGGAGCGCGTCGGGCATTGGAGTTCATCAAGGTGTGGTACCCGGGGCTGGATCTAGACCGGTTGGCCACGCTTCGGTCGGAGGCCCAGCCGGAGCTGGCGGATGCGGAAGACGCCCTCGTCAAGCGTGTTGCGGCGATCGCCGAGTACACCGACACAAGCATCTTTGTCCCCGAGCGGTCTGAAGACGGCGAGGAGGTCCCGCCGGAGTGGTTTGGGATGAACCCAGACTACGACGAAGACTCGGCGAAGGTGATTGGCTCCAGCATCGAGGAGGAGGACGAGGCGGAGGATGAGGGCGAGGCGGAGGCACCAGAAGACGGAGCAGACGGCCAGCCTCAGCCCGACCGCGCCTCCAGCAACGAGCCGCGTGCGACCGATCCGACTGCTGCCGGAGGCGATCAAGCCGAGACCAGCCAGCCGACCGCCCCGACGACTGACGCTGGCGCCTCCTCCGACCCCCCAACTCCGTCTGCCGCCTCCTAAGCTGCCGCTATGTCTTTTGTTTTATCTGCTTCAGTAGTCTTTTGAAGAGCTTGTTAATTCGCACAATTCCACCCGCGGGGTGTATTTTCAACCTTTATTCGACAATTCGGCCAAGGGCCTATGTTATATATATATGTCTATCTTTTCTTGCTCATTGTTCTTTTAGCTGTTTTCCTTTGCCGCTTTCTCCTAGTTGCCTGCCTTGCCAATCGGACAGCCGCTCTGCAGACTGTTGCTGGATCAAGTGCTAGGCTACTTTGGGAAAGCAAGTACTTAGCCGATTTCAAGATTGTTTGAGCAAGTTGGATAGAAAACGACAATCCGACTGTCCGAGAGTCAGTTTGCGAGAAGGGCTTGGAAGCCGTCTTGAGCTATGTTTTATGCTTTGGGTCCTTAGCCATTTTTCATGCGAATGCCCATTCTACCTTACTGCTACCCACCGTACAGTCGCTCTGCGAGCTGCGGCTTCTGGCAGGAGAGGGCTTAGGCGTTTACACACTACTTGTCCGACTGCAGGAAGCATTTCATAGTGCAAGGCGGCAAGTCCCCGGGCCGACTTGTCGAGCCCGGTGCCAAGCGGCATGATAAAGAGTAACATACTTGTAGGCATAATTTTTATCATACAGACAAAAGAGGGCATTCCCCGAGCTCGTCTCGGGGGGCCCGAAGTCTTGGTATTTTAATACAAAAGGTAGCGTGGTACATACTGCATCAACTGTAAAATCTTCGGAGAAGATTTGCGTTCCATGGCCGCTCTGTCTCCTTGCCGGAGTCGTCCCTCTTGCGTGCTCGGGGCTTCTGAGCGTCGATCAGGTAGTAGGAATCGTTGCCTAGTACTTTGCTGATGATGAAAGGGCCCTCCCAAGGCGGCGACAGCTTGTGCTGGCCGGCTGTTCGCTGGATCAACCGGAGCACAAGGTCGCGTTGTTGGAAAGATCTTGGCCTAACCTTTCTGTTGTGGTATCGGCGCAGGCTCTGCTGGTAGATGCTGGACCGGCTGAGTGCCAGCAGCCGGCCCTCTTCCAGCAAATCGACGCCGTCTTGCCGTGCTTCTTCTGCTTCCTCCTTGGTGTACATGGTGACTCGTGGGGAGTCGAACTCTATGTCCGTTGGGATGACGACTTCGGCACCGTAGACGAGGAAGAAAGGCGTGAAGCCGGTTGACTTGTTTGGAGTCGTGCGCAGACTCCAGAGGATGGCTGGCAGCTCGTCGAGCCAGCAGCCAGCCGAGCGCTCTAGAGGCTCGATCAACCGAGGCTTGATGCCGGACAGGGTGAGGCCGTTTGCTCGCTCCACTTGGTCGTTTGACTGCGGGTGGGCGACAGATGCTAGGTCCATTCGGATGCCCCGTGTTGCGCAGAAACGGGCCAAGGCGCCTTTGGCAAAATTTGTGCCGTTGTCGGTGATGATGCTGTGTGGTATGCCGTACCGAATTGTGATATCGGTGATGAAGGTCACGGCAGTCGGACCGTTCAGTTTCTTGATTGGCTTCACTTCCACCCACTTGGTGAACTTGTCCACTGCGACAAGTAGGTGAGTTAGACCGCCTCGTGCTGTTTTGAATGGTCCCACCATGTCTAGACCCCAAACCGCGAAAGGCCAAGCAATGGGGATGGTCTTGAGCGCGGAAGCCGGCTGGTGCGGCTTGGAGCTGAACTTCTGGCACCCTTTGCATTTTTGGACCAACTCCTTGGCCTCTTCCAAGGCAGTCGGCCAAAAGAAACCGTGCCGAAAAGCTTTGGCGATGAGTGCTCTTGAAGCCGCATGGTGGCCACATTCGCCTTGATGGATGTCTTTGAGGATCGCCTGGCCTTGCTCTGGCTCTACGCAGCGCTGGTAGACACCAGTGACGCTGCGCCTGACCAGCTCTCTGTTGATTATGGTATAGGTTGCTGCCCGGCGTTGTACTTGCCGAGCTGAGGTCTCATCAGTTGGTAGCTCTTTGTTCACCAGAAATTTGAGGATGGGCTGGGCCCATGAGGGTGCTGCTATTTTGCCGACTATCAGAACTACGACTTGGACGAGGGCAGCTGGGCTGGGAGGCGGCGGGCTGGAGTCAACAACCGCTTGTTGGGCTGATGGAGTCCCCAGGCCGACTGGCTCGATCCTTGGGCTGAGTTCTGGAATCTTCAAGTCCGTCACCGCAGTCCCCGGGCCGCGCTCGACTGTGGCAGCTTTGGAGTCGCCCGCCAAAGTCCCCGTTCCGACTGCCGGAACTCTGGAGTTGGGTCCGCCGTGTTCGGGAGGAGCCGTCACAAAGATGGAGTCTGATTCTGGTGAAGGCTTGACAGACGGCTTGAGGAGGCGTTGAAGGGCGACGCCAGATGGTATTGCTTGGCAGGTAGAGCCAATTCGTGCCAAGGCGTCTGCTTGGTCGTTGTCGTTTCTTGGCACATGGAGGAACTCGCACCCTTCGAAATACCCGCTGAGTTGCTGCACGAGGAAACGGTAGCTCGCCATGTTTGCGTCTTTGGCGTCCCAGTCGGCAGACGACTGCTGGACCACTAAGTCCGAGTCGCCATAACACAAGATCCGGCGGATGCCAAGTTCTTTGGCAAGCCGGAGCCCGTGAATGAGCGCCTCGTACTCGGCCACGTTGTTGGAGGCGGCAAAATGGATTTGCAGTGCATATTTGAGCTTGTCGCCTTTGGGAGAGGTGAGGACGACGCCGGCTCCCAAGACGGTGCGCATCTTGGAGTCGTCGAAGTGCATCCGCCAATGGGTGGAGTCAAGTGCTGGAGGCAGGTACTGGGTCTCGGCCCAGTCGACGAGGAAGTCGGCCAGTGCTTGTGATTTGATAGCGGTGCGGGGCTGGTAGTAGATGGTGTAAGGAGCCAGCTCTATGGCCCACTTGGCCACTCGACCAGAGGCATCACGGTTGCCCATGATCTCGGCAAGTGGAGCAGTGCAGACCACCGTGATTGGATGTTCTTGAAAGTAAGGCTTCAATTTCTTGGCAGCAAAGTGCACGCCATAGCACATCTTCTGGTAGTGGGGGTAGTTCTGCTTGGAGGTCGACAGTACCTCGCTCAGGTAATATACTGGTCTCTGGACAGGTAGCGCCTTGCCTTCCTCCTTGCGCTCTACTACAATGACTGTGCTGACTACTCGGCTGGTGGCGGCGATGTACAGGAACATAGGATCCTTGGGAGTCGGAGCCGCCAGGACGGGTGGAGTAGTCAGCATCTTCTTCAACTGATGAAAAGTTTCGTCCACCTTATGGTTCCACTCGAAAAAAGTGGTCTTCTTCATGAGTTGGTATAAGGGGAGAGCTTTCTCGCCCAGCCGACTGATGAATCGGCTGATGGACGCCAAGCAGCCGGTGAACTTCTGCACATCCAGCAGCCGGCTAGGTACCTCCATTCTCTTGATGGCCTTGATTTTTACTGGGTTGCATTCTATGCCACGTTCAGAGACCAGGAAACCTAGCAGCTGGCCGGCTGGTACTCTGAAGACACACTTCTTGGGGTTGAGCTTGATCTGGAACCGGCGCAGGTTCTCAAAGGTCTCCTTGAGGTCTTCCAGCAATGTTCCTCGCTTTTCCGTCTTTACCACCATGTCGTCCACGTAAACGTGGGCGTTCCTACCGAGCTGCTTGAGGAGGCACTTCTGCATGCAATGCTGAAAGGTGGCGCCGGCATTCCTCTGGCTGAACGTCATGGTGAGGTAGAAGAATGCTCCAAACGGCATGATGAAGGCGGTCTTCAATCTATCAGCCGGGTTCAGCTTTATCTGGTGATATCCTGAGTACACATCCAAGAAACTCAACAGCTCGCATCCGGCTGTGGAGTGTATCACCTGATCAATTCTCGGCAGAGCAAACGGGTCCTTGGGGCAGGCCTTGTTGAGGCTCGTGTAGTCAATACACATTCGCTATTGCTTGTTCTTCTTTAGCACCAGGACTGGATTTGCCAGCCACTCTGGGAAGAAAACTTCCATAATGAAGCCGACTGCTAGGAGTCGAGCTATCTCTTCTCCGACAACTCTTCTCTTCTCTTTTGATAAGCGGCGCAGGGGCTGCCTGACCGGCTTTGCATCAGATCGGACGTGTAACTTGTGCTCGGCGAATTCCGTCGGCACACCTGGCATGTCTTTGGGAGACCATGCGAAGATGTCCCGATTCTCACGGAGTAAATCGATGAGCTCGCCTTCCTATTTGCTGTCGAGGTTTGCACCTACGACGGCGTACCTCTCTGGGTGTTCCGGATCCAAGGGTATCTTCTTTGTCTCTTTGGCCGGCTTGAACGAACCTTCGGCTTCCGACTCCTTCGGGTCGGGCGATATCTCCGGCTGCTTGCCGGCCATCACCACAGCTCGCTCAAGGAGTCGCTTCTCGGCCGCAATCACCAGGGACTCGGCCAGCCGACTGCTCTCGGCCACGCAAGCGGACGACTTCTGGTAGTCACCGGCCACAGTCAGAATTCCCCTGGAACTGGGCATCTTCATCTTGAGGTAGGCGTAGTGGGGGACCACCATGAACTTGGCCAAGGCGGGCCGACCAAGTAGCGCATGGTATGGGCTCTCAAGGTCCACCACCTCAAACCAAACAGACTCTCTTCGGAAGTGATCTTTGTCCCCAAAGAGGACGTCAATCAGGATCTTGCCGATTGGTGAACAGGAAAGCCCAGGAACAATGCCGTGGAACACGGTCCGGCCGTTCTGAAGCTGTCTCTGCTTGATTCCTAACTTCTCCATGGTGTCCTTGTACAGGATATTGATGCTGCTGCCCCCATCTATCAGAACTCGCGAAAAATGCGCGGCCCGTTTGTCCGTGGCAAAGGTGGCATCCAGGACCAAGGCATAGGAGCCTGGACTCGGCATCACTTCTGGGTGGTCAGCCCTGCTCCAGCTGATGGGCCTCTCTGACCAGTGCATGAACTCTGGCGTCTCTGAGGCTACCGCGTTCACCTCTTGTCGCTGCAGCCGCCTGCTGCGTCGATCGTCAGCCACACTGGTGAACACCACATAGGCTCCGTGCTCTTCAGGGTACTCGTCTTGTACTGCGCCGACTGGCCTGACTGCTGGCTGCTGGGGCGGAGGCGGCTGCCCAGCAGGCGGGGGTGGTAGGAGGCCGTCTCCCTTGGCGATCCTGGTGAGCCAGTGGCACTTCCGGGTGGTGTGATTTGATGGCTTCGCGCCGCTGTGGAACTTGCAAGGTCCATCCAAGGTCTGCTCGTAGGAGAAGGCCGGCAACCAGTTCGGCTTGCCGCCTTTCTGTCGCTTGGGCGGAGGCTGCCCTTCTGGCTGCTGGGCTTCGACGGTCGCGACCTGCCGGCTGCTGGAAGCCGGCTGCGGGGCCTTGCGCTTGTGGTCGCCCTGCTATTGTCGCCGGCCGGCGTCTGCTGCCGAATTTCTCGAAGCCTGAGGAGCTACCTTGCCAGTCGTGCTGATTTGAATTTCCGTCTTCATGGAGGAGTCGGCCGTAGCGTACTTGTCCACTATGATCAGCAGCTCGTCGAGGGTTTCTGGCTCGTCGCAGAGGAGCTTGTGCTTGAGCAGGGTGCCTTCTCGGCACCCGGCTGTGAAGTACTCGGTGGCCTGCACCTCGTGCACGCCCTCGCAGGAGTTCCGGAGCTCAGCCCAACGCGTGAGGTAGTCGCGAGTCGACTCATCAGGACCTTGCACGCATAGGGAGAGCTGGCGAGGCTTGGGAGGACGCTTGTACGTGCTGGTGAAGTTGCGTACGAATGCTTCGGTGAAGTCGACCCAGCTGTTGATGCTGCGGGGCTTTAGGCTGTTCAGCCATGTCCGGGCCGTGCCCGGGAGCATGAGCGAAACGTACTTTATGGCGACACGCTTGTTGCCATTTGCTATGCTGACAGCCGTGGAGTAGTCGACTAGCCAGTCTTCTGGCTTCACGGAACCGGTATACTTGGGCGTGTCTCTTGGGAGAGTGAACCCTCTCGGAAAGGGCTCGTCCCGAATGCGGGGCCCGAAACAAGGCGGACCCAGCTTGTCTTCTTCTTCCAGCGCCAGGGACCGGTGAAGTCGGTCGATCCGGTGGCGGGCGTCATTCTCTCCGACCCCCCCTCGGCGGCCAAGGCGGTCACCGAGAGTCGGATGGTCAACAGGCGGCTGGTAGACTCGCCTCTCCTTGTGGGGAGGGGAGGCAGACAGTCGTCCCGCCGTTCCACTGCTCTCGGGCGGCCGTCTCTGTCGTGCTCTATGGTAATCCGAGTCCGACTATGGCTGACAGCCGGCTCCTTGTCCTTTCTTCCTCGGGCACCGCCAGTCGGTGTCCGAGACGTCGCGCCTTGATCTCGGTGTGGGTCATTGTTTGGCCACTGCGGTGCCTCCGTGCGGCAGCCGGCCTCGTTCTGCGCAGTGGCCGTGTCGAGGAGCCGCTGGACTTGCTCCATCATGAGGGGCGCTCTTCGCCCTCAAAATTGTCCAGCTCATCCGCCGCTGCCTGGGCGGCTCGGATGTTCTCCGCTGGCATGGCATACACGGGGCGGCTAGCCCCAAACAGGCTGGCGATGGCTACGCCGCGCTGCTGAACCGCGCCAAGGCGGCTGGGCCCTGCTGGAGCCAGCGAGCCGCCAACAGCGTGATCCATCTCCCGCTGGTAAGCTTCTGACAAGCGTCTCATGTTGGCTAGCTTCTTCGCGCCTTCAACAAGCTGAAGGTGGCGCGCTTCTAACATCTCTGCGTCAGCATCTTCTGGAATGGGCGCAGCTAGGTCTTGCAGCACCGCGCCGAGTGAGTCGGGCGCCCTTCCACCAGGGAACTCGTCATGACTGATGACCAGCACCTCAGTGACGGTGCTCCCGTCGCTCTCCGCGTGTGGGAGAGGTTCGTCGTAGACCACCACATTGGAGGGGAAAGCGTCGACCGACATGGTGTCGGAGTCGACCAGTATCGGGTCGGTGGAACCTACGGACTCCAAGTCTACGGCAGGCTTGCCGGAAACGTGGAGTTGATCGAGGAGGCCCGCGAGGAGGTTTTCGGGGCCGCCTACGCCTGCGTCGGACGCAGGTTCGTCGGAGAGGCGGACCTCGCCGGCAAGTTCGGCCAAGGAGCTGGCTGCGCAGGCGATCTCCACGCCGCGCAGCACGTCGACGCAAACTTCGTCTGGCGTGCCTGGCTGGCTGCGCTCGCCAGGGAGGAAAAGGGTTCCCGTCCAGAACAGATCCCCGGACGGCGGTGCACCATGCCCCACGGTGGGCGCCAAATGTCGGGGGTTTCGTGCGACATATGCCAACGGATGGCTTATCATGGTGGGGGCAAGTAGAACGTCGCCGGTGCCTGGAAACGGGATGAGGCGAAGACATGCACGGTGGCGAATCTTACCCAGCTTCGGGGCTCTCCGGGGAGATAATACCCCTACTGCTGCTCTGCGGGGTCTCCGCATGATCACTATGGTCAAGTGTTTACATGGTTGCTCCTTGAGCTGTGTATGTGGTAGGAGAGGGCAAGGCTAGCTCTCTCCCTCTATCTGGTGAGGTATCGAACTACTGGGATCCAACCCTTTGCATGGGTGCCCTGGGGGGTTTATATATGCCTACCCCCCAGGAGTACAATGGTAATGTGACTAGGCGCGGGCCTAGCCGTCAGTGTCTCCGACCACCGACTTCCCCGCCGACTGCTGGGGCCCGCCGACTAGTGGGCCCCGCTGACCGGTCTGGTATGGAACCGACAGGCCGCGTCCGCCGTGGGCGGGTCTTGCCGGCTACTGATTACTGTAGCCGTGCTCCTGATGATGCAAGCTTGGTCATGGGGTCGTGGCAACAGCCCCGCCGCCTGGCGGGCGATCACTATGGCCACTCCCCATCTCTTCTTGATTAATGGCGTGTGTGCCCGGGGGAGGGCTCGGCCGACTCCCCCGGGCCGACTCCCGTTGGGTCCGACTGGCGGTGCTCCCGCCGTCTCCCGAGGTCTCGCTGGCTGGTGGGCCCTGCTGCCTCCAGGCCGTACAGACAAGCCGTCATGGGTGCAAGACCAGGTACAGTGGTGCTGATGTCAGGGCCGGCTGGGCAACAGTGCCACGCCGCGGGGAGATCTTCCCAAGTACGGCGCGCTGTAGCCATGCCTGCCCTTGGTAAGGGGCGGGGAGTGGGCTTCATTGTAGCCGCGCCCCTGCCCCGTCCCCCTCGATGAGGTCACGGTTTGTTGGAGTCACCGGCCGACTCCCCAAAGCCGGCTTCTCTGGAAGTTGTCCCTGGGACTCGTCCATGAGCGGGCAGTCGGCCGCCTTGCCGTAGACTCCCCAGGAGGCGGCTCTTCGCCCTGTGGTCTTGAGGGGCGCAGCCTGCCCCGATGTCTTGAAAGGTCGTGGGGCTCGGGTTGGCCAACCCGTGGCCCATTACTCCGATAGCGGGTCATCAAAGCAGTAAGGGCTGACATGGATTTTGGTTTTTCTTGACCGATGTGGCGGGCGAGCCACTCGTCCCTACGCTGTGTTTGAAGGCCACTAGGGCTTTCGCGTCCGGACAGTCGACGATTTGGTTCTTTTTAACTAAGAACCTAGTTCAGAGTTTCCTGGCTGACTCTCCGGGTTGTTGAACTATATGGCTTAAGTCATCGGCGTCTGGTGGCCGGACATATGTACCTTGGAAGTTGTCGCGGAAGGCGTCTTCCAAATCCTCCCAGCTGCCAATAGAATTTCCGGGCACACTGTTTAACCAGTGCCATGCTGGACCTTTGATTTTTAATGGGGGGTACTTGATAGCATGAAGGTCATCTCTGTGGGCCATGTGGATATGGAGAAGGAAATCCTCGATCCATACACCGGATCGGTTATTCCATCATATGATTCGATATTCACGGGTTTAAACCCTTTTTGGAATTCGTGCTCCGTTACTTCGTCTGTGAAGCAAAGAGGGTGTGCGGCGCCTCTATGTTGGGCCACATTGTGAGGTAGCTCTGACGGAGTCCGTCTGTGGTTTCCGGCCCGGGTGTGACTGGGCTTGTCACGTCTGAATAGATAGCCATCGTCACGTGTCGGGGCACGCCCTCGCGATCTGTAGATCAATCTGGTATGTCCTGCTCTATTGTCTAGGTCCTGCCGAAGGTCATATGTGTGACCACGAGCTGTGGTGTCTCTACCTTTACGGTGAGGTGGGGCGGGCTGGTGTTCGACTTGAGTTGCCACTTTGTCCCGACCGCGTGGTGGTCAATTAGCCGCATTGTGCAGTGATGGTATGGGCTCCGGCGCCTCGTCATCGAACTGAGGTAGCAATTTGCGCTTCGGGTAAGTTTTGGCTGGGTGCTTGAGGCCGTATTCTTAGGCTGCTAGGACATTAGTCCATCTATCGTTGAGAAGATCTTGGTCAGCTTGAAGGTGCTGCTGCTTCTTTTTCAAGCTCCTTGCGGTGGCTATTAGCCGGCGCTTAAAGCGCTCCTGCTCCTGAGGTTCCTCAGGCACGATAAAATCCTTGCTTCCGAGGCTCACCTCATCCTCGGAGAGTGGAAGATAATTACTGTCCTCCGAGTCACCGTTGATGGCATGTTTGTCAGGGCTAACTTGCCCGTTTTCCCGATCGTCCTGTTCGGCAGTTCATTCGTCCGAATTTTCTGTCTTCGGCACCGTCCGGAGTGTTATCGTCTCTCGTGCCAGTGTTGTTGTCTTTGCTGCGGCGTGATTTAGAGCGGCGCCGCTGACGCCGGCGCTTTGGTTCTGTCTTGGGAGGTTCATCCTCAACTGGATTCTCTTTGTCATCGCTGCTATTTTCTTTTGGTGCATCCACCATATATACATCATGCGAGGAAGTGGCCGTCCAGCGTCCGGTAAACGGCGGGTTTTGGGCCTCTTCTTCTCCGGCATCGTCGTCGATACCGCAGATGTCGTCGAAGCTGTAATCGAGCGTGTCGGTTAAGTCTTTGACAATGGCTATGAAGTGGGCGGTGGGTGGGAAGTGAAATTCTCCGTCATCAGCCTCCAGTTCGAACCGGATATAATTCGGCTGTGAGCCCCCCGCTAAGGATAGTGCTCTTAATGAGTTTAACATGTCGCCCAAGGGCGAGTGCCGGAAGATGTCCGCGGAGCTGAATTCGATGGTCGATGGTAGATCAAGCTTGGCGTATGCGGATGCACAAGGTTCGGAACCTATAGCCGGAGATGAGTCCATGGTTCCGGTGACACAGGTGTCACTTGAAGTTAGATCTGTTTGCGGCTCCAATGCCGCTGAGTCTGTGACTTCCGCGGCAGGGTTGAGCTTCTCGTCTTTGGATGGCGCGATCTGCTCTGGATCTAGGGCCAGAGCAGCTACAGGTACTAACTTCAAGTTCGATGACAGATTTACATCATGTTCATCGTGGGGGCAGGGAGCGGCTGCCGTGGTCTCGAATCCGTCGAAGATCAAGTCTCCACGGATATCCGCGACGTAGTTCAAGCTTCCAAATTTGACCTGATGGCCAGGGGCGTAGCTTTCGATCTGCTCCAGGTGGCCAAGCGAGTTGGCCCACAGTGCGAAGCCGCCGAAGACGAAGATCTGTCTGGGGCGGAAGACTTCCCCTTGGATAGTGTTGTTATGGATGATTGAAGGATCCATCAAACCTTTTGACGATGGCACAGTGGAACTCTCAATGAAAGCACCAATGTCGGTGTCAAAACCGGCGGATCTCGGGTAGGGGGTCCCGAACTATGTCTCTATGGTCAATGTAACAAGAGACATGGGCACAATGTTTACCCAGGTTTGGGCCCTCTCTATGGAGGTAATACCCTACTTCCTTCTTGATTGATCTTGATGAATATGAGTATTACAAGAGTTGATATACCACGAGATCGTGATGGCTAAACCCTAGAAGTCTAGCATGTCTGACTATGATTATGAGGATATCTCTCTACGGACTTAGCCCTCCGGTTTATATAGACACCGGAGGGATCTAGGGTTACATAAGGTCGGTTACATAGAAAGGAATCTTCATATTTGGATGCCAAGCTTGCCTTCCACGCCAAGGAGAGTCCCATCCAGACACAGGTAGAGTCTTCGGTCTTTGTATCGTCACAGCCCATCAGTCCGGCCCATGTCTAATAGGCCGGACGCCCGAGGAACCCTTAGTCTAGGACTCCCTCAACAAGAGCTTCATGATGAACTATAATATGCAAGGGATGGATAAGATGATTCCTGAGCTCTTCGCAATGCTAAAGGCTGCAGACGTAGAAATCAAGAAATAGCATCAAGTGTTGATGGTCAACAAGACCACCAGTTTCAAGAAAAAGGGTAAAGGGAAGAAGGGGAACTTCAAAAAGAACAGCAAGCCAGTTGCTGCTCAAGTGAAGAAACCCAAGTCTGGACCTAAGCCTGAGACTGAGTGCTTATACTGCAAAGGAACTGGTCACTGAAAGCGGAACTGCCCCAAGTATTTGGCAGAGAATAAGGATGGCAAAGTGAAAGGTATATTTGATATACATGTTATTGATGTGTACCTTACAAATGCTCGCAGTAGTGCCTGAGTATTTGATACTGGTTCAGTTGCTAACATTTGCAACTCGAAACAAGGGCTACAGATTAAGCGAAGATTGGCTAAGGACGAGGTGACGATGCGCGTGGGAAATGGTTCCAAAGTCGATGTGATCGTAGTCGGCATGCTACCTTTACATCTACCTTTGGATTAGTATTAGACCTGAATAATTGTTATTTGGTGCCAGCGTTGAGCATGAACATTATATCTGGATCTTGTTTGATGCAAGACGGTTATTCATTTAAATCATAGAATAATGGTTGTTCTATTTATATGAGTAATATCTTTTATGGTCATGCACCCTTGATGAGTGGTCTATTTTTACTAAATCTTGATAGTAGTGATACACATGTTCATAGTATTGAAGCCAAAAGATGCAGAGTTGATAATGATAGTGCAACTTATTTGTGGCACTGCTGTTTAGGTCATATTAGTGTAAAGCGCATGAAGAAACTCCATTCTGATGGACTTCTGGGATCACTTGGTACTTGCGAACCATGCCTCATGGGCAAGATGGCTAAAACTCCATTCTCCGAAACAATGGAGCGAGCAACAGAGTTATTGGAAATCATACATACTGATGTACGTGGTCCAATGAACACATAAGCTCGCGGCTGATATCGTTATTATCTCACGTTCACAGATGATTTGAGCAGATATGGGTATATCTACTTGATGAAACATAAGTCTGAAACATTTGAAAAGTTCAAAGAATTTCAGAGTGAAGTAGAAAATCATCGTAACAAGAAAATCAAGTTTCTACGATCTGATCATGGAGGTGAGTATTTGAGTTATGAGTTTGGACTTCATTTTAAACAATGTGGAATAGTTTCGCAACTCACGCCACCTGGAACACTACAATGTAATGGTGTGTCCGAACATCGTAACCACACTTTATTAGATATGGTGCGATCTATGATGTCTCTCACTGATTTACCGCTATCGTTTTGGGGTTATGCTTTAGAGACGGTTGCATTCACGTTAAATAGGGCACCATCTAAATCCGTCGATATGCCACCTTATGAACTGTGGTTTAGCAAGAAACCCAAGTTGTCATTTCTTAAAGTTTGGGGCTGCGATGCTTATGTGAAAAAGCTTCAACCTGATAAGCTCGAACCCAAATCGGAGATCTGTGTCTTCGTAGGATACCCAAAGGAGACTGTTGTGTACACCATCTATCACAGATCCGAAGGCAAGATATTCATTGCTAAAAATGGATCCTTTCTACAGAAGGAGTTTCTCTCGAAAGAAGTGTGTGGGAGGAAAGTAGGACTTGATGAGGTAATTGTACCCTCTCCCTTATTGGAAAGTAGTTCATCACTAAAAATCAGTTCCAGTGATTCCTATAACAGTAAGTGAGGAAGCTAATGATAATGATCATGAAACTTCTGATGAAGTTACTACCGAACCTCGTAGGTCAACCAGAGTAAGTCCGCACCAGAGTGGTACGGTAATCCTATTGTGGAAGTCATGTTACTTGACCATGATGAACCTACGAACTATGAGGAAGTGATGATGAGTCCAGATTCCGCAAAATGGTTTGAGGCCATGAAATCTGAGATGGGATTTGTCGGTGTCAAAACCGGCGGATCTCGGGTAGGGGGTCCCGAACTGTGTGTCTAGGCCGGATGGTAACAGGAGGCAGGGGACACGATGTTTTACCCAGGTTCGGGCCCTCCTGATGGAGGTAAAACCCTATGTCCTGCTTGATTAATATTGATGATATGGGTAGTACAAGAGTAGATCTACCACGAGATCAGAGAGGCTAAACCCTAGAAGCTAGCCTATGGTATGATTGTATGTTGTGATTGTTGTCCTATGGACTAAAACCCTTCGGTTTATATAGACACCGGAGAGGGTTAGGGTTACACAAGGTCGGTTACAAAGTAGGAGATATCCATATCCGTATTGCCTAGCTTGCCTTCCACCCCAAGTAGAGTCCCATCCAGACACGAGACGAAGTCTTCAATCTTGTATCTTCATAGTCTAACAGTCCGGCCAATGGAGATAGTCCGGCTATCCGGAGACCCCCTAATCCAGGACTCCCTCAGTAGCCTCTGAACCAGGCTTCAATGACGATGAGTCCGGCGCGCAGTATTGTCTTCGGCATTACAAGGCGGGT
The DNA here is from genome assembly GCF_056163025.1 of Triticum urartu. Lineage (NCBI taxonomy): Eukaryota > Viridiplantae > Streptophyta > Magnoliopsida > Poales > Poaceae > Triticum > Triticum urartu. The sequence goes on from NC_141876.1 coordinate 535,043,579, forward strand.
TCCTTCTCTGAATACATCACAGAAGAACTTGAAAACGAGGATAGTGTCCAACCCTGCAAAATAAGTTCCACGTACCAGCGTCGAGAGAATCATATTTTCACAGATCTAATTTGCTGGCTTGTTTCGGCAGCATGACGTTATGTCATGGCCCGGTGATTATTCGAACCGTTCCCTTTAACCAGGCCCGCACATAACGTGAGGCAGTTTTTTGACACGTCTTGTCAAAGCAGAGATTGTGTCCCCTTATTACGGGATTCTCATCAATACGAGCGTGGGTAACCCAACCGCGCCATCAACTGCGGTGCTTGGGGGATAAGCGAGTTTTACCAGGCAAGTGGGGACGCTTAGCTTCGTCCGCCCATATAAAGGGATAAGGATTCACCTTTCTATCCATGCCTTCTTCCTCCTTTGCTCATCTGTTTTCGCACACTCGAGCTCTAGCGCCCAAGTCCGCTCTTCCCACCTCAACCTTCTCCAACCATGTCCGGAGCGGGAGGCAGGTGGATGGTCTCCTCCGTCACGGAGGGAGACATCAAAAAGCTGCGCACAGCCGGATACTTGGCCGCGAACATCGCGCATCGGCTGCCCGCTGTAGGGCAGATCGTCCCTACCCCGGAACCTCACGAGAGGGTAGTTTTCCTTCACCACTTCCTTCACGGACTAGGGTTTCCCCTCCATCCATTCGTCCATGGTCCCATGTTCTACTACGGGCTGGACTTTCATGATCTGGCCCCGAACTTCATCCTCAACATTTCGGCGTTCATCGTTGTGTGTGAGGCTTTCCTCCGCATCCGGCCCCACTTCGGCCTGTGGTTAAAGACCTTCAATATCAAGCCGAAGGTAGTACGAGGCCAACAAGCAGAATGCGGCAGAGCCATGGTGGGCAAGATGCCCAAAATCATATGGCTTGAAGGCTCCTTCGTGGAGACAATAAAGGGATGGCAATCGGCGTGGTTCTACATCACTGAGCCACGCGACGCCAAATGGGCGGCAACCCCTGAGTTTTGATCCGGATTCCCAACACGGCTCACTTCCTGGAAAGAGAAGGGCTTGTTGTGGGGTTCATCGGTGGAGCTGGATGGACTCCAGAAATGTATCCGGAGTATGGCGAGCAAGAAGCTCAAGTTTGTCAACATAGTCCAAGTTATGCTCATCCGCCGGATCCTCCCGTGTCAACAACGGGATTTTACCTTGTGGGAGTTCGACCCGGCCCAGCACCAGTCTTTGAGCGAGCTCTTTGATACGACGCACAAGGATGTCTGGAAGGTGCTATTCAAGGGCGCCGAGGTCCCCCCTTCTCTTGCCGAGGACCGCGGACTAAGCGCAAAGCGTCTAGCGCGTTCGGTGAGTTCAATACGTCCCGTAGGACATTTATTTTCCCTAGCTTAATTATGTGCGGGGTCTAATCTCCATGCCTTTGATAGGACTGGGTGGAGATGTCAGGGCAGATTAACTGTCCGGCCCCTTTGCCCGAAGACACTGCGAGCGCTCTCCTGATGGAGATGCTGGCTCCGGCTCCTTACAAGGTGCCGGAGAAGACCTAGAAGGCCAAGGGAACCCGAAAGAGTTCCTGACGCCAGGTGTTATCGGACTCATCGTCCGATAACTATGCGGCACACTCTTCCCCCGAAGAAGAGGAGGAAGAAGAAGATGCTCCCCCTCCAGGCGGGGGAGACAAGAAAAGGAAGGCCGCCCCTACTGGGGAGGCCGAAGGGTCCAAGAAGGGGAGGACTCTCCTTCCGGACAGTTCCACCGCCGCCGACGAGGGCGAAGACAAGTGGTTGCCCCGGGCCAAGCCCCCGGGGAGATCATAAGTATTCGGATACCAGAGTAACTCGTAGCATTCCTTTGTCGCACTGCTTTCCCTAACGCCGAACATGATTATGCAGGCCGCCGCGAACCAGCATCAATGTATCATCGGACGGCTCCCTGGGCTCGTCGGACATGGATAGCGATCCAGTCCCGACCGCCACCTCCCCTCATCCTGCTGACGACGCCGAGGTGCTGTCTCAAGAGGCACCGGGTCGAGGGGGGACAGTCCTGGAGGCACCTCAAGGCGACCTTTCGGACTCCGGGAGCCGCGGGGACGGGGCCCCTGAGAGCTCCGAGTTTGGTCCTCAGCCGAACACCTCGCCAGACCCTCCAGCGGTTCCGGGCTCGGGCAGGCGGCCTCCTTCTAAGAGGGGCAAGATGCCTGTGCCGGTGACCTCTGTCCGTCCAGAGGCACCGGACAATCTGCTGGAAGCGCTTCGCAGCGCTTCCATCAACGAGGAGCACCGCACTATCATGAGTGCAGTGATCCAGAAGGTTCAGTCCGCCAAGAGCGGATTAACTAAAGCCTGTGCCAGCCTTCTAACAGGCTTTGAGGTAAGTGTTTTAAAATGTAGTATAAATATTACCGCATAGACAGTAGCCCCTGATGCTTTGTTCGGTGTTCACAAAGAAAAGCCGAACAGAGGATCAAATAATATCGCAGGAGTCTAATATAAGTATGTCAATATGCTTATGCAGGCTTCACAGCTGGTGTCCGCCGCACTGACTGGGGAGGTCGCCGTACTGAAGCAGGACCTCGAGGGGTCCAGGAAAGAGCTCGGCCTTGCCAAGAGGCAGCTCGAGGAGAACAAGGGTAAGTAATACCCCGTCTATAGATATGTGTATATAAAAAAGGACGCAATTGCAAAATGACAGGATCATTGTATGTTTGCCAGGGGCCACGACCGAGGTGGCGACCCTGAAGCAAGCGCTAACCAAGGCCGAAGATAAAGTGGCCAAGGAGCGCACTGAGCGAGAGAAGCACGAGGCTCGGGTGGGCGAGGTGCAGCAAGAGCTCCAGGCTCTCGTGGCAAAGCACGAGGCATCGGAGCTTGACTTAAAGACGCGGGAGTCTGAGCTTGCCACGGCCCTCGAGAGTTTAAAAAGTGCCAAGGCCGAAGCCCAAAAGGCCCTCCAAGAGATCGACATGATGAAGAAGATAGCGGCGGGTAAGGCTTTCTATATGCAAAGCAAGCATGTAAAAGTAAATTACCGATTACTTACCCAAATCTGGAGCTCTCCAGGAGTATTCGCAGATCTGCCCCGCAGTGTGTCTGATGCCGCACAATTTTACCAGGACGAGGATGGAAGCTCAACGGAGAAGCTATTCTGGTCTCAGTATGCTGAGGCTGAACACCCGGTGCCAATGAGCGACCAGCTGAAGCAGATGGTCCAGCTACATAAGGCGGCCGATCGGGCCATGAAGAGCTTTATTATCCGGCTGTGGCCTAGAGACGCCCTTCCAAACATCTTCTTCGGCCTGGTGAGGCGGCTTGTGGATGCCTTCCCGCGGCTGGAGGTCGTCAACCGATCTGTCTGCATTGAAGGTGCACGCCGGGCTTTTCACCCGTGTGAAATTGCAGTGGGTCAAGCTAGACGCCGTGAAGCTGATCAAGGAGGGGCCGCCGGAGGGCAAGGAGCACCGCCACCCCGAGATGTACTACGAGGGTGTTCTGTCAGGTGCCCGTCTCATCGTGGATGAGTGTTCAAAAGATGTAATATTTGAATAAGACTTGCTTGTGTGATCCTGTATGATGAAAACTTGTTTCATATGCGCTATGCAACGCTTGTGTGAATTTAAAATATTACCTTCTGTTTGGCCGTTTATCCAATCTGAGAGATGGCTAGTCCTCGGCTTCTGCCCCCATGCCACGAGTGTTGGGGTGTTTGGGATAAACCTGAGCACTCTTGTTCCCATATTTGGGTCCTTCGAGGGAGGTGCTCAACACAACGAATAAGGCAACCAGACTAATAATGCTTTATCACTCTCACTTAGCCATAGAATTCTATAATTTTAAATTTCGGCAAAGCCCCTGGTATTCGGAAGGCCGAATTCGGGGCGCGATACACGCCTGTAAGCCGGACAGGGCCGGCTCCTCACCCTAAGCGGCATAAGTCTTTAGGGACTCGAAATACCTCGCCGAACAGCGACCAGTCTCTCGCCTTATCATGACAGTCAGTTTTAGCTTTCTCTACTGGGGTGCTAAGCCCGGCAGAACCGAGGCACAATCGCAGTAGTTCTCCTAGCGCTACCTTAGCCGATAGAGCGGAACGTAAGGTACCAAAACATAGGAGCCGGGCAAACCCAACATTTGACCAAAGACATGATTCGGAGCTAATGCATATAATGCTATAAGTTCGGTGTGCCGCACTTGTGAAAGTGTTCAGACTTTTCACACCGTATTGTGGGGTACGTAAGCCCCTGGTGTATTGGCCGTACCAAAGTGTACGGTTGCAAGGCGTCATTAATGAACACACACACACACACACATATATATATAACAAGAATGCAATAATAGTCGTAATGTCATGCATTGTTTATTAAAAAATTGCGTTAAAGCAGAGTGATACATATAGTGCGATAAGCAACGAGTAGGACTATGTCCCTTCCAAGGGCAAGCTGAGGAATAATATTAAATCGAATATTTCACTCGTTACTGTAATCAACCTGGAAATTCCGTGGTATGACGTAGCTGTCTGCCTCCTTGGTTGCTGCATCATGTGTTTGTCAATAGTGCTGCCGGACCGTGTTTCCAGAGATTAAGGTCCTGAAAGAAAAAGGAAAAATAACCAAATGGGAAGCCTCTAGTGCGGTTTAGGCCGCGTTTTGGGGCGTGCCGTAGTTGTGCCCCCTCCCCGCCTGTGCCCATGGTATTTTCAATGCATAATTATGTACGCGCGGCATGAATTTCACCGTTGGGCTGGGATTGGGGTGGCCACTATATTGCTACGCGAGCTCAGATCGCGCCAGGCGGTCTATTTGCCAATTGCCCCGAGCGCGCTTGAAGGTGTCCGGGCTTTGAAGCGCTGAACTGGTTGATTGCCTTGAGAGGTTGCTTTGCGCTTCTGCTGCGAGGGACACGGTGTGCTCCTCGGTTCGGAGAGAGCGCTCTGTGTTTCCATTGACTGTAATAACTCCACGAGGTCCTGGCATCTTGAGCTTGAGGTATACATAATGCGGTACCGCATTGAATCTAGCGAATGCGGTTCGCCCGAGCAGCGCGTGATAACCACTGCGGAACGGGACTATATCAAAATTAACTCTTCGCTTCGAAAATTATCCGGGTATCTGAAGACCACTTCCAGTGTAACTGAGCCTGTACAATGGGCCTCGACACCTGGAATGACGCCCTTAAAGGTTGTTTTTATGGGTTTGATCCTTGAGGGGTCTATACCCATTTTGCGCACTGTGTCCTGATAAAGCAGGTTCAGGTTGCTGCCGCCATCCATAAGGACTCGAGTGAGGTGAAATCCGTCAATGATTGGGTCTAGGACCAGTGCGCTGAATCCGCCATGACGGATACTAGTGGGGTGGTCCCTGCGATCGAAGGTGATCGGGCAGGAGGACCAAGGGTTGAACTTTGGGGCGACTGGCTCCAACGCATATACGTCCCTGAGCGCACGCTTCCGCTCCCTCTTGGGGATGTGGGTCGCGTATATCATGTTCACCGTCCGCACTTGCGGGGGAAACCTCTTGCCCTCCAGTGCGCGGCTGCCGGGGTTCCTCATCGTCATCGCTATGCGTCCCCTTGTCCTTGTTTTCGGCAATTAACTTGTCGGCCTGCTTGAACACCCAACAATCCCTATTGGTGTGATTGGCTGGCTTGTCTGGGGTGCCGTGTATTTGACACGAGCAATCGAGTATACGGTCCAAGCTGGACGGACCCGACATACTTTGTTTGAATGGCTTTTTCCGCTGACCGGGTTTAGAGCCTTTGAATCCGGCATTGACTGTCATATCCTCAGTATTTTCGCTGTTAATGCGGCGCTTATGTTTGTTGCGACGTGACCTGCTATTGCCTTCCTTGGTATCTGAGGTACCATGGTTCTTTGATATGTTATTACTGCGAGCCAGCCAGCTGTCTTCTCCCGCACAAAAGCGGGTCATGAGCATCGTGAGAGCTGCCATAGAATTCGGCTTTTCCTGACCAAGGTGCCGGGCTAGCCACTCGTCTCGGATGTTGTGTTTGAAAGCCGCTAAGGCCTCCGCATCCGGACAGTCGATGATTTGATTTTTCTTTGTAAGGAACCGAGTCCAGAATTGCCTAGCCGACTCTTCTGGCTGCTGAATTATGTGGCTCAAGTCATCGGCGTCTGGTGGTCGCACATAAGTGCCCTGATAGTTGTCGAGGAATGTGGCTTCCAGATCTTCCCAACAGCTAATGGAGTCCGCTGGCAAGCTGTTAAGCCAATGTCGCGCTGGTCCTTTGAGCTTTAGTGGGAGGTATTTGATAGCGTGCAAGTCATCACCGCAGGCCATGTGGATGTGGAGGAGGAAATCCTCAATCCATACTGCGGGATCTGTGGTGCCGTCGTATGATTCAATATTTACAGGTTTCAAATTTTCTGGGAATTGATGTTCCATTACTTCGTCTGTGAAGCATAAGGGGTGTGCGGTGTCTCTGTATTGGGCTATATCGCGACGCAGCTCGAATGGGTCTTGCCCGTTGTGTTCGGCCCAGCCGGATTTGCTTTTACTGTATCCGGCGTGACGTTTATCGTCTCGCAGAGTGGTGCACCGTCGTGATCTGTAGATCGATCTTGCATGCTTTGCTTTGTCCTCCAATATGTCTCGCATGTCTGGCGTATCTCCCCATGCCTTTTTATTTGAATGGCGCCGGGGTGGAGGTTGAGCTTTTGGCTGGAATGCCTCTCTATCACGGCCGCGAGGTGGCCGATCAGCCGTATCATACGCTTCTTCCTCCAGTCGGGGTAGTAACCTGCGCTTTGGGTAATTCTTGGAGGGGCGCTCGAGTTTATATTCCTCGGCTGCGAGGGCTTCAGTCCATCCGTCAGCTAGCAGATCTTGATCAGTTTGAAGCTGCTGCTGCTTTTTCTTCAGGCTATTTGCCGTGGCCATAAGCTGGCGCTTGAAGCGCTCTTGTTCGACGGGATCCTCTGGGACGGTGAATTCATCGTCGCCGAGGCTTGCCTCGTCTTCGGAGGGGGGGATGTAATTGTCATCCTCCTCCTCTCCGTCTGCCGCTCTCTCAGGAGAGCTGGCTCCTTCATCCTCCTTCTCTAAATCTTGCTGGAGGGAATTGTTGTTGTCTTTGGCACTATCCGGAGTTTTATTATCTCATGTGCCGGTATCACCACTTTTGCTTTGTCGGGACTTAGAGCGGCGCCGCTGACATCGGTGCTTGGGTTGCTTCTTGGAGGGGTCATCCTCCGCTATCTCGTCGCCATTGCCTTCATTGGGTGTATCCACCATGTATATGTCATATGACGAGGTGGCTTTCCAGTGCCCTATAGGCGCTGGTTCATGTTCGTCTCCTACATCATCGTCCATACCGTCGATGTCTTCGGAGTCGAAGTCGAGCATGTCGGTTAAATCATCGATAGTGGCTACAAAGTGGGTGGTGGGTGGGCGTCGAATTTCTTCGTCGTCCGCATCACAATCCTGTTGGCCATAGTCCGGCCAAGGCTCTCCTGACAAAGAGAGAGACCTTAGTGAATTCAGAATGTCGCTGAAGGGCGAGTGCTGAAAGATATCCGCGGCGGTGAATTCCATGATCGGCACCCAATGGGATTCGATTGGCAGGGGCGCGGATGGTTCGGAGTCCTGAACCTTGCAGTCACGGGCTGTGCAGAGGGTTAGGCAGGTGTTCGGCTCGATCGCCGTTGAGACTGCAGCCCCTGAGGCGGTGTCTAACCACCCATCCTCGATTGGCGCAGTTGGCTCCGAGCTAAGGGTCGGAGCTGATGCGGGCGCGGCCTCTGGGGTACTGTTCGGCGGCAGAGCTAGGTCATACCCATCATGACAGTGTGGTGCGCCCAGCTGTGGCTCGAATCCGTCGAAGATCAAGTCTCTGCGGATGTCGGCCGTGTAGTTCAAACTTCCAAATCTGACCTGACGGCCAGGGGCGTAGCTTTCGATCTGCTCCAGAAGGCCAAGCGAATTAGCCCGCAGTGCAAAGCCGCCGAATACGAAGATCTATCCGGGGAGAAAAGTCTCACCCTGGACCGCATCGCTATCGATGATAGTAGGATCCATCAAGCCTAACGGCGACGACACAGAGGAACTCTCAATGAAAGCACCAATGTCGGTGTCAAAACCGGCGGATCTCGGGTAGGGGGTCCCGAACTGTGCGTCCAGGCCGGATGGTAACAGGAGGCAGGGGACACGATGTTTTACCCAGGTTTGGGCCCTCTTGATGGACGTAAAACCCTACGTCCTGCTTGATTAATAGTGATGATATGGGTAGTACAAGAGTAGATCTACCAGGAGATCAGAGAGGCTAAACCCTAGAAGCTAGCCTATGGTATGATTGTATGTTGTGATTGTTGTCCTACGGACTAAAACTCTTCGGTTTATATAGACACCGGAGAGGGTTAGGGTTACACAAGGTCGGTTACAAAGGAGGAGATATCCATATCCGTATTTCCTAGCTTGCCTTCCACGCCAAGTAGAGTCCCATCCGGACACGAGACGAAGTCTTCAATCTTGTATCTTCATAGTCTAACAGTCCGGCCAATGGAGATAGTCCGGCTATCCGAAGACCCCCTAATCTAGGACTCCCTCAGGATCCATGTATGAGAACAAAGTATGGACTTTGGTTGACTTGCCCGATGATCAGCAGGCCATAGAGAATAAATGGATCTTCAAGAAGAAGACTGACGCTGCTTATATATTGGGCATCAAGAAGACTGACGCTGCTTATATATTGTTGATCGGAAATTGTCGGCGTTCTGAGAACGGGGGTCCCTAGACTTTCCTGTCTGCGGCCCGCGGCGTGGCTCAAAAGGGGGCCCAGCGCGGCCCATCTTCATCAACATAGACACAAGACCCTCGCGAGGGGCCAAGCCTCGCGGGGCGGACGACACGGAGCTTCCTCAGGCACGGCCACATCAGGCTGGCTCGCGAGGAGGCAGAGAGATCAAGGCGGGGTACCTCACGAGGTGCCCGTGACGCAAGCCATGACGACCAAAGGCGCCAGGCGGGCGCCAGCCGCGCAGTGTCCTCCTTTCCTCTTTGGTGCAAAGGGAGCAAGCGCAGGCGAGAGCATGAAGCAAAGGCACCCATTTTGGTGCAACGAGACCAAGACCAGTCCAACGGCAGGGAGGAAGTCATTGTGGAGCCCAAGCCAGCGTCACCACCAGAGCCTTTGGCAGGCGAAGACCAACTTTAGTCAGGATAAGTGTACCAGATGTTCCCCTTCAAAATGGCCAATTGTTGGCGCCCTTCCCGCTCAATATTTGGGAAGAGGCCCAGGGCCTTTGCCTATAAATAGGACTAGCCACCCACAGGGTAAAGGGGAGATCGGAGATAGGAGATCGGAGATGGGAGATCGGATCGAAATCAGAGAGAGAATCAAGAAGAGAGAGAGAGAAGGGTGACTGAACTCCTCCTAGCAGTTCATCCCCCCAGCCAAGAACAGACCCTCACGAGGCTGTTCTTGCTTGTATTGCTCATCATCATCAGCCCAAAAGGCAATCCACCACACCACACACTGGAGTAGGGTATTACACCACAACGGTGGCCCGAACCAGTATAAACCATGTGTCTCTTGTGCTGTTCTTTCCATAGCTTAGATCTTAGCGAGGCGGAGGGGTGCAGGTAGGTAGAAGGCAAAATCTCCACGCGCACCCCAGTGTTCGAACCATAAGGGTCTGCCCGAACCCGAAATCCGACATTTGGCGCGCCAGGTAGGGGTGCGCCGGAATTCGTCTTCCACCACCCCGTTCTCCTCCGACCATCGCGTCCATGTCTGATGCTCGTCGGGCCCGCGCCGAGCGCCGGGCCGCTCTCGCTTCCCGCGTCGCCCAGACGGCTCCTGTCGGCGGGCGTCCTCGCCGTTCCCCGTCACCTGCCATCAACGCCGCCACCGGCCCGGCGGGGGACGAGCAGCAAGCGTCGTCTCAGCATCCGTCCGTGCGGCAAGACGGCCGCACCGCTACTCCCTCGCTCATCCCAGCAGGTTCTTCGTCCCGCACGCTCCGCGCACCCATGGAGGCTCGAGCTGCGCTCATCGCGGCAAACGAGCTCCTGCGCTACCGTCCCGTCGACGACGTCTACAAAGAATGGCTCGACCGCGTCGCCGAGCTCGTCCGCGCCGCAGGGGGGCTCTCCTGCGCCATCCGTTCCGCTGCACCGCACCCCGCCCCGCGCGGGCGACGAAGCTCCGGGGGCGCCCCAGCCGCCTCCTCCTCAAGAAGGCACCATGGCTCCAAGGCGCGTGGCCCCTGGGCGGAACCCGCTCTGTCAGGTGCCAGCGCGGCAAGAGCAGAGCTGCCAAGAAGTCCCTCGCCCGCAAGAAGCTGCCCGGGCGCTCCTTGCTCCAGCATGTCGTGACCATGTTCCTGCTCCCGCACGTCAAGACCCCGCGCTGCTCCGAGCTGCAGCGCGTGGGGACATGCAAGACCAAGCTCTCCGTCACCCAAGGCCTCCCGTGGCCACAGCAGGCTGCCGTGCCTTCACCACCGAGCTACGGAGCGTCGCGTGGCCCGGCAAGTTCAAGCCAAACCTGCCTCCTCGTTACGACGACACGGCCGACCCTGCGGAATTCCTCCAGCTCTATGAGCTGGGCATCGAAGCTGCCAACGGAGACGAGAAGGTCATGGCAAACTGGTTTCCCATGGCGCTCAAGGACGGGGCCCGCACCTGGCTCCTGAACCTGGCTCCAGGCACGACCTCCTCCTGGGACGAGATGCGCACCCGCTTCATCGCCAACTTCCAAGGTACTCGCGACCGGCCACCCGCCGTGAGCGACATGCGCCGCATCAAGCAACAACCCGGAGAGACCCTGCAGAAGTACATCCAGCGCTTCAACAACGCATGCCTCAAGATTCCCAAGGTGACCGAGGAGGCCATCATCTCAGCCTTCTCTGACGGCGTGCGCGACGTCAAGATGAAGGAGGAGCTGGCGAGGCATGAAGACCTGTGCACTTCCTTGGAGTTGTTCAACTTGGCAACCAAGTGTGCTAGGGCTGAAGAAGGGCGTCTCTCCCTCCTCGAGCTGCCTGCCGCGGACCCAGAAGAGAAGAAGCCCAAGGCCAAGGATGTGAAGCGCAAGGGGGCTGCCGTGCTCGCGGCAGAACCAGACACCAAGCGGGGCAGAGATCAGCCCGAATATTCAAAGGGCAGTCGGTACTGTGTGTACCACGACCTCCACACCCACAACACCAACGAATGTCAAGAGCTCCGAGCCGTGCGAGAAGGAAGGATCGGCCGTCGCCCCGACTGCGGTGACCGGGGCTACGGTCGAGGAGGAGGAAGGAACGCAGGACGCTGGGAAGACCGCTGCCTGCGCCAAGGGTGGCGCGATCGACTTCGCGAGGATCGATGGCAAGACCCGCCTCGCGAGGGAGACTGGAGGGATCAGCCTTGCAAGGATCGCCCGCCATGCAACGCAGGCCTCCCTCCGCCGCCGCCGCAGCCAAGGAGAAATGAGGACCGCCATCAGGACGAGGGGGCTGGGGGCTTCCAGGAGCCGCGCGCGATCGCCTGCATCTTGGGTGGGGCTCAAGCCCCAGCCTCTCAACGCATCTTCAAGCAGTTCGCCCGCGAAGTGAATGCAGTCCTCCCCAAGCTCGAAGCCACGCGCCCTCTCAGGTGGTCGGCGTGCGCCATTACATTCAGCTCAGCAGATCAGCTCAAGTGTGCGGCCACAGCCGGAGTCCTCCTGATGCTTTGTTCCCCAATCATCAGCAACGTGGTGGTCACCAGGACCCTCATCGATGGCGGGGCAGGGCTCAACGTCCTGTCCGTGGAAACATTCAACAATCTCCAAGTGCCCTACAACCAGCTTCAGCCAACCAAGCCTTTCTCCGGAGTCACCGACGGCTCCACGGTCCCGATTGGGCAGGTCTGCCTCCCTGTCACCTTCGGGGCACGCGACAACTACCGCACCGAGCTCATCGACTTCGACGTCGCTCACATTTTCCTGCCGTACAACGCCATCCTTGGGTACCCAGCGCTGACCAAGTTCATGGCCGTAACTCACCACGGCTACAACGTCCTCAAGATGCCAGGAAGTGGCGGAGTCATCACGGTGCCCTGTGAAGAGAAGGACGCGGTGTGTTCCCTGGAATGAGCCGTTCAGGCCGCATCGCTGGAAGGCCCGGATCGCGGAAGTAGGAGGCTTCCCGAGACCGCCCCCAAGAAGAAGAAGACATCGTCCGGCCCGGCCCCTCAGGAGGCAGGCCCCTCAGGGCCCGTGCCTGCCCAGGGGGAACCTCCTTCCGTCGCATAGGAAAGCGCGCCCGGCGCCCTCCTCAGGCAGGGCTCGAGGGCTCTCCCCTGGAGGGCCACCGACCTGGCTAAGGTCACGAGGGAGGCGCTTGGGCACCACATGGAGGCGTGTTTCGAAGCACGTTTCCCTCAAGAAGGAGTAAGGCAAGGAGGGCCAGACCCTCAGGAGTTCGTCAGCAAGGCAATTCAGGAGCTACAGGAGTCAAGAGTCATGAGAGGCGGCCGCCGCCTACCAGCTGTGGCTCCCCATCCAGGCGAGGATGGTGGGCTGCGCGTCTGCATCGACATACCAGGGCTCAATCGAGTCGCCTCTCTCGAGTGCCTCTGGCCCTCGCGAGTGGGGCGCTGCGAAGGTCCACCCCACAGCTATGTTCGCATGCCTTACGGCTTGCCGAACGCGGCTGCCACGTGCCAGCGCTTCGTGAGGGGCATCATGGAGGCTCAAGAGGCCAGGCGTTCCGCAGCCCTAGCGGAGATGGAGATGGTTCGCGAGGAGCCACCAGCGCCTCCGGAGCCTCCCGAGGCCTCTAGGCCTGGGGGCTCGTGAGGATCGGCTTCCGCAGCCCACTGAGTCTGCTACGCCAATACTCCTTCGTCCTCAACATCATCAGGTGACATCTTTCAAGTTTTCCAGCTGGAGCGCCCCCCAGGGATGCATTATTCCTAGGCCACGTGGGTCCGTCCCTGCGGCATGTATCCCTTTTATTTTATGTTGTTAGCTTACCTTGTTGGGGGCGCCCCTCGGGCTGCATCATCCCCCAAGTCGCTCGGGCCAGACCCAGCTGTCGGATTTCGGGTTCCGGCAGACCCTTGAGGTTCGAACACTGGGGTGCGCGCGGAGATTTCGCCTTCTACCTACCTGCACCCCTCTGCCTCGCTGAGATCTAAGCTATGGGAAGAACAAGACAAGAGACACAGGGTTTATACTAGTTCAGGCCACCGTTGTGGTGTAACACCCTACTCCAGTGTGTGGTGTGGTGGATTGCCTCTTGGGCTGATGATGATGAGCAATACAAGGAAGAACAGCCTCGCGAGGGTCTGCTCTTGGCTGTGGGGATGAACTGCTAGGAGGAGTTCAGTCACCCTTCTCCCTCTCTCTCTTCTCGATTCTCTCTCTGATTTCCGATCCCTTCACCTTGTGGGTGGCTAGTCCTATTTATAGGCAAAGGCCCTGGGCCTCTTCCCAAATATTGAGCGGGAAGGGCGCCAACAATTGGCCATTTTGAAGGGGAACATCGGGTACACTTATCCTGACTAAAGTTGGTCCTCGCCTGCAAAAGGCTCTGGTGGTGACGCTGGCTTGGGCTCCACAATGACTTCCTTCCTATCGTTGGACTGGTCTTGGTCTTGTTGCACCGAAACGGGTGCCTTTGCTTGATGCTCTCGCCTGTGCTTGCTCCCTTTGCACCAAAGAGGAAAGGAGGACGCTGCGCGGGCTGGCACCCGCCTGGCGCCTTTGGTCGTCATGGCTTGCGTCACGTGCACCTCGTGAGGTACCCCGCCTTAATCTCTCTGCCTCCTCGTGAGCCAGCCTGATGCAGCCGTGCCTGAGGAAGCTCCGTGTCACCCGCCCCACAAGGCTTGGCCGCTCGCGAGGGTCTTGGGTCTGCATCGATGAAGACAGGTCGTGCTGGGCCCCCTTTTGAGCCACGCCACAGGCCGCAGGCAGGCAAGTCTGGGGACCCCCGTTCCCAGAACGCCGACAGTAGCCCTCGGGCCCATGGTGCGCCCGGACTTGGCCGTGTAGGGAGGCGAAAGGGCAAGGGTGAAGCGCCGCGGGCCCTAACAGCCTGTGGCCTTGGGTGCCGCGTGGCGGTTGATTGGACGTGGGCGTCTCCACTTCCGCACGGCGCCTCGGCAACTGCGCGGGTTGGACAAGTCCCTGCATGCAAAATCGGGTCATAATTACCTGCGATCGTGGGGGGGGCGACGGTTGGCCCTCGTCGGCTATAAGTACGAATCGGCGCGCGCCCTTCCAGTTCATCCCCCCTTGCTTCTCCTTCTTCTTCATGGCCCCGTCGAGGAGGTTCTCGGCCGCAGAGAAAGGGAAGGGTCGCCAGGTTGAGCCTGCCTCTCCCCCGCCCAAGCGCGGCCGAGGGCGCCCTCGCAAACATCCTGTGGCCACCACGGCAGCTCCCCGCGGCCGCGGAGACGATTTCCAGCATGGTGACGGGCGGACTGCTGCGGCCAGGGGACGTGTTTCGGTCGCGCGTCCCCCTAGGCCGCGCTTTCGCGCGGCAGAGGTGCTGCCGGAGTTCGTTGTGTGGTCGGCGGAGCCGACTAGCACCCGGCTTTCGCTTCCTCGCTTCCTCCTCGGCAAGCTCCCGGCCGGCGCCCAGGGCGGCCTCTGGCTCCAGGCAGACGGCTGCTGCAGCCGGGTCTAATGGGCTTCACTGGAGGTCTCCACAGCCGGGAGCCTGGCCTTGGCCCGCGGTTGGCAGACGTTCGCCCGCGCGCGCGGCCTGAGCCGTCGGTGCACCCTACACTTCAAGTTTGATGGCGACGCCACCCTCTACGTGAGGGTGTTTTGGGAAGATGGTCGCCGCGCAGGGTGCTGCCCTGAGGACGACGACCGCGGCCGGGAACCCAGCCCCGGCGATGATGGAGAGGACAGCGCTCGCGTGATTGGCGGCGCTCAGGGTTCCCCAAGCTTCACCAGTTCTTCTTCAGGCGGTGACTCTTCTAGCGGTGGCCGCGGTCAGCCTCCACGCCGTTGTATCTGCTTGGGAGGTGGCAGCGTGTCTGCCCGCCGTCGCACATCGGTGAAGCGCGAGAGGGAGTCTGCCTGAGCGCCGGAGGCAGCTCGGGTCTTCCCTGCAGGCCGGTGTGAGGCGAGCTGCGCCTGATTTTTTCTTCCTTTTCCTTTTTCCTGCGTAAAAAGACAGTAGTGTGGAGCACCGCGGGGGCGTGTTTGGGTTATTGCTGTTAATCATTGCTTTGCTTCCATTATCGTGCCTTCCGGCTATGTGCCCGGGCATGGGTAGTTCCCGGCCCTAGCCATGGGGGGCGACCGACCCAGGCCCTGCGTTTGTGTCGCGGTGCCCGTGGGGCACGGACTGGAGGGGTGCTCCTGTAATGGACCCAGGTCGCGAAACCTTTGAACGACTAGGACAGGAACTCTCGCGAGGGCGCTCGGCTGCCCCCCCCCCTCGCGAGGCCTTGCATAAGAGAAATCGAAGCAGGAGAGTGAAAAGTCGAAGAACCACAAGCCAAAGACGGCAACAACTTCAATAAAACTTCGAATGGGAACGAACAAGCCAACTGCAAAAAGCAAATGAAAAAGCCGCGTCCGGCACCTAATCTAGTCTTCGACGTCTTCTCACCAGCGCGGAGCTAAGTGCTGCCACTGGGCGTGGGAGGGAGCCCCAGGGTCTGAGGCCGGCGCTCCTGAGACTCCGGGGCGTGTACAACCCCAACTCATTATTACGTGAGAGTGTCACGGGCGGCGAGCTTCACAGGCGTTGGCCTTCTTCACAGGCTCCGGGCCTTTTCCAAAACGTGACAGCTTCACAGGCATTCGCCTTCTTCACAGGCTCCGGGTGTCGGTGTCAAAACCGGCGGATCTCGAGTAGGGGGTCCCGAACAGTGTGTCTAGGCCAGATGGTAACAGGAGACGAGGGACACAATGTTTTACCCAGGTTCGGGCCCTCTTGATGGAGGTAAAATCCTACGTCCTGCTTGATTAATATTGATGATATGGGTAGTACAAGAGTAGATCTACCACGGGATCAAGGAGGCTAAACCCTAAAAGCTAGCCTATGGTATGATTGTATGTATATGTTCTATCGACTAGCCTGGCCCTGGTTTATATAATGCACCAGAGGCCTAGGTTAACAAGAGTCCTAGCCGAATACGCCGGTGGGGAGAAGTCCTTGTCTTGATCGCCAAGTCTTGTGGAATCTTCCTTGTATGCGGCAGTTGTCCAAACTGGCCCATGAGTATACGGCCACGGGGGTCCTCGGCCCAATCTATCAGATCGGGAGATGACGTGTTGAGTACCCCCTAGTCCAAGACACCGTCACCGGGCCTTTTCCAAAACGCGACAGCTTCATAGGCATTCGCCTTCTTCACAGGCTCTGGGCCTTTTCCAAAACGCGACAGCTTCACAGGCATTCGCCTTCTTCACAGGTTCTGGGCCTTTTTAGGGGTAGAACCTCCGGAGGTGCTGGATGTTCCATGCGTTCTGGACCGGCACCCCCTCCTGAGTCTCCAAGCGCGCGGAGCCGGGCCTGGAAACATGAACAACCTTGAACGGGCCCTCCCACATGGGAGAGAGCTTGTGCAGTCCCTCCCTAGAGAGAATCCGCCTGAGCACGAGGTCTCCTACCTCGAGAGTTCTGGGGCGGATGTTGCGGCAGTGATATCGTCGCAGTGCTTGTTGGTACCTCGCCGCTCGCAGCGCGGCTTCTCGGCGATGTTCCTCCCCCAGCACGAGGTCCATCCCCCGCATGGCATCCTGCTGCGCCTCATCGAACGCCAGGACCCGCGCGGAGCGACGTCTGACCTCGTGAGGGAGGACCGCTTTGGCTCCATAGACCAGGAAGAACGGGGTCTCTCCAGTTGGCTTGGTCGCGGTTGTGCGGATGGACCACAACACGGACTGAAGCTCATCGTACCAACCTCTGGCGCAGGCCTCCAGCTTCTTCTTGAACGTCCTGGTCTTGAGGCCCCTTAGGACCTCTGCGTTGGCTCGCTCAGCCTGGCCGTTGCTTCGGGGGTGCACCACCGAAGCGTAGCATATCTGCGTTCCAAGGTTAGCACAGTATGTTTTGAAGAGGTTACTGGTGAACTGCGAACCGTTGTCCGTGATGATGCGGTTCGGCACCCTGAACCGGCTCACGATGCCCCTGATGAACTTGACTGCGGAACCCGCGGGGATGGTGCGGACGGCCTCTACTTCAGCCCACTTGGTGAACTTGTCCACGGCGACGTAGAGGTAGCGGTAGCCCCCTGGCGCCCGAGGAAATGGGCCCAGGATGTCCAGCCCCCAGACTGCGAATGGCCACGAAAGGGGTATAGTCTGTAGGCCTCCTGCCGGCTGATGCATCTGCTTGGCGTGGAAATGGCAGGCCTCACAAGCTTTCACTAGTTCGACGGCGTCATTGAGTGCGGTGGGCCAATAAAACCCACTGCGGAACGCCTTGCCGATGAGGGTCCGTGATGATGAATGATGTCCACAGTCTCCGCCGTGTATATCTTCCAGCAGTTCCTTTCCTTGCTCCCTGGAGATGCAGCGCAGGGACACATCATTTGGTCGCTTCCAGTAGAGCTCTCCATCCTTGATGCAGTATGTCGTGGCCTGTCGTGCCACACGCTCCGCTTCCTCCTCCTTCTCCAGCAGGGTCCCTCGTGTTAAGTAACTCCGGAGCTCCGTGATCCAGCACCCCTCCTGAGGTTCCATTATCAGGAGCAAGCGTGCTCCTGAGGCCGGGCCACAGACCGGGGCTCCTGAGGCAGGTGGCTGGGGGAGCTCCTCCGAGGCTGAGCCGTGTTTGATAATGACGGCAAGGCTGAGGGCTTGAAGAGCCGCTCCTCAAAAACGTCAGGCTCCTGAGGTAACCGCCTGGGCGCCCGTTTGGCGATGTCGTCGGCCTCCTGATTGGTGCCACGGGGCACATGCTGCAACTCCAACCCCCAGAACTGCTTCTCCATCCTGCGGACCTCCGCAAGGTAGGCTTCCATGTGCTCATCTTTCGGCTCGTACACCTTATTGGAGAAATTGACAAGGAGCTACGAATCGCCCTTGATGGTGAGGCGTTTCACCCCCAGGGCAGCTGCGGCCTTCAAGCCTGCTATTAAACCTTCATACTCCGCTATGTTGTTGGAGACCTTTTCACCTTGCTGGAAATAGAGTTGTACAACGTAGTAGAGCTTGTCCCGAGTGAGCGATATAAGCACCGCCCCAGCCCTATGCCTGGAGAACGCCCCATCGAAGTACATGACCCAGCCTTCTGGCGCCTCGCTTCCCGGGGAGAGGGACCGATCCTCATCGGCCTTGAGGCCTGGTGCCTCTGTCCATTCATCCACAAAATCCGCCAATGCTGCTCCCTTGATGACTCTGGTCATGCTGAATTCGAGCTGAAACGCTTGTAGTTCTATGTTCCACTCAGCGACCCTTCCAGCTGAGTTAGGGGCCCTAAGCACTCTCTCCAGGGGGTATACGAGACGACCTTGATGGGGTGACCCTGAAAATAGTGTCGCAGCTTGCGCAAGGCCACCAGTAGCGCGAGGAGGAGCTTCTGAGGCATGGGGTACCGTGCCCTCGCGTCCCGCAACACCGTGCTGACGAAGTACACTGGGTGCTCAACGAGGTTGGGTGCGTCAGTGCTGGTGGCGCCCTTCGGAGACCATGGCGCCTCCTAAGGCGATGAGGCCTCCTGAGGCTGGCCATCCGGGAGAGGGGCCTCTTCCGCCTCCGGTGCACTCCTCTGCGGTGGCTGATCCTCCTCTGCCGCGGTGGCGGTTTCTGTGGGCCTTCCCTATTCCTGTTTTGCCTTGTCCCGGGCTGCTGCTGTGGTTTTGATTTGACGCTCCTCTCTAACCGCCACCAGGGCTGCGCTGGCGGAGTAGGGAGTGGCGGCGAGGTAAAGCACCAGGGGCTCTTGAGGGCGCGGAGCCACCATGATCGGAGGGCTAGTCAGGTATCTCTTGAGATCCTGGAACGCCTTGTCGGCCTCTTCGGTCCACTCAAAGGGCCCCTTTTTCTTCATTAGCTGGAAGAAGGGCAGCGCTCGCTCCCCCAACTTGGAGATGAAGCGCCCTAGCGCGGTCACGCGCCCAGTGAGCTTCTGCATTTCTCTGAGGGTCTTTGGCGGGCTCATGTCCTCGACCGCCTTGACCTTTTTTGGGTTAGCCTCGATGCCTCGGTGAGGAAACCCAAGAGCTTGCCCGAGGGGACTCCGAACACACACTTCTCTGGGTTGAGCCGCAGGTTCACTGCGTTGAGGCTCGCGAAGGTTTCCTCCAGGTCTTGTATTAGGGTCCTGGCCTCCCGAGACTTCACCACAATGTCATCGACGTAAGCCTCAACATTCTTCCCGAGCAGCGGGCCTAAGGTGATGTGCATCAGCCGCTGAAAGGTCGCCCCTGCGTTACGCAGCCCGAAGGGCATGCATATGTAGCAGTACACTCCACACGGGGTTAGGAAGGCTGTCTTTTCGACGTCTTCTACCACCATCTTGATCTGGTGATACCCAGAGAAGGCGTCCAAGAAGCATAGCAGGTCGCATTCTGCGGTGGAATCGACGATCTGGTCGATGCGGGGGGAGCGGGAATGGATCTTGCGGGCATGCCTTGTTGAGGTTGGTGAAGTCGACACACATGCGCTCCTTCCCTCCCTTTTTGGCACAACGACAGGGTTGGCCAACCAATCCGGGTATCGGACCTCGCGAATGACCCCAGCGGCTTCTAGTTTGCGGGTCTCTTGGACGATGAAGGCCTGCTTTTTTGTGGACTGCCGCCTTGCCTTCTGCTTCATAGGGCGCACTTTGGGGCACACGTTGAGGTGATGCTCGATTACGCTCCTAGGAATCCCCGCCAACTGGTCAGGCTCCCAAGCGAATACCTTCTTGTTTGTGCGCAGGAACCCGACCAGGGCCTCCTCCTGCTTGGGTTCAAGGTTGGCGCCTATGGTGAAAGTGGCGTTGGTGGACCCGTCCTCATTTACGGGTATCTGCTTGGTTTGTGCCTTGTCTTGGGTGAACAACTGTTTCTTCTTGGCGGGTGCAGCCCCCTTGGGCTCGGGGGTCTCCGAGTCGGCGGGCTGTGCCAACGCCGCCGTCTTGAAGGCGAGCTTGAGCACTCGCAGCGCATCTCCGGTGTCCCCGTGCACGGTGAGGACACCGCTGCTCCCGGGCATCTTCATGAGGTTGTACGCCGGGTGCGCCGCGGCCATGAACTGGGCCAGCGCTGGGTAGCCGAGGATGGCGTTGTAGGGGAGGCCGATGGGGGCGATGTCGAAGTCGACCAGCTCCGTGCGGAAGTTGTTGTAGGTGCCGAAGGTTACTGGGAGCCGGATATGTCCCAAGGAGCTGGACGATCCGCCCCCAACGCCTGAGAAGGGCCGGCTGGGTTGCGGCCGTTCCAAGGGTACGCATAGGAGGTTGAAGGCCTCAACCGAGAGCACGCTGAGGCCCGCACCACCATCGATGAGAGTTCTGGTGACGGCCACCTGGCAGATGGTGGGTGTGCACAGCATGGGGAGCGTACCCGAGAAGGTCGAGTTTGAGGGGTGGTCCTCCAAGCTGAAGGTCAGGCCGGCCTTGGGCATCGCCCGGTCCGGGAGAGCCCCCTGCCGCGTGGAAGCGGTGTTGACCCGGCGGATGAACGGCTTGACGTGGTGACTTGTAGGCAGCGCCTAAGAGCCGCCCAGGAGGGCCGCGACGACCGGGGGTGCTGGTGTAGCTTGGTGGACGGGGGAGAGGCCGCGGAGCTCTTCCCAAGAGGCCACCGAGGCTATCGGCAGGTGGAGCAGCCATGCGCGTGGAGCGCCGGTGAGGGCCATGGGGAGCCAGTTGGCCATGACCCCATCGTCACCTCCAGCTTCGAGGATGGCCTCCTCGTACGCCAGCAAGAAGGCCAGCGGATTAGTCGTGCCGCTGTAGCACGCCGGTGTCGTTGGCTTGAACTGGTCCGGCCACCGTACCCGTTGCAGGGCTGGGGCCAGGGCTCGGAGCCCCCTGGCCCCTGTGCTGGCGCCGGCGGCCGGAGCGGGCGACGCGCTTCTCATCGCGAGGCAGGTCGTGGCAGTGGCGGAAGGGAAAACTTCAGTGCACCCCCTACCTGGCGCGCCAAATGTCGGATTTCGGGTTCCGGCAGACCCTTGAGGTTCGAACACTGGGGTGCGTGTGGAGATTTCGCCTTCTACCTACCTGCACCCCTCCGCCTCGCTGAGATCTAAGCTATGGGAATAACAACACAAGAGACACAGGGTTTATACTGGTTCGGGCCACCGTTGTGGTGTAACACCCTACTCCAGTGTGTGGTGTGGTGGATTGTCTCTTGGGCTGATGATGATGAGCAATACAAGGAAGAACAGCCTCGCGAGGGTCTGCTCTTGGCTGTGGGGATGAACTGCTAGGAGGAGTTCAGTCACCCTTCTCTCTCTCTCTTCTCGATTCTCTCTCTGATTTCCGATCCCTTCACCCTGTGGGTGGCTAGTCCTATTTATAGGCAAAGGCCCTGGGCCTCTTCCCAAATATTGAGCGGGAAGGGCGCCAACAATTGGCCATTTTGAAGGGGAACATCGGGTACACTTATCCTGACTAAAGTTGGTCCTCGCCTGCCAAAGGCTCTGGTGGTGACGCTGGCTTGGGCTCCACAATGACTTCCTTCCTGCCGTTGGACTGGTCTTGGTCTCGTTGCACCGAAACGGGTGCCTTTGCTTGATGCTCTCGCCTGCGCTTGCTCCCTTTGCACCAAAGAGGAAAGGAGGACGCTGCGCGGGCTGGCGCCCGCCTGGCGCCTTTGGTCGTCATGGCTTGCGTCACGGGCACCTCGTGAGGTACCCCTCCTTAATCTCTCCGCCTCCTCGCGAGCCAGCCTGATGCGGCCGTGCCTGAGGAAGCTCCGTGTCGCCCACCCCGCAAGGCTTGGCCCCTCGCGAGGGTCTTGGGTCTGCGTCGATGAAGACAGGCCGTGTTGGGCCCCCTTTTGAGCCACGCCACAGGCCGCAGGCAAGCAAGTCTGGGGACCCCCGTTCCCAGAACACAGACACTAGCGGCATGTATCCCCTTTTGCGTTTTTTTCCGGCTATGCGTTCGACCCACCATGCTTGATTATTTGATGCCTGTCCACGGCACCTCTTCTTCTCCATGCCGACCACTTGCACGTTAAAGGGGGGGTACCTGAGCATCGCGACTCAGGGCTCTTACTGGCTCTCCAGCCCTCACCCTCTGGCCTTGTCCACGGCATCGCGACCTGGCATACCAGCGACGGCTGAGACCAGCTCGAGGGCCGGGACCCGAGGACATAGTGTGCCGGCATCTAACCAAATTTGCAGGGACACATCACAAGATAAGGCCCAGTGCCAGGAACAACCCGCCTAGAGGTAGGGCCCCGTGAGTCCCGCGCTGGCTCACGGGTGCCCAGATACACCTCGCCAGGCCCTATCGTGCCAGCCACGTGTTAGGGCGGGGTTGTACACGCCCCAGGGGCTCCTCCCGGAGGGGAGCCCCCTCCCACGTACCAGTGGAAGCACCATGCTCCGTGCTGGCTGACGACACTGCCGAGGAGCGGCTATGCCCATACACATACGGAAGCGCTATGCTCCGCGCTGGTGATAAACAACTGAGGGCGGCCCCCGGGCTGCATCAACCTCAGGGAGCCCAGAGCTCAGTGTCTAGCCTCATCGTAACGCCTCCCCTCGGGAGTGCCGCGCGAGGGGGCTGGGCACGGGGGCTGCGCCTGGGTCACGCTCAGACGCAAGCCACCCAGCCAGGCCCCCTGGGCCTGGTTCGTCGCGCGTCTCTCCCCGAGCGGAGCCAAGGTACGAAGGCCGTTTGAGCGTCAAGGGGGACTCCTGAGCATCGCGACTCAGGAGCCTAACAGGTCACGTAGCCCCTCACTCCTTAGTTCCGAAAGGCTAACGGCGGTTGAGGTATGCGCGCGGCCGGGCTCTGCAGACGTAGAACGGTAGATCTACCCACATCACACCTCCCTACTTGCTGTTCGTGCGCCAAGGGGGACTCCTGAGCATCATGACTCAGGAGCCTAACTTGTCACGTAGCCCCTCACTCCTTGGTCCCGTCCTGGTTTCCGGTCGGGGCTAACGGCGGCTGAGGTATGCGCGGGGCCGGGCTCTGCCGGCGTAGAACATAAGCAAGTAGGAAGGAAAAGCGTAAATTTCAAGGAATTCAAAAGCAAATATTACAGTCCACACTGTTATCTCAATGCCAAACGCAAGTTTAAACGCCTCCCCGAGGCATGATACATGTGCAGGAATTAAAGGCAGGACAGGAGCCACAACGGAGTCACTTGTCGGCGGTGGAGCAGCGCCGAGTGGGTTCGCCTCATGGAGCAGCGGGGTCGGCAGCGCCTTGCTTCGGCTTGGTGCTGAAGGCCCGGAACTTCCCCAGCAGAGCCTCCGCGCGACCCTTCACGGCCTCGGCAGCGGCAGCGGCACGCTCGCCGCTTACTGGCTCCAGAAGGCTGTCAAGGTCGACG
The DNA here is from genome assembly GCF_056163025.1 of Triticum urartu. NCBI lineage: Eukaryota > Viridiplantae > Streptophyta > Magnoliopsida > Poales > Poaceae > Triticum > Triticum urartu. The sequence goes on from NC_141876.1 coordinate 535,066,968, forward strand.
CCAGGATCGCGAAGGTAGATGTGGGTGAGGACCCGCGTCAGCACTGCAGAAGACAGGACACGCGCCTCGGCCTCGGCCGTGGGGCCAAGGCCAAGGGCGACATCTTCAAGAGCGCGAACCAGGAAGGGAACCAGCTTGGCGGGGCCGTCCTCGGCGCCAGCCAGTGGGCTCTCCAGGCCGCTGTCGTAAAGCGTCCTCAGCAAGGAGCGAGCCTTCGCCTCCATCTCCGTGAAGGCCACGCGGTCCTCAGCAAGAACCTGGGCCTTGTCGTCCAGCTCGACCTTCCTCGCCCCCAACTCCTGCTCCAGCGCGGCTAGGCGGTCACGGAACCTCCTGAGCTTGACCTCCCTCTCCTTGACGGCCGCCTCGCGAGCCTTCACGCCTTCTTCCTGCTCTTGGCGAAGGCGGTCCTCTTTCGCGAGCTGGTCCCGCAGGCCTTGCAGCTCGTCCTCCAGCGCCTTGCGGCAACCACGGACGTCGACCACCTCCCCCAGGGCTGCGTCATGAGCAGCCTTCGCCTCAAGGACGGCCTGCCTCTCCTCATCGCAAGCCATCGAGGCCTGGACCAGCGCCGCCCGAATCAAAGCGTCGGAGCGAATCCATCCTGAAGCCAGCTCCAAGCGCCCGGCCACCAAGCGAGGGTCGGCGCCAAGAAGATCCTGCCGCAGCCGGTCCAGTTCAGCAGCAGCACGATCCAGAACGGCAGGAGGAGTCGGAGAGACAGCAGTCGGTGGAGTAAGAGGAGAAGGCGGCAGCGCGACCACAGCATCCTGAGGTGGAGCCTGCTGCGCCCCAACGGCTGTAGTGGCGGCAGCAGGCAAAGGCACCTCGGGAGTCTCTTGGGCCATGGGGGCTGAGCTCGCCCCAGCCGGCTCAGCCAGGCCTCACGAGGACGACCGGGCAGGAGAAGCCCGTGCGTCGCGGTCACCTTCCTTCGCGGGCAGAGGCGCTGCCACTGATGGAACCTCAGGAGCTCCCTTCGGCTTCTTTGCTGCGGGCGCCAGCCTGTCCAAAAGATGTGGACGTCAAGCCTCAGCAGTAGAACAAGAAATAAAGACAAGAATCAAGCGCTTACGGGTCGTCGCCAGTGAGCTCAGGCAGCCTCCGGCCAAATTTGAAGCCTGAAAGCCGGCTGGAAGGGTCAACCTTGGGAAGCTCAGGAGCGGAAGGCGCGTCTGCGGTCCACCTCGGGGCCGGGGCAGACCCGCGGGAGATCAGCCCGGTCCTGTCCTTCTTCAGGTTTGGGGGAAAGCTCCTGCCGCCCAGCTCGTCATCATCCTCGTCGTCATCGGTCGGAGAGAGGCGGAGAGCGCGGGACCTGCGCTGGAGGAGGGGAGCCCTCGACTCTCCGTCAGTCGCCTCGGAGTCAGGCCCTTTTTCCTGCTCCCCTCCTTCCTCCTCTTCGTTGGAGTCGTCGGAGGACACGTCCATCGATTCCCCGAGAGTTTCCATGGGCACGGGCCCGTCCCCGTTGAAGACGGGCATGGACTCCACTACCTGCTCCCAGTCGTCGCGGAGGAACAAGGGCGTAGGAGCGCCCTCCAACCTCGCCACATCGCCCCCGACCAGAGATTGGAGGACCGCAGCCAGATCCTCGTCGGCCAAGGCCGCGGGGCTCGGATGGGGCCTCCACATCAGAAGTGAGTACTGCCGAAGCGGAGCCAGCTGGTGCTCCAGGAATTCCCTCAGCAGTGACGCGTCGGTCAGCTTCGCCGCCACCATGTTGGCCGGCCTCAGATCCGCGTCCATCTTCTCCAACACCAGCTTCGCGCGGGGTCCGCGAGCTCTGCTCGACCCCAATCGCTGGAGCTCGTGGGTTGCTCCGTGGGCAAGATCAGCCGAGGGTGGATGCGCCCGGCATCTGCCAAGACCCGCTTGCTCCTGAAGACCTCAATCCTTTTCCCGGGGTTCAAAATGGCAATGGCGCCACTGTACGCGATGAAGCTCGCGCACGCGGAAGTAGGACCGCGAGAGGTCCGAAGGTAGAAGTAGTGGCGCAGCAAGGCCACCGAGGGCTGCACCCCAACATGAGCCTCGCAGTAATAGGCGAAGATTGCCAGGAGAGGGACGGAGTTGGGGTGGAGATGTAAAGCCTGTAGCTTATAATGGCGGAGGACAGAGAAGAAGAACTCCGAGAAGGGAGGCACCAGGCCAGCAGCAATGGCGCTTAGAAAGAACGGATAGAAGGTGCTCCCTTGGCCCTCAGGGGTGGCGGAGCCGGCCTTGAACACCTTCGCCCCGTCGATGCCCTGCGCCGCCACCATCCGGCGCAACCGGGCGAGGCTCGCCTCAGACACGTTCGGCGAGTCCAGGGCAGACGAGTACCAAGCTCCGGCCGGGGACTGACGAGGCGCCATGGCTTCCTAGGTCACGCGGTTGAAGTAGATCTGGAAATTTTGGAGGAAGGAAGGAGAGGCGCAAGAAAGGGGATCTATGCAGCAACCGGAGAAAGCAAAAAGCAAAGCCTAGGCAGATGCCGCTCCCTTATCAACTCACGCGGTTGCTGAGGCGCCCACATCCAGTCAACCGCCACACAGCGCCCAAGGCCGCAGGCTGTTAGGGCCCGCGGCGCTTCGCTCTTGCCCTTTCGCCTCCCTGCACGGCCAAGTCCGGACGTGCCTTGGGCCCGGGGGCTACTGTCGGCGTTCTGGGATCTAAGGCAACTTAAGAACTCTGGTTGGCAAAAAGAGTCAAATCGAACTCTGGTTGGCAAAAAAGAGATCTAACCAGAAAGTTCAACTTAAGAACTCTGGTTGGCAAAAAGAGTCAAATCGAACGAAACAACGAAAGACAAAAGGCAAAAGAAACAGGGTCCGTTTACTATTCTGGATCTAAGGCAATTTTTTACAGTGGCAAAAACTTGTTTAAGTTGGTTAAACGGAAAGAGGGTTTCGAAACAAAACTCCAGGCGCTTGAATCGTCTGATTCCGATAAACGAGCGAAAAGTTGGACTAAAACGAAAATCGGAACAGAAATCACGATCAAAAAAATCGCGGGTTTAATCCGAGAAAAAGAAAAACGTCGAACAGTTGAACGAACGAACGTTCATTAACTGAATCTAAACGAAGAACGCGTTTGTTAAAACGAACGAACGAGTGAACGCTCGCTAATTAGCCTAAACCGAAAAAAAAACCGATCTAAAGAAAAAAACGAAACTAAAAAAACCGAACGAAAACCGGTGAAAACCGAACGAAAACCGGCGGGACAACCTCGGCGACTCGGCGGCGAGACGGGCGGCGGCGGCTCCGGCGAGGCGGCGGCGGCGGGATCTGGCGGGGCGGCGGCGTTGGGCGCGGCGGCGGCGGCGAGGGCGCGGGGCGGCGGCGGCGGCGGCACGGCGGCGGCGGTGGCGCGGGCGTGGGGCTCGAGGCAGGCGGCGGCTAGGGTTTCGGCCCAGGGTGGGCCGGCGGCTTATAAAGGTTGGGTCCGGAGGAGTCCGGGCCTAGCACGGCCCGTAGGTCGGTTCGGACGTTTTTTTAAAATACTTACGCTCGGAAAAAAACAAAAGGACTACTAAACGGACTCCAAAAATCCGAAAATAAATTTTCCCCGGCTTCTAAAATCAAGCCGCACAGGATGAACATTTATTTGGGGCCTAAATGCAATTTTGAAAAACGCGCATTTTTTTCCTAAATTGAAATAAAATAGCAAATAAAACCAAATAAAATCTTATTTGATTTTTTTTATTAAATCCTCAATATTTCTTTCTTTTGGAAAAGTCATTTTATTCCCTCTCTCATATTTTTGTAATAGAAATAATTGAAGATAAAATAAATAAAATCAAAAGATCCTATTTTCAAAATTTGAGACAACTCAAATATGAAAATAACGAAATCCCCAACTCTCTCCGAGGGTCCTTGAGTTGCGAAAAATTTCTAGGATCAACCAAAATGCAGCAAATATGATATGAAATGATGATCTAGTGTATAACATTCCAAATTGAAAATTTGGGATGCTACAGTACCAGACCTGATGTGTGACTTGCTATAAGTTTAGCAGGGAGGTACCAAAGTAATCCAGGAGTGGATCACTGGACAGCGGTCAAGAACATCCTGAAATACCTAAAAAGGACTAAGGATATGTTTCTCGTATATGGAGGTGATAAAGCGCTCGTCGTAAACAGTTACGTCGATGCAAGCTTTGACACTAATCCGGATGACTCTAAGTCACAAACCGGATACGTATTTTTATTAAATGGTGGAGCTGTCAGTTGGTGCAGTTCCAAGGAGAGCGTCATGGCGGGATCTATGTGTGAAGCAGAATACATAGCTGCTTCGGAAGCAGAAAATGAAGGAGTCTGGATGAAGGAGTTCATATCCGATCTAGGTGTCATACCTAGTGCATCGGGTCCAATGAAAGTCTTTTGTGACAATACTGGTGCAATTGCCTTGGCAAAGGAATCCAGATTTCACAAGAGAACCAAGCACATCAAGAGACGCTTCGATTCCATCCGCGATCAAGTCAAGGAGGAAAACATAGAGATTTGCAAGATACATACAGATCTGAATGTTGCAGACCCGTTGACTAAGCCTCTCTCACGAGAAAAACATGATCAAGACCAAGACTCCATGGGCGTTAGAATCATTACAATGTAATCTAGATTATTGACTCTAGTGCAAGTGGGAGACTGAAGGAAATATGCCCTAGAGGCAATAATAAAGTTGTTATTTATATTTCCTTATATCAATATAAATGTTTATCATTCATGCTAGAATTATATTAACCGGAAGCTTAGTACATGTGCGAATACATAGACAAACAGAGTGTCACTAGTTTGCCTCTACTTGACTAGTTCGTTGAATCAATGATGGTTATGTTTCCTAACCATAGACATGAGTAGTCATTTGATTAATGGGATCACATCATTAGAGAATAATGTGATTGACTTGACCCATCCGTTAGCTTAGCATGATGATCGTTTAGTTTGTTGCTATTGCTTTCTCCATAACTATATAGGTTACTATGACTATGAGATCATGCAACTCCTGAATACCGGAGGAACACTTTGTGTGCTACCAAACGTCACAACGTAACTGGGTGATTATAAAGATGCTCTAGAGGTGTCTCCGATGGTGTTTGTTGAGTTGGCATGGATCAAGATTAGGATTTGTCACTTCGATTGTCGGAGAGGTATCTCTGGGCCCTCTCGGTAATGTACATCACTATAAGCCTTGCAAGCAATGTAGCTAATGAGTTAGTTACGGGATGTAGCATTACGAAACAAGTAAAGACACTTGCCGGTAACGAGATTGAACTAGGTATTGAGATACCGACGATCGGCTCTCAGGCAAGTAACATACCGATGACAAATGGAACAATGTATATCGTTATGCGGTTTGTCCGATAAAGATCTTTGTAGAATATGTAGGAACCAATATGAGCATCCAGGTTCCGCTATTGGTTATTGACTGGAGACATGTCTTGGTCATGTCTACATAGTTCTTGAACCTGTAGGGTCCGCACGCTTAACATTCGGTGACGATCGGTATTATGAGTTTATGTGTTTTGATGTACCGAAGGTAGTTCGGAGTCCCGGATTTGATCACGGACATGACGAGGAGTCTCGAAATGGTCGAGACATAAAGATCGATATATTGGACGACTATGTTTGGACATCGAAAGGGTCCCGAGTGAAGTTCGGGCATATACCGGAATACCGGGGGGTTACCGGAACACCCCTGGGAGTTTAATGGGCCTTATGGGCCTTAGTGGAAAGAGAGGAGGGGCTGCCAGGGCAGGCCGCACGCCCCCTCCCCCTCTGGTCCGAATTGGACTAAGAAGGGGGGGGCGGCGCCCCCCTTTCCTTCTCCCTCTTTCCTCCTTCCTTCTCCTACTCCTACTACATGGAAAGGGGGGAATCCTACTCCCGGTGGGAGAAGGACTCCCCATGGGGCACGCCATAGGAGGCCCGGCCCTCCCCCTCCTCCACTCCTTTATATACGAGGGAGGGGGACACCCCATAGACACAACTTGATCATTGATCTTTAGCCGTGTGCGGTGCCCCCCTCCACCATAATCCACCTCGGTAATATTGTAGCGGTGCTTAGGCGAAGCCCTGTTCCGGTAGCAACATCATCACCATAATCACGCCGTCGTGCTGACGAAGCTCTCCCTCAAAGCTCTACTGGATCGTGAGTTCGCGGGACGTCACCGGGCCGAACATGTGCAGATCACGAAGGTGTCGTATCTTCGGTACTAGATCGGTCGATCATGAAGACGTACGACTACATCAACCGCGTTGTCATGACGCTTCCGCTTACGGTCTATGAGGGTACGTAGACGATACTCTCCCCTCTCGTTGCTATGCATCATCATGATCTTGCGTGTGCGTAGGATTTTTTTGAAATTACTGCGTTCCCCAACACTGGCATCCGAGCCAGGTTTATGCGTAGATGTTATATGCACGAGTAGAACACAAAGGAGTTGTGGGCGTGGGTATATACATATTTCTTGCCATCACTAGTTGATTCTTGATTCGGTGGCATTGTTGGATGAAGCGGCCCAGAACGACATTACGCGTACGCTTTCGCGAGATTGGTTCTACCGACGTGCTTCGCACATAGGTTGCTAGTGAGTGTCTGTTTCTCCAGCTTTAGTTGAATCGGATTCAATGAACAGGGTTCTTTCTGAAGATCAAAAAGCAAGCACTATACCGCGTTGTGGTTTTTGATGCGTAGGTAAGAACGGTTCTTGCTCAGCCCATAGCAGCCACGTAAAACTTGCAACAACAAAGTAGAGGACGTCTAACTTGTTTTTGCAAGGCATGTTGTGATGTGATATGGTCAAGACATGATGCTAAATTTTATTGTCTGAGATGATCATGTTTTGTAACACAGTTATCGGCAACTGGCGGGAGCCATATGGTTGTCGCTTTATTGTGTGAAATGCAATCGCCATGTAATTGCTTTACTTTCTCACTAAGAGGTAGCGATAGTCGTAGAAGCAATAGTTGGCGAAACGACAATGATGCTTCAATGGAGCTCAAGGTGTCAAGCCGGTGATGATGGCGATCATGACGGTGCTTTGGAGATGGAGATCAAAGGCACAAGATGATGATGGCCATATCATATCACTTATATTGATTGCATGTGATGTTTATCCTTTATGCATCTTATTTTGCTTAGTTCGACGGTAGCATTATAAGATGATCTCTCAATAAATTTCAAGGTATAATTGTTCTCCCTGAGTATGCACCATTGCTACAGTTCGTCGTGCCGTGACACCATGTGATTATCGGGTGTGATAAGGTCTATGTTCACATACAACGGGTGCAAGCCAGTTTTGCACACATGGAATACTCGGGTTAAACTTGACAAGCATAGCATATGCAGATATGGCCTCGGAACACTGGAGACTGAAAGGTCGAGCGTGAATAATAGTAGATATGATCAACATAGTGATGTTCACCATTGAAAACTACTCCATCTCACGTGATGATCGGACATGGTTTAGTTAATATGGATCACGTGATCACTTAGATGATTAGAGAGATGTCTATCTAAGTGGGAGTTCTAAGTAATTTTGATTAATTAAACTTTAATTTATCATGAACTTAGTACCTGATAGTATTTTGCATGTCTATTTTGTTGTAGATAGATGGCCCGTGTTGTTGTTCCGTTGAATTTTAGTGCGTTCCTAGAGAAAATTAAGTTGAAAGATGATGGCAGCAACTACACGGACTGAGTACGTAACTTGAGGATTATCCTCATTGCTGCACAGAAGAATTACGTCCTGGAAGCACCACTAGGTGACAAACCCGCTGCAGGAGCAACGCCAAATGTTATGAACACCTGGCAGAGCAAAGCTGATGACTACTCGATAGTTCAGTGTGCCATGCTTTACGGCTTAGAACCGGGACTTCAACGATGTTTTGAACGTCATGGAGCATATGAGATGTTCCAGGAGTTGAAGTTAATATTTCAAGCAAATGCCCGGATTGAGAGATATGAAGTCTCCAATAAGTTCTACAGCTGCAAGATGGAGGAGAATAGTTCTGTCAGTGAACATATACTCAGAATGTCTGGGTACCACAACCACTTGACTCAATTGAGAGTTAATCTTCCTGATGATAGTGTCATTGACAGAGTTCTTCAATCACTGCCACCAAGCTACAAGAGCTTAGTGATGAACTATAATATGCAAGGGATGGATAAGATGATTCCTGAGCTCTTCGCAATGCTAAAAGGCTGCAGAGGTAGAGATCAAGAAAGAGCATCAAGTGTTGATGGTCAACAAGACCACCAGTTTCAAGAAAAAGGGTAAAGGGAAGAAGGGGAACTTCAAAAAGAACAGCAAGCCAGTTGCTGCTCAAGTGAAGAAACCCAAGTCTGGACCTAAGCCTGAGACTGAGTGCTTATACTGCAAAGGAACTGGTCACTGAAAGCGGAACTGCCCCAAGTATTTGGCAGAGAATAAGGATGGCAAAGTGAAAGGTATATTTGATATACATGTTATTGATGTGTACCTTACTAATGCTCGCAGTAGTGCCTGAGTATTTGATACTGGTTCAGTTGCTAACATTTGCAACTCGAAACAAGGGCTACAGATTAAGCGAAGATTGGCTAAGGACGAGGTGACGATGCGCGTGGGAAATGGTTCCAAAGTCGATGTGATCGTAGTCGGCATGCTACCTTTACATCTACCTTGGGATTAGTATTAGACCTGAATAATTGTTATTTGGTGCCAGCGTTGAGCATGTACATTATATCTGGATCTTGTTTGATGCAAGACGGTTATTCATTTAAATCATAGAATAATGGTTGTTCTATTTATATGAGTAATATCTTTTATGGTCATGCACCCTTGATGAGTGGTCTATTTTTACTAAATCTTGATAGTAGTGATACACATGTTCATAGTATTGAAGCCAAAAGATGCAGAGTTGATAATGATAGTGCAACTTATTTGTGGCACTGCCGTTTAGGTCAAATTGGTGTAAAGCGCATGAAGAAACTCCATTCTGATGGACTTCTAGAATCACTTGATACTTGCAAACCATGCCTCATGGGCAAGATGACTAAAACTCCGTTCTACGGAACAATGGAGCGAGCAACAGAGTTATTGGAAATCATACATACTGATGTATGTGGCCCAATGAACATAGAAGCTCGCGGCGGATATCGTTATTTTCTCACGTTCACAGATGATTTGAGCAGATATGGGTATATCTACTTGATGAAACATAAGTCTGAAACATTTGAAAAGTTCAAAGAATTTCAGAGTGAAGTAGAAAATAATCATAAGAATAAAATCAAGTTTCTACAATCTGATCGTGGAGGTGAGTATTTGAGTTATGAGTTTGGACTTCATTTTACACAATGTGGAATAGTATCGCAACTCACGCTACCCGGAACACCACAACGTAATGGTGTGTCCGAACGTCGTAACCGCACTTTATTAGATATGATGCGATCTATGATGTCTCTCACTGATTTACCGTTATTGTTTTGGGGTTATGCTTTAGAGATGACTGCATTTACGTTAAATAGGGCACCATCTAAATCCGTCGAGACGACACCTTATGAACTGTGGTTTGGCAAGAAACCCAAGTTGTCATTTCTTAAAGTTTGGGGCTGCGATGCTTATGTGAAAAAGCTTCAACCTGATAAGCTCGAACCCAAATCGGAGAAATGTGGCTTCATAGGATACCCAAAGGAGACTGTTGGGTACACCTTCTATCACAGATCCGAAGGCAAGATATTCGTTGCTAAAAATGGATCCTTTCTAGAGAAGGAGTTTCTCTCAAAAGAAGTGAGTGGGAGGAAAGTAGAAATTGACAAGGTAATTGTACCTTCTCCCTTATTGGAAAGTACTTCATCACTGAAATCAGTTCTAGTGATTCCTACACCAGTAAGTGAGGAAGCTAATGATAATGATCATGAAACTTCTGATCAAGTTACTACCGAACCTCATAGGTCAACCAGAGTAAGATCCGCACCAGAGTGGTACGGTAATCCTGTTCTGGAAGTCATGTTACTTGACCATGATGAACCTACGAACTATGAGGAAGCGATGATGAGCCCAGATTCCGCAAAATGCCTTGAAGCCATGAAATCTGAGATGGGATCCATGTATGAGAACAAAGTATGGACTTTGGTTGACTTGCCCGATGATCGGCGGGCCATAGAGAATAAATGGATCTTCAAGAAGAAGACTGACGCAGACGGTAATGTTACTGACTACAAAGCTCGACTTGTTGCAAAAGGTTTTCGACAAGTTCAAGGAGTTGACAACGATGAGACATTCTCACCCGTAGCGATGCTTAAGTCCGTTCGAATCATGTTAGGAATTGCCGCATTTTATGATTATGAAATTTGGCAAATGGATGTCAAAACTGCTTTCCTTAATGGATACCTTAAAGAAGAGTTGTATATGATGCAACCAGAAGGTTTTATTGATCGAAAAGGTGCTAACAAAGTGTTCAATCTCCAGCGATCCATTTATGGACTGGTGCAAGCCTCTCAGAGTTGGAATATACGCTTTGATAGTGTGATTAAAGCATATGGTTTTGTACAGACTTTTGGAGAAGCCTGTATTTACAAGAAAGTGAGTGGGAGCTCCGTAGCATTTCTGATATTATATATAGATGACATATTGTTGATCGGAAATGATACTGAATTTCTGAATAGCATAAAAGGATACTTGAATAAGAATTTTTCAATGAAAGACCTCGGTGAAGCTGCTTATATATTGGGCATCAAGATCTATAGAGATAGATCAAGACGCTTGATTGGACTTTCACAAAGCACATACCTTGATAAAGTTTTGAAGTTCAAAATGGATTAGGCAAAGAATGGATTCTTGCGTGTATTACAAGGTGTGAAGTTGAGTCAGACTCAATGCCCGACCACTGCAGAAGATACACAGAAAATGAATGGTGTTCCCTATGCTTCAGCCATAGGCTCTATCATGTATGCAATGCTATGTACCAAACTTGATGTGTGCCTTGCTATAAGTTTAGCAGGGAGGTACCAAAGTAATCCAGGAGTGGATCACTGGACAGCGGTCAAGAACATCCTGAAATACCTAAAAAGGACTAAGGATATGTTTCTCGTATATGGAGGTGACAAAGCGCTCGTCGTAAACGGTTACGTCGATGCAAGCTTTGACACTGATCCGGATGACTCTAAGTCACAAACCGGATACGTATTTTTATTAAATGGTGGAGCTGTCAGTTGGTGCAGTTCCAAGGAGAGCGTCGTGGCAGGATCTATGTGTGAAGCGGAATACATAGCTGCTTCAGAAGCAGCAAATGAAGGAGTCTGGATGAAGGAGTTCATATCCGATCTAGGTGTCATACCTAGTGCATCAGGTCCAATGAAAATCTTTTGGGACAATACTGGTGCAATTGCCTTGGCAAAGGAATCCAGATTTCACAAGAGAACCAAGCACATCAAGAGACGCGTCAATTCAATCCACGATCAAGTCAAGGAGGGAAACATAGAGATTTGCAAGATAGACACGGACCTGAATGTTCCAGACCCGTTGACTAAGCCTCTCTCACGAGCAAAACATGATCAGCTCCAAGACTCCATGCGTGTTAGAATCATTACAATGTAATCTAGATTATTGACTCTAGTGCAAGTGGGAGACTGAAGGAAGTATGCCCTAGAGGCAATAATAAAGTTGTTATTTATATTTCCTTATATCGTGATAAATGTTTATTATTCATGCTAGAATTGTATTAACCGGAAACTTAGTACATGTGTGAATACATAGACAAACAGAGTGTCACTAGTTTGCCTCTACTTGACTAGCTCATTGAATCAATGATGGTTATGTTTCCTAACCATAGACATGAGTTGTCATTTGATTAACGGGGTCACATCATTAGAGAATGATGTGATTGACTTGACCCATCTATTAGCTTAGCATGATGATCGTTTAGTTTGTTGCTATTGCTTTCTCCATAACTATACATGTTCCTATGACTATGAGATCATGCAACTCCCGAATACCAGAGGAACACTTTGTGTGCTACCAAACGTCACAACGTAATTGGGTGATTATAAAGGTGCTCTACAGGTGTCTCCTATGGTGTTTGTTGAGTTGGCATGGATCAAGACTAGGATTTGTCACTCCGATTGTCGGAGAGGTATCTCTGGGCCCTCTCAGAAATGTACATCGCAATAAGCCTTGCAAGCAATGTAGCTAATGAGTTAGTTACGGGATTGAACTAGGTATTGAGATACCGACGTTCGAATCTCGGGCAAGTAACATATCGATGACAAAGGGAACAATGTATATCGTTATGCGGTTTGACCGATAAAGATCTTCGTAGAATATGTAGGAACCAATATGAGCATCCAGGTTCCGCTATTGGTTATTGATCGGAGACATGTCTTGGTCATGTCTACATAGTTCTCGAACCCGTAGGGTCCGCACGCTTAACGTTCGGTGACGATCGGTATTATGAGTTTATGTGTTTTGACGTACCGAAGGTAGTTCAGAGTCCTGGATTTGATCACGGACATGACGAGGAGTCTCGAAATGGTCGAGACATAAAGATCGATATATTTGACGACTATGTTTGGACATCGGAAGGGTTCCTAGTGAAGTTCAGGCATATACCGGAGTACCGGGGTGTTACCGGAACCCCCCGGAGAGTTTGATGGGCCTTATGGGCCTTTGTGGAAAGAGAGGAGGGGATGCCAGGGCAGGCCGCGCGCCCCCTCCCCCTCTGGTCCGAATTGGACTAGGAAGGGAGGGCGCCCCCTTTCCTTCTCCCTCTTTCCTCCTTCCTTCTCCTACTCCTAATACATGGAAAGGGGGGAATCCTACTCCCGGTGGGAGTAGGACTCCCCATGGGGGGCGCCATAGGAGGGTCGGCCCTCCTCTCCTCCACTCCTTTATATACGGGGGAGGGGGCACCCCATAGACACAAGTTGATCATTGATCTTTAGCCGTGTGTGGTGCCCCCCTCCACCATAATCCACATCGGTAATATCGTAGCGCTAGTTAGGTGAAGCCCTATTCCGGTAGCAACATCATCACCGTCATCACGCCGTTGTGCTGACGAAGCTCTCCCTCGAAGCTCTACTGGATCGTGAGTTCGCGGGACGTCACCGAGCCGAACATGTGCAGATCGCGGAGGTGCCGTATCTTCGGTACTAGAGCGGTCGATCGTGAAGACGTACGACTACATTAACCGCGTTGTCATAACGCTTCCGCTTATGGTCTACGAGGGTACATAGACGATACTCTCCCCTCTCGTTGCTATGCATCACCATGATCTTGCGTGTGCGTAGGAATTTTTTTGAAATTACTGCGTTCCCCAACATAAATCACTTAAAAGGACAAATTTTAGGAGAACAAGATCTGCAGTTGGTAGACTTGCATCCAATGATGTAAGAAAGCTAATAATTTGAACATTTATTCTTTACTTGGTATCTTCTCCTTTCCAACCACAAATTAAGGAAAAGAATATCTGTTTCGTTCTACTTGACATGCCGAATGTTATGGTAATGTCCAAAATAGTGATGAATTCCACCCTGTCAAATTATCTACTAAGACAAAGAACTTGATCCATAAAAACTAGATCCACTAAAATTAATATCTCCATGTATACTAAAGTAGTGCTCGAAATGATCTTCTATTAGTGTACAAAGAGTAATAAAATGAATACTAATACAACTATTGTTGTTATTATTATTATTATTATTATTACTATTATTATTATCATTATTATTATTAGTAGTAGTAGTAGTAGTAGTAACAATAATAATATAAATCACTATCGAGAAGATACCCAACTACTGATTGAGTGTCCACAATTAACTCAGTGTAGGTCCTTCTCTAAGCCATGAAAGCATTCAAAGTTGATCCATCATCTCTCATTAACCTATAATTTTAATTTCCCAATAACATGCCATTTTCATTTCCCAAAGAAGTCTTGATCATTACAAAGTTAGTTTGGTAGATCTAGAATTTAAGTTTTACCATGAGAACCATTCCATGGCATTGTGGTGCTATCCTGCTATCCCACGGGAGACCCGAGAGTAGCTGCTGAAGGAAATATGCCCTAGAGGCAATAATAAGGTTGTTATTTATATTTCCTTATATCATGATAAATGTTTATTATTCATGATAGAATTGTATTAACCGGAAACTTAGTACAAGTGTGAATACATAGACAAAACATAGTGTCCCTAGTATGCCTCTACTTGACTAGCTCGTTAATCAAAGATAGTTACGTTTCCTAATCATAGACATGTGTTGTCATTTGATGAACGGGATCACATCATTAAAGAATGATGTGATGGACAAGACCCATCTGTTAGCTTAGCATAATGATTGTTAAGTTTTATTGCTATTGCTTTCTTCATGACTTATACATATTCCTCTGACTATGAGATTATGCAACTCCCGAATACCGAAGAAACGCCTTGTGTGCTATCAAACGTCACAACGTAAATGGGTGGTTATAAAGATGCTCTACAGGTGTCTCTGAAGGTGTTTGTTGGGTTGGCATAGATCGAGATTAGGATTTGTCACTCAGAGTATCGGAGAGGTATCTATGAGCCCTCTCGGTAATGCACATCACTATAAGCCTTGCAAGCAATGTGACTAATGTGTTAGTTGCAGGATGATGCATTAAGGAACGAGTAAAGAGACTTGCCGGTAACGAGATTGAACTAGGTATGATGATACCGACGATCGAATCTCGGGCAAGCAACATACCAATGACAAAGGGAATAACGTATCTTGTCATTGCAGTTTGACCGATAAAGATCTTCGTAGAATATGTAGGAACCAATATGAGCATCCAGGTTCCGCTATTAGTTATTGACTAGAGATGTGTCTCGGTCATGTCTACATAGTTCTCGAACCCGTAGGGTCCGCACGCTTAACATTTGATAACTATTTGTATTATGAGTTATGAGTTTTGGTGACCGAAGTTTGTTTGGAGTCCCGGATGAGATCACAGACATGATGAGGAGTCTATAAATGGTCGAGAGGTAAAGATTGATATATTAGAAGGTTATATACGGACACCTGAATGGTTCCGAAGAGGTTCGGGATTTATCGGGGTACCGGGAGGTTACCGGAACCCCCTGGGAAAGTCAATGGGCCTCATGGGCAATAGTGGAGAGGAGGAGGTAGGCCACGGGAGGTGCCCCCCAAGCCAATCTGAATTGGACAAGGGGTGGGGGGCGCCGCCCCCTTTCCTTCTCCCTCTCCACCTCTTTCCCCTTTCCCCCTCTCCGTTGGAAGGAAGGGGGGAGCCGACTAGGACTAGGAGTCCTAGTGGGACTCTCCCCACTTGGCGCGCCCCTAGGGCCGGCCGGCCTCCCCTCCCCTCCTTTATATACAGGGGCGGGGGGCACCCCATAGGCATACCGGTAGTTCTCTTAGCCGTGTGCGGTGCCCCCCTCCACAATTTACTCCTACGGTCATTGCGTCATAGTGCTTAGGCGAAGCCCTGCCCGCGGATCACATCATCATCACAGTCACCATGCTGTCGTGCTGACGGAACTCTCCCTCGACCCTCTGCTGGATCAAGAGTTCGAGGGACATCATCAAGCTGAACATGTGCCGAACTCGAAGGTGCCGTACGTTCGGGTACCAAGATCGGTTGGATCATGAAGACGTTCGACTACATCAACCGCGTTAACCTAATGATACGTCCATTTTGCATCATGCTTTTATATCGATATTTATTGCATTATGGGCCGTTATTACACATTAGGTCACAATACTTATGCATATTCTCTCTTATTTTAAAAGGTTTGCACGAAGAGGGAGAATGCCGGCAGCTGGAATTCTGGGCTGGAAAAGGAGCAAATATTAGAGACTAATGCTACACAACTCCAAAAGTCCTGAAACTCCACGAAAGTCAGTTTTGGAATATATAAAAAAACATTGGGTGAAGAAAGCACTAGAGGGGGGCCATCCACCATCCAGGAGGGTGGGGGCACGCTCCCCTGTCTCGTGGGCCCCCTAGCAGGCCTCCGGTGCCCATCTTTGGCTATATGAAGTCTTTTGCCCTGAAAAAGTCATAAGCAAGCTTTCGGGACGAAGCGTCGCTGCCACGAGGCGGAACCTTGGCAGAACCAATCTAGGGCTTCAGCGGAGCTGTTCTGCCGGGGAAACATCTCTCCAGGAGGGGGAAATCATCATCATCGTCATCAGCATCGATCCTCTCATCAGGAGAGGGTCAATCTCCATCAACATCTTCACCAGCACCATCTCATCTCAAACCCTAGTTCATCTCTTGTATCCAATCTTTGTCTCAAAACCTCAGATTGGTACCTGTGGGTTGCTAGTAGTTTTAATTACTCCTTGTAGTTGATGGTAGTTGGTTTATTTTGTGGAAGATCATATGTTCAGATCCTTTATGCATATTAATACCCCTCTGATTATAAACATGAATATGATTTGTGAGTAGTTACGTTTATTCCTGAGGACATGGGAGAAGTCTTGCTATAAGTAGTCATGTGAATTTGGTATTCCTTCGATATTTTGATGAGATGTATGTTGTCTCTCCTCTAGTGGTGTCATGTGAACATCCACTACATGACACTTCACCATTGTTTGGGCCTAGGGGAAGGCATTGGGAAGTAATAAGTAGACGATGGGTTGCTAGAGTGACAAAAGCTTAAACCCTAGTTTATGCGTTGCTTCGCAAGGGGCTGATTTGGATCAATATGTTTCATGCTATGGTTAGGTTTACCTTAATACTTCTTTTGTAGTTGCGGATGCTTGCAAGAGGGGCTAATCATAAGTGGGGTGCTTGTCCAAGTAAGGGCAGCATCCAAGCACCGGTCCACCCACATATCAAATTATCAAAGTACCGAATGCGAATCATATGAGCGTGATGAAAACTAGCTTGACGATAATTCCCATGTGTCCTCGGGAGCGCTTTCCTTTATATAAGAGTTTGTCCAGGCTTGTCCTTTGCTACAAAAACGATTTTGCCATCTTTCTGCACCTTATTTACTTTTATTACTTGTTACCCGTTACAAATTACCTCATCACAAAACTATTTGTTACCGATAATTTCAGTGCTTGCAGAGAATACCTTACTGAAAATTGCTTATCATTTCCTTCTGCTCCTCGTTAGGTTCAACACTCTTACTTATTGAAAGGACTACGATAGATCCCTTATACTTGTGGGTCATCAAGACTCTTTTCTAGTGCCGTTGCCAGGGAGTGGAGCGCCTTTCGTAGGTGGAATTTGGTAAGGAAAATTTATATAGTGTGCTGAAATTTATTGTCACTTGTTACTATGGAAAGTAATCCTTTGAGGGGCTTGTTCGGGGTATCTTCACCCCGACCAGTAGAGCAAAGAGTTGCTCCTCAACCCGCTGAACCTACTGAAAATGTTTACTTTGAAATTCCTTCGGGTATGATAGAGAAACTGCTAGCTTATCCTTTTACAGGAGATGGAACATTGCATCCCGATTTGCACCTAATCTATGTGGATGAAGTTTGTGGATTATTTAAGCTTGCAGGTATGCCTGAGGATGTTATCAAGAAGAAGGTCTTCCCTTTATCTTTCAAGGGGAAGGCATTGACATGGTTTAGGCTATGTGATGATATTGGATCATGGAACTGCGACCGATTGAAATTGGAATTTCATCAGAAGTTTTATCCTATGCATCTGGTTCATCGTGATCGTAATTATATATATAATTTTTAGCCTCACGAAGGAGAAAGCATCGCTCAAGCTTGGGGGAGGCTTAAGTCAATGTTATATTCATGCCCCAATCATGAGCTCTCAAGAGAAATTATTATTCAAAAATTTTATGCTCGGCTTTCTCTCAATAATCGCTCCATGCTCGATACTTGTTGTACCGGTTCTTTTATGATGAAGACCATTGAATTCAGACGGGATTTATTGGAAATAATTAAACTCAACCCTGAAGATTGGGAACTCGACAAAGGTAAGGAGTCATGTATAACACCTAAGTTTGATTGTGTTAAATCTTTTATGGATACCGATGCTTTTCGTGAATTTAGCACTAAATATGGACTTGACTCTGAGATAGTAGCTTCTTTCGGTGAATCATTTGCTACTCATGTTGATCTCCCGAAGGAGAAGTGGCTTAAATATCATCCTCCCATTGAAGTAAAAGTAGTTGAACCTATTAAAGTTGAACAAAAGACTATCACTTATAATGTTGATCCTATTGTTCCTACCGCTTATATTGAGAAACCACCTTTCCCTCTTAGAATAAAGGATCATGCTCAAGCTTCAATTGTGGTTCGTAAGAGTAACACTAGAACACCTATACCCCCTGAGCAAATTAAAGTTGAACCTATTATTGCTATGGTTAAATATATCTTGTCCGATAATATTGATGGGCATGTTATTTACTTTTGTGATGAAGCTGCTAGAATTGCTAGACCCGGTACTAAAAATAAACATAGACATGTTGTTGGCATGCCTGTTGTTTCTGTTAAAATAGGAGATCATTGCTATCATGGCTTATGTGATATGGGTTCTAGTGCGAGTGCAATACCTCATTCTTTATATGAATAAATTATGCATGATATTGCACCTGCTGAGATAGAAGGTATTGATGTTACAATTAAGCTTGCCAATAGAGATACTATTTCACCGATTGGCATTGTTAGAGATGTTGAAGTCTTGTGTGGGAAAGTTAAATATCCTACTGATTTCCTTGTTCTCGGTTCCCCACAAGATGACTTTTGTCCCATTATATTTGGTAGACCCTTCTTGAATACTGTTAATTTTAAGATAGACTTCAAAAAGGATATTGTTTCTGTTGGTTTAGGGGATATGTCTCATGATTTTAATTTTGCTAAATTTCGTAGACAACCCCATGATAAAGAATTGCCTAGTAAAGATGAAATTATTGGTCTTGCTTCTATTTCCGTGCCTCCTAATGATCCTTTAGAACAATATTTGCTAGACCATGAAAATGATATGTTTATGAATGAAAGAAGGGAAATAGATGAAGTATTCTTTAAACAGGGACCTATTTTGAAACACAACTTGCTTGTCGAAATTCTAGGGGATCCTCCTCCACCCAAGGGCGATCCCGTGTTTGAGCTTAAACCATTGCCTGATACTCTTAAATATGCTTATCTTGATGAAAAGAAGATATATCATGTTATTATTAGTGCTAACCTTTCGGAGCGGGAAGAGGAGAGATTATTGAAAACTCTGAAGAAGCATCGTGCTGCTATTGGATATACTCTGGATGATCTTAAGGGCATTAGTCCCACTCTTTGCTAGCACAAAATAAAATTAGAGAAAGACGCTAAACAGGTTGTTGATCACCAACGACGGTTAAATCCTAAGATGAAACAAGTGGTAAGAAAAGAAATACTAAAGCTTCTAGAGGCAGGTATAATTTATCCCGTTGCTGATAGTCGGTGGGTAAGTCCTGTCCATTGTGTCCCTAAGAAGGGAGGTATTACTGTTGTTCCTAATGATAAAGATGAATTGATCCCACAAAGAATTGTTACAGGTTATAGAATGGTAATTGACTTCCGCAAATTAAATAAAGCTACTAAAAAGGATCATTACCCTTTACCTTTTATCGATCAAATGTTAGAAAGATTATTTAAACATACACATTTTTGCTTTCTAGACGGTTATTCTGGTTTCTCTCAAATACATGTGTCAAAAGAGGATCAAGAAAAGACCACCTTTACTTTCCCTTTTGGTACCTTTGCTTATAGACGTATGCCTTTTGGTTTATGTAATGCACCTGCTACCTTTCAAAGATGTATGACTGCTATATTCTCTGACTTTTGTGAAAATATTGTTGAGGTTTTCATGGATGTTTTTCCATATATGGAACTTCTTTTGATGATTGCTTAAGCAACCTTGATCGAATTTTGCAGAGATGTGAAGAAACTAATCTTGTCTTGAATTGGGAGAAGTGCCACCTTATGGTTAATTAAGGCATTGTCTTGGGGCATAAAATTTCTGAAAGAGGTATTGAAGTTGATAAAGTTAAAGTTGATGCTATTGAAAAGATGCCGTGTCCAAAGGACATTAAAGGTATAAGAAGTTTCCTTGGTCATGTCGGTTTTTATAGGAGGTTCTTTAAAGACTTCTCAAAAATTTCCAGGCCTCTGACTAACCTCTTATAAAAAGATGTTCCTTTTGTCTTTGATGATGATTGTGTAGAAGCATTTGAAATACTTAAGAAGGCCTTGATTTCTGCACCCATTGTTCAGCCACCAGATTGGAATTTACCCTTTGAAATTATGTGTGATGCTAGTGATTATGCTGTAGGCGCTGTTTTAGGACAAAGAGTTGATAAGAAATTAAATGTTATCCAATATGCTAGTAAAACTCTAGACAGTGCCCAGAGAAATTATGCTACTACTGAAAAAGAATTTTTAGCACTTGTATTTGCTTGTGATAAGTTTAGACCTTATATTGTTGATTCTAAAGTAACTGTTCACACTGATCATGCTGCTATTAAATATCTTATGGAAAAGAAAGATGATAAACCTAGACTTATTAGATGGGTTCTCCTACTACAAGAATTTGATTTGCATATTATTGATAGAAAAGGAGCTGAGAAACCCGTTGCAGACAACTTTTTTAGGTTAGAGAATGTTCTTTATGACCCACTACCTATATATGATAGCTTTCCTGATGAAAAATTAGCTATCATAAATGCTTCTCATACTGCTCCATGGTATGCTGATTATGCCAATTGCATTGTTGCTAAATTTATACCACCTAGTTTCACATACCAGCAAAAGAAAAAGTTTTTCTATGATTTAAGACATTACTTCTGGGATGACCCACACCTTTATAAAGGAGTAGATGGTGCTATTAGACGTTGTGTACCTGAGGATGAACAGGAACAGATCTTACGCAAGTGTCACTCTGAGGCTTATGGAGGACACCATGCTGGAGATAGAACTGCACATACCGTATTGCAATCTGGTTTTTATTGGCCTACTCTCTTCAAGGATGCCCGTAAGTTTGTCTTTTCTTGTGATTAATGTCAAAGAATTGGTAATATTAGTAGACGTCAAGAAATGCCTCTGAATTATTCACTTGTTATTGAACCATTTGATGTTTGGGGCTTTGATTATATGTGACCGTTTCCTTCCTCTAATATGGGTATACACATATTTTAGTCGCTGTTGATTATGTACCTAAGTGGGTAGAAGCTATTCCAACTAGTAGTGCTGATCATAACACCTCTATTAAGATGCTTAAAGAAGTTATTTTTCTGAGGTTTGGAGTCCCTAGATACTTAATGACTGATGGTGGTTCACACTTTATTCATGGTGCCTTTCGTAAAATGCTTGCTAAGTATGATGTTAATCATAGAATTGCATCTCCATATCATCCACAGTCTAGTGGTCAAGTAGAACTGAGTAATAGAGAGCTCAAATTAACTTTGCAAAAGACTGTTAATAGATCTAGAAAGAATTGGTCCAAGAAACTTGATGATGCATTGTGGGCCTATAGAACTGCATATAAAAATCCTATGGGTATGTCTCCATATAAAATGGTTTATGAAAAAGCATGTCACTTACCTCTCGAATTAGAACAAAAGGCATATTGGGACATTAAAGAGCTCAATTATGATTTCAAACTTGTCGGTGAGAAGAGACTATTTGACATTAGCTCACTTGATGAGTGGAGAACCCAGGCCTATGAAAATGCGAAACTGTTTAAAGAAAAGGTTAAAACATGGCATGACAAAAGGATACAAAAACATGAGTTTGATGTAGGTGATTATGTATTGTTATACAACTCTCGTTTAAGATTTTTTGCAGGAAAACTCCTCTCTAAATGGGAAGGTCCTTACGTTATCGAGGAGGTCTATCGTTCCGGTGCCATAAAAATCAACAACTTCGAAGGCACAAATCCGAGGGTGGTGAACAGTCAAAGAATCAAACATTATATCTCAGGTAATCCTATAAATGTTGAAACAAATGTTATTGAAACCGTAACCCCGGAGGAGTATATAAGGGACACCTTCCAGAACGTTTCAGCCTCCGAAAAGGAAGAGGTATGTGGTACGGTAAGTAAACCGACTCCAAAACAGTTCTAATAGCATTTTTTCTCCGTTATGGAATATTTAAGAAAATAGGAAAATAAGAAGCAGTTCGGAAAGGACACGAGGCGTCCACGAGGGTGGAGGGCGCGCCCCTTGTCTCGTGGGCACCTCGTGTGTCCTCCGGACTCCGTTTTCTTGCACGATACCTCTTTTGGTTGGTAAAAAATCATTATATAATCTCCCGAAAGTTTTGACCACCGTACCACGCAATTATCCTCTGTTTTTGTTTCGAGTTATTTTCTGCCAGAGTTGTCAAGGCCAGGCATCATGTCGTCCCCCACCTCCAACAATGAGGGCGACAATGCTTGGCTAATGAAGACAGAGCTAAAGAAAGAAGAACCCGGGGAGATCAACAAGGATGATGGGATCAAGAAGTCCACGGAGGATCAAGTTCCGCAGAAGAAGAAGACAACCTTCAACCTCATTGCAATCTTCTTACGCCTACTGAAATTGAAGCTTTCAAGATGATTGAAATAGTTCAGGTGCAGAACAAGTATCTAACTCGTGATAATATTCTATTGCAAGAGCATATCATCGCACTCAAGGGCATTATTTGTAAGTTGGAGCATCTCGTGCGCTCGATGCTGGACGACAAGCCTACATCATCAACAATCTCTTCTTCACCACCAAAAGAGACATAAATACATGGGTATGGGCACTCCCCTTGGCAACTGCCAAGCTTGGGGGAGTGCCCCGGTATCGTATCACCATCACACTTTTATCTTTACTATTTTTCTTGGTTCGATCCTTTTGGTAATATCTTGATCTAGTAGAATAAAGTTTTAGTATGATCTAGTTTTGAGTTTGCTTTATGATCCTTCTATGTAATCGAGTCTGTGAGCTATATATAATAAAGATTAGTGTTGATTCAAGGGATTTGCTATCTTCCTATGATCTTGAGGGAATAAAAGTAAGAATAAAAAGAAATAAAGAGATCATATTGATCTTGTGGAGAGTAATGACTTCACATATAAAGAGTATGATGAATAAAAGTTGTTGAGAGTTGACAAACATAGTTTTGGTCATCGTTGCAATTAATAGGAAGTAATAAAGAAAGAGAGGTTTTCACATATAAATATACTATCTCGGACATCTTTTATGATTGTGAGCACTCATTAAAATATGACATGCTAAAAAGTTGATGTTGGACAAGGAAGACAACGTAATGGGTTATGTTTTCTTATATCCGAAATAAATTATATTGTCATGGATCATCCAAAATGTTGAGCTTGCCTTTCCCCCTAATGCTAGCCAAATTCTTTGCACCAAGTACAGATACTACTCGTGCTTCCAAATATCATTAAACCCAGTTTTGCCATGAGAGTTCACCATATCTACCTATGGATTGAGTAAGATCCTTCAAGTAAGTTGTCATTGTTGCAAGCAATAAAAATTGCTCTCTAAATATGTGTGATCTATTAGTGTGGAGAAAATAAGCTTTATACGATCTTGTGATGTGGAAGAAATAAAAGCGACGGACTGCATAATAAAGGTCCATATCACAAGTGGCAATATAAAGTGATGTTCTTTTGCATTAAGATTTCATGCATCCAACCATAAAAGCACATGACAGCCTCTGCTTCCCTCTACAAAGGGCCTATCTTTTATTTTTGTCCTATAATTTGTACAAGAGTCATGGTGATCTATGATGACCCACAAGTATAGGGGATCTATCATAGTCCTTTCGATAAGTAAGAGTGTCGAACCCAACGAGGAGCAGAAGGAAATGATAAGCGATTTCCAGCAAGGTATTCTCTGCAAGTACTGAAACAAGTGGTAACAGATAGTTTTGTGATAGGATAAATTGTAACGAGTAAAAAGTGACAAAAGTAAATAAAGTGCAGCAAGGTGGCCCAATCCTTTTTGTAGCAAAGGACAAGCCTGGACAAACTCTTATATAGAGAAAAGCGCTCCCGAGGACACATGGGAATATCGTCAAGCTAGTTTTCATCACGCTCATATGATTCACATTCGGTACTTTTATAATTTGGTATGTGGGTGGACCGGTGCTTGGGTATTGTCCTTACTTGGACAAGCATACCACTTATGATTAACCTCTATTGCAAGCATCCGCAACTACAACAAAAGTATTAAGGTAAACCTAACCATAGCATGAAACATATGGATCCAAATCAGCCCCTTACAAAGCAACGCAAAAACTAGGGTTTAAGCTTCTGTCACTCTAGCAACCCATCATCTACTTATTACTTCCCAATGCCTTCCTCTAGGCCCAAATAATGGTGAAGTGTCATGTAGTCGACATTCACATAACACCACTAGAGGAGAGACAACATACATCTCATCAAAATATCGAACGAATACCAAATTCACATGACTACTAATAGCAAGACTTCTCCCATGTCCTCAGGAACAAACGTAACTACTCACAAAGTATAAACATGTTCATAATCAGAGGGGTATTAATATGCATATTGGATCTAAACATATGGTCTTCCACCAAATAAACCAACTAGCATCAACTACAAGGAGTAATTAACACTACTAGCACCCTGCTAGCACCAATCCCGGACTTGGAGACAAGAATTGGATACAAGAGATGAACTAGGGTTTTGAGAGGAGATGGTGCTGATGAAGATGTTGATGGAGATTGCCCTCTCCCGATGAGAGGAGCATTGGTGATGACGATGGCGATGATTTCCCCCTCTGGGAGGGAAGTTTCCCCGGCAGAACAGCTCTGCCGGAGCCCTAGATTGGATCCGCCAAGGTTCCGCCTCGTGGCGGCGGAGTTTCGTCCGAGAAGATGGCTTCTTATTTTTTTTTCCATCGAAAGACTTCATATAGCAGAAGATGGACACCGGAGGGCCACCAGGGGGCCCACGAGGTAGGGGGCGCGCCCAGGGGGGTAGGGCGCGCCCCCCACCCTCGTGGGCAGGGTGTGGCCCCCCTGGTGAATCTCTTCCGGTGAGTATTTTTTATATATTCTGAAAACGTCTTCCGTGAAGTTTCAGGACTTTTGGAGCTGTGCAGAATAGGTCTCTAATATTTGCTCCTTTTCCAGCCCAGAATCCCAGCTGCCAGCATTCTCCCTCTTCATGTAAACCTTGTAAAATAAGAGAGAATAAGCATAAGTATTGTGACATAATGTGTAATAACAACCCATGATGCAATAAATATCGATATAAAAGCATGATGCAAAATGGACGTATCAACTCCCCCAAGCTTAGACCTCGCTTGTCCTCAAGCGAAAAGCCGAAATCGAAAAATATGTCCACATGTTTAGAGATAGAGGTGTCGATAAAAATAAAATACGGACATGAGGACATTATGATCATTCTTAGAACAACAACTCATATAATTCTTTGTCATATAATCTCTAATGCTAGAGTAATAATTCAATCACAATATCAAGTATGAATCGTAAACTTCATTGAAAACTAACAAACTATAATCTCAGTCATTGAAGCAATTGCAATTTATCATAACATGGGAAAGAGTCAATGTACAGGAGCTTTTCAGCAAGTCCACATACTCAACTATCATATAGTCTTTCACAATTGCTGACACTCACGCAATACTTATGGGTATGGAGTTTTAATCGGACACAGAGAAAGATAGGGGCTTATAGTTTTGCCTCCCAACGTTTTACCTTAAGGGTAATGTCAACAGTAATAGTTCATGAAAACTCACATCCAATTAGCCATATATACCAGGATCTTTCCAACATATTGTGCTTGCCAAAGGATAAAATGTAAAAAGGAAGGGTGAAGATCACCATGACTCGTATGCAATGTAGGAGATAAAAGTAAAAGATAGGCCCTTCGCAGAGGGAAGCAGAGGTTGTCATGCGCTTTTATGGTTGGATGCACAAAATCTTAATGCGAAAGAGCCTCACTTTATATTGCCACTTGTGATATGGACCTTTATTATGCAGTCTGTCGCTTTTATTACTTCCATATCACGCGATCGTATAAAGCTTATTTCCTCCACACCAATCAATCATACATATTTAGAGAGCAATTTTTATTGCTTGCACCGATGACAACTTACTTGATGGATCTTACTCAATCCATAGGTAGATATGGTGGAGTCTTATGGCAAGACTGGTTTAAGGGTATTTGGAAGCACAAGTAGTATCTCTACTTGGTGCAATGAATTTGGCTAGCATGAGGGGGGAAAGCAAGCTCATCATGTTGGAAGATCCAAGACAATATAATTCATCATAGATGTAAGAAAACATAACCCATTAGGTTGTCTTCCTTGTCCAATGTCAACTCTTTAGCATGTCATATTTTAATGAGTGCTCACAATCATAAAAGATGTCCAAGATAGTATATTTATATGTGAAGACCTCTCTTTCTTTATTACTTCCTATTAATTGCAACGATGACCAAAACTATGTTTGTCAACCCTCAATAACTTTTATTCATCATACTCTTTCTATGTGAGATCATTACTCTCCATAAGACTCACATGATCTCTTTGTTTCTTTTTATTCACTTAGGATCATGGCAAAATAATCAAGCCCTTGACTCAACACTAATCTTTATTATATAGCTCACGGACTCAATTACATAGAAGGATCATAAAGCAAAACTCACGACTAGATCATACTAAGAACTTTTATTCTACTAGATCAAGATATTACCAAAAGGATCGAACTAAGAAAAACAGTAAAGATAAAAGTGATGGTGATATGATACCGGGGCACTCCCCCAAGCTTGGAAATTGCCAAGTGGAGTTCCCATACCCGTGTCATTATGTCTCCTTTGTTGGTGAAGAAGGTGGGGATGTTGATGATGGATAGTCGCACATCGAGCGCAGGAGGTCTTCTAACTTGCGGATAATGCCCTTGAGTGCGATGATATGCTCCTTCAACAAAATATTTTCACGTGTGAGATACTTATTTTGTATACGAGCTAACTCAATCATCTTGAAAGCTTCGATTTCTGTTGGGTTAAGAAGATTGTGATCCAGTCGAAGGGTGTCTTCCGTTGCCGAAACTTGGTCCTCCATGGCCTTCTTGACCCCTTCATCCTTGTTGATCTCCATGGGTTCTTCTCTCTTCAGCTCTATCTTCATTAGCCAAGCATCGTTGCCCTCATGGTTGGAGGAGGAGGGAGATGACATAGTGCCTGACCTTGACAACCCTGACAGAAAATAGCTCGAAACAAAGACAGGAGGTTTTTGCGTGATACGGGAGTCAAAACCCCCGGGAGATTATATAATGAATTTTTACCGACCAAAATACGTGTCGTGTATGAAAACGGAGTCCGAAGAGCACACGAGGTGCCCACGAGGTAGGGGGCGTGCCCAGTAGGGTAGGGCGCGCCCTCCATCCTCGTGGAGGCCTCGTGTCCTTCTCGGATTGCTTCTTATTTTTCTATTTTTCTAAATATTCCAAAACAGAGAAATATTGCCTTAAAAACTGTTTTGGAGTCGGTTTACTTACCGCACCACATACCTATTCCTTTTCGGAGTCTGAAACGTTTCGGAAAGTGTCCCTTATGTATTCCTCCGGGGTTACAGTTTCAATAACATTGGTTTCAACATTTATGGGATTACCTGAGATATAGTGTTTGATTCTTTGACCGTTCACCACCTTTGGATTTGTGCCTTCGAAGTTGTTGCTTTTCATGGCACTGGAACGGCAGACCTCCTCGATAACGTAAGGACCTTCCCATTTAGAGAGAAGTTTTCCTGCAAAAAATCTTAAACGAGAGTTGTATAGCAATACATAGTCACCTACATTAAACTCACGCTTTTGTATCCATTTGTCATGCCATCTTTTAACTTTTTCTTTAAACAACTTGGCATTTTCATAGGCTTGGGTTCTCCATTCATCAAGTGAGCTAATATCAAATAACCTCTTCTCACCGGAAGTTTAAAATCATAATTAAGTCCTTTAATAGCCCAATAAGACTTGTGTTCTAGTTCGAGAGGTAAGTGACATGCTTTTCCACAGACCATTTTATACGGAGACATACCCATAGGATTTTTGTATGCAGTTCTATAGGCCCATAATGCATCATCAAGTTTCTTGGACCAATTCTTTCTAGACCTATTAACAGTCTTTTGCAAAATTAATTTGAGTTCTATATTACTCAATTCTACTTTCCCACTAGACTAAGGGTGATAAGGAGATGCAATTCTATGATTAACATCATATTTAGCAAGCATTTTACGGAAAGCGCCATGAATAAAATGTGAACCACCATCAGTCATTAAATATCTAGGGACTCCAAATCTTGGAAAAATAACTTCTTTAAGCATTTTAATAGAAGTTTTATGATCGGCACTACTAGTTGGAATAGCTTCTACCCACTTAGTAACGTAATCAACAGCAACTAAAATATGTGTATAACCATTAGAGGAAGGAAAAGGTCCCATATAGTCAAAGCCCCAAACATCAAATGGTTCAATAACAAGTGAATAATTCATAGGCATTTCTTGACGTCTACTAATATTACCAATTCTTTGATATTCATCACAAGATAAGACAAACTTATGGGCATCCTTGAAGAGAGTAGGCCAATAAAAACCAGATTGCAGTACCTTATGTGCAGTTCTATCTCCAGCATGGTGTCCTCCATAAGCTTCGGAGTGACACTTGCGTAGGATCTGTTCCTGTTCATGCTCAGGTACACAACGTCTAATAACACCATCTACTCCTTATTTATAAAGATGTGGGTCATCCCAAAAGTAATGCCTCAAATCATAGAAGAACTTTTTCTTTTGTTGGTATGTGAAACTAGGTGGTATAAACTTAGCAACAATGTAATTAGCATAATCAGCATACCATGGAGCAGTATGAGAGGCATTTATGACATTTAATTGCTCATCAGGAAAGCTATCATCAATAGGTGGTGGGTCATCAAGCACATTTTCTAACCTAGACAAGTTGTCTGCAACGGGGTTCTCAGCTCCTTTTCTATCAACAATATGCAAATCAAATTCTTGTAGCAAGAGAACCCATCTATTAAGTCTAGGTTTAGCATCTTTCTTTTCCATAAGATATTTAATAGCAGCATGATCAGTGTGAATAGTTACTTTAGAATCAACAATATAAGGTCTAAACTTATCACAAGCAAATACAACTGCTAAGAATTCTTTTTCAGTAGTAGCATAATTTCTTTGAGCATTCTCTAGAGTTTTACTAGCATATTGAATAACATTTAGTTTCTTATCAACTCTTTGTCCTAGAACAGCACCTACAGCATAATCACTAGCATCACACATAATTTCAAAGGGTAAATTCCAATCAGGTGGTTGAACAATAGGTGCAGAAATCAATGCTTTCTTAAGTATTTCAAATGCTTCTACATAATCATCATCAAAGACAAATGGTATATCTTTTTGTAATAAATTAGTTAGAGGCCGAGAAATTTTTGAGAAGTCCTTAATGAACCTCCTATAAAAACTGGCATGACCAAGGAAACTTCTTATACCTTTGATGTCCTTGGGACATGGCATCTTTTCAATAGCATCAACCTTGGCTTTATCAACTTCGATACCTCTTTCAGAAACTTTATGCCCCAAGACAATACCTTCATTAACCATAAAGTGGCACTTTTTCCAATTCAAGACAAGATTAGTTTCTTCACATCTCCACAAAACTCGATCAAGGTTGCTCAAGCAATCATCAAAAGAAGATCCGTGGACGGAAAAGTCGTCCATGAAAACCTCACAAATCTTTTCACAAAAGTCAGAGAATATAGCCATCATGCATCTTTTAAAGGTAGCAGGTGCATTACATAAACCAAAAGGCATACGTCTATAAGCAAAAGTACCAAAAGGGCATGTAAAAGTAGTCTTTGATTGATCTTTGGCTGACACAGGTATTTGAGAGAAGCCAGAATAACCATCTAGAAAGCAAAAATGTGTATGTTTGGACAATCTTTCTAGCATTTGATAGATAAAAGGTAAGGGGTAATGATCCTTTTTAGTAGCCTTATTTAATTTGCGGAAATCAATTACCATCCTATAACCTATAATAATTCTTTGAGGAATCAATTCATCTTTATCATTAGGAACAACAGTAATACCTCCCTTCTTAGGGACACAATGGACAGGACTTACCCACTGACTATTAGCAACGGGATAAATTATACCTGCCTCAAGGAGCTTTAGTATCTCCTTTCTTACCACTTCTATCATTTTAGGATTCAGCCGGCGTTGATGATCACGAAATGGTTTAGCATCTTCTTCCAAATTAATTTTATGTTGACAT
The DNA here is from genome assembly GCF_056163025.1 of Triticum urartu. Lineage (NCBI taxonomy): Eukaryota > Viridiplantae > Streptophyta > Magnoliopsida > Poales > Poaceae > Triticum > Triticum urartu. Next base: position 535,097,166 of record NC_141876.1, read on the forward strand.
AGAGTGGGACTAATGCCCTTAAGATCATCAAGAGTATACCCAATAGCAGCATGGTGCTTCTTCAGAGTTTTCAATAATCTCTCTTCTTCATGTTCTGAAAAGTTAGCACTAATAATAACAGGATATATCTTTTTCTCATCAAGATAAGCATATTTAAGAGTATCAGGTAACGGTTTAAGCTCAAATACGGGATCACCCTTGGGTGGAGGAGGATCCCCTAGGATTTCCACAAGTAAATTGTTTTTCAAAATAGGTTCCTGTTTAAAGAATACTTCATCTAATTCCCTTCTTTCATTCATAAACATATCATTTTCATGGTCTAGCAAGTATTGTTCTAAAGGATCACTAGGAGGTACGGCAATAGAAGCAAGACCAATAATTTCATCCTTACTAGGTAATTCTTCTTCACGGTGTTGTCTACTAAATTTAGAAAAATTAAATTCATGAGTCATATCATCTAAACCGATAGTAACAACATCCCTTTTGCAATCTATGGTAGCATTAACAGTATTTAGGAAGGGTCTACCAAATATAGACAAATCTATCTTGTGGGGAACCAAGAACAAGAAAAATCATCAGGATATTTAGTTTTCCCACACAAGACTTCAACATCTCTAACAATTCCCATTGGTGAAATAGTATCTCTATTGGCAAGTTTAATTGTGACATCAATATCTACCATCTCAGCAGGTGCAATATCATGCATAACTTCTTTGTATAAGGAATAAGGTATTGCACTAGCACTAGCACCCATATCACATAAGCCATGATAACAATGATCTCCTATTTTAACAGAAATAACAGGCATGCCTACCACACGTCTAGGTTTATCTTTATCACAGGGTTTAGCAATTCTAGCAGTTTCATCATAGAAATAAATAACATGCCCATCAATATTATCAGACAAGAGATCTTTAACAATAGCAATATTAGGTTCAACTTTAACTTGCTCAGGAGGTGTATATGTTTTAATATTGCTTTTACGAACCACAATTGAAGCTTTAGCATGATCCTTTATCCTAACAGGGAAAGGTGGTTTCTCAACATAAGAAGTAGGAACAATAGGATCATTATAAGTGATAGTCTTTTCTTCAACTTTAATAGGTGCAGCTACTTTTACTTCTATGGGAGGATGATATTTAAACCACTTCTCCTTGGGGAGATCAACATAAGTAGCAAAAGATTCACAGAAAGAAGCTACTATCTCAGAGTCAAGTCCATATTTAGTGCTAAATTTACGGAAAGCATCGGTATCCATAAAACATTTAACACAATCAAAACTAGGTGTCATACCTGACTCCTTACCTTTGTCGAGGTCCCAATCTTCAGAGTTGCGTTTAATTCTTTCCAATAAATCCCATTTGAATTCAATAGTCTTCGTCATAAAAGAGCCAGCACAAGCAAGCATGGTGCGATTGTTATCAGAAAGCCGAGCATAAAAATTTTGAATAATCATTTTTCTTGAGAGCTCATGATTGGGGCTTGAATATAACATTGATTTAAGCCTCCCCCAAGCTTGAGTGATGCTTTCTCCTTCGCGAGGCCAAAAATTATATATATAATTGCGATCACGATGAACAAGATGCATAGGATAAAACTTCTGATGAAATTCCAATTTCAATCGTTTGTAATTCCAATACCCCATATCATCACATAGCCTATACCATGTCGATGCATCTCCCTTCAAAGATAAAGGGAAGACCTTCTTCTTAACAACATCTCCGGGTACACCTGCAAGCGTAAATAATCCACAAAATTCATCCACATATATGAGATGTTCATCAGGATGTTTTGTTCCATCTCCTAAAAAAGGATTAGCTAGGAGTTTTTCTATCATACCCGAAGGAACTTCAAAGCAAGCATTTTCATTTTCAGTAGATTCAGTAGGTTGAGGAGCAACTCTTTGCTCTACTGGTCGGGGTGAACATGCCCCGAACAAGCCCCTTAGAGGATTACTTTCCATGGTAACAAGTGACAGTAAATTTCAGCACACTATATAAATTTTTCCTTACCAAATTCCACCTACCAAAGGCGCTTCACTCCCCGGCAACGGCACCAGAAAAGAGTCTTGATGACCCACAAGTATAGGGGATCTATCATAGTCCTTTCGATAAGTAAGGGCGTCGAACCCAACGAGGAGCAGAAGGAAATGATAAGCGGTTTCCAGCAAGGTATTCTCTGCAAGTACTGAAATAAGTGGTAACGGATAGTTTTGTGATAAGATAATTTGTAACAAGCAACAAGTAACAAAAGTAAATAAGGTGCAGCAAGGTGGCCCAATCCTTTTTGTAGCAAAGGACAAGCCTGGACAAACTCTTATATGATGTAAAGCGCTCCCGAGGACACATGGGAATATCGTCAAGCTAGTTTTCATCACGTTCATATGATTCGCGTTCGGTACTTTGATAATTTGGTATGTTGGTGGACCGGTGCTTGGGTACTGCCCTTACTTGCACAAGCATCCCACTTATGATTAACCTCTATTGCAAGCATCCGCAACTACAACAAAAGTATTAAGGTAAACCTAACCATAGCATGAAACATATGGATCCAAATCAGCCCCTTACGAAGCAACACATAAACTAGGGTTTTAAGCTTCTGTCACTCTAGCAACCCATCATCTACTTATTACTTCCCAATGCCTTCCTCTAGGCCCAAATAATGGTGAAGTGTCATGTAGTCGACATTCACATAACACCACTAGAGGAGAGACAACATACATCTCATCAAAATATCGAACGAATACCAAATTCACATGACTACTAATAGCAAGACTTCTCCCATGTCCTCAGGAACAAAAGTAACTACTCACAAAGCATAAACATGTTCATAATCAGAGAGGTATTAATATGCATATAGGATCTGAACATATGATCTTCCACCAATTGAACCAACTAGCATCAACTACAAGGAGTAATTAACACTACTAGCAACCTACTAGCACCAATCCCAGACTTGGAGACAAGAATTGGATACAAGAGATGAACTAGGGTTTTGAGATGAGATGGTGTTGATGAAGATGTTGATGGAGATTGCCCTCTCCCGATGAGAGGAGCATTGGTGATGATGATGGCGATGATTTCCCCCTCCGAGAGGGAAGTTTCCCCGGCAGAACAGCTCCGCTAGAGCCCTAGATTGGTTCCGCCAAGGTTCCTCCTCGTGGCGGCGGAGTTTCGTCCGAGAAGATGGCTTATGATTTTTTTTCCATCAAAAGACTCCATATAGCAGAAGATGGCCACGGAGGGCCACCAGGGGGCCCACGAGGTAGGGGAGCGCACCCAGGGGTAGGGCGCGCCCCCGACCCTCGTGGGCAGGGTGTGGCCCCCTGGTGAAGTTCTTGCTCTCAGTATTTTTTATATATTTGGAAAACATCTTCCGTGAAGTTTCAGGACTTTTGGAGCTGTGCAGAATAGGTTTCTAATATTTACTCCTTTTCCAGCCCAGAATCCCAGTTGCCGGCATTCTCCCTCTTTATGTAAACCTTGTAAAATAAGAGAGAATAGGCATAAGTATTGTGCCAAAATGTGTAATAACAGCCCATAATGCAATAAATATTGATATAAAAGCATGATGCAAAATGGACGTATCAGCCTCCGGTGCCCATCTTTGTCTATATGAAGTCTTTTTCCCTAGAAAAAATCATAAGCAAGCTTTCGGGACGAAGCACCGCCGCCACGAGGCGGACCCAATCTAGGGCTCCGGCGGAGCTGTTCTGCCGGGGAAACATCCCTCTAGGAGGGGGAAATCATCATGATCGTCATCACCATCGATCCTCTCATTGGGAGAGGCTCAATCTCCATCAACATCTTCACCAGCACCATCTCATCTCAAACCGTAGTTCATCTCTTGTATCCAATCTTTGTCTCAAAACCTCAGATTGGTACCTGTGGGTTGCTAGTAGTGTTGATTACTCCTTGTAGTTGATGCTAGTTGGTTTATTTGGTGGAAGATCGTATGTTCAGATCCTTTATGCATATTAATACCCCTCTGATTATGAACATGAATATGATTTGTGAGTAGTTACGTCTGTTCCCGAGGACATGGGAGAAGTCTTACTATAAGTAGTCATGTGAATTTGGTATTCGTTCGATATTTTGATGAGATGTATGTTGTCTCTCCTCTAGCGGTGTCATGTGAACATCGACTACATGACACTTCACCATTGTTTGGGCCTAGGGGAAGGCATTGTGAAGTAATAAGTAGATGATGGGTTGCTAGAGTGACAGAAGCTTAAACCCTAGTTTATGCGTTGCTTCGTAAGGGGCTAATTTGGATCCATATGTTTCATGCTATGGTTAGGTTTACCTTAATACTTCTTTTGTAGTTGTGGATGCTTGCAAGAGGGGTTAATCATAAGTGGTATGCTTGTCCAAGTAAGGGCATTACCCAAGCACCGGTCCACCCACATATCAAATTATAAAAGTACCGAACGCGAATCATATGAGCGTGATGAAAACTAGCTTGACGATAATTCTCATGTGTCCTCGGGAGTGCTTTCCTTTATATAAGAGTTTTTCCAGGCTTGTCCTTTACTACAAAAAGGATTGGGCCATCTTGCTGCATCTTATTTACTTTTATTACTTGTTACCCGTTACAAATTACCTTATCACAAAACTATCTGTTACTGATAATTTCAGTGCTTGTAGAGAATACCTTACTGAAAATTGTTTATCATTTCCTTCTGCTCCTCGTTGGGTTCGACACTCTTACTTATCGAAAGGACTATGATAGATCCCCTATACTTTTGGGTCATCACCTAACGCTTCTGCTTTCGGTCTATGAGGGTACGTGGGCACACTCTCCCTCTCTCGTTGCTATGCATCTCCTAGATAGATCTTGCGTGATCGCAGGAATTTTTTTGAAATTGCATGCTATGTTTGCCAACAGTGGCATCAGAGCCAGGTTTATGCATAGATGATATGCACGAGTAGAACAGAAAGAGTTGTGGGCGATAATAGTTGTACTGCTTACCACCAACGCCTTATTTTGATTTGGCGGTATTGTTGGATGAAGCGGCCCGGATCAACATTACATGACCACGTTCATGAAACCGGTTCTACCGACGTGCTTTGCACACAGGTGGCTGGCGGGTGTCTGTTTCTCCAAGTTTGGTTGAATCGAATTTGACTATGGCCGGTCCTTGTTGAAGGTTAAAACAACACACTTGACAAAAAATCGTTGTGGTTTTGATGCATAGGTAAGAACGCTTCTTGCTAGAAGCTCGTAGCAGCCACGTAAAACTTGCAACAACAAAGTAGAGGACGTCTAACTTGTTTTTGCAGGGCATGTTGTGATGTGATATGGTCAAGACGTGATGAGATATAAATTGTTGTATGAGATTATCATGTTTTGTAAAAGTTATCGGCAACTGGCAGGAGCCTTATGGTTGTCGCTTTATTGTATGAAATGCAAACGCCATGTAATTGCTTTACTTTATCACTAAGCGGTAGCGATAGTCGTGGAAGCAATAGTTGGCGAGACGACAACGATGCTACGATGGAGATCAAGGTGTCAAGCGGGTGACGATTGAGATCATGACAGTGCTTTGGAGATGGCGATCAAAGGCACAATATGATGATGGCCATATCATGTCACATATTTTGATTGCATGTGATGTTTATCCTTTATGCATCTTATTTTGCTTTGTACGGCGGTAGCATTATAAGATGATCCCTCAATAAATTTCAAGGTACAACTGTTCTCCCTGAGTATGCACCATTGCTACAATTCGTTGTGCCAAGACACCACGTGATGATCGGGTGTGATAAGCTCTTCGTTCACATACAACGGGTGTAAGCCAGTTTTGCACGTGCAGAATACTCGGGTTAAACTTGACGAGCCTAGCATATGCAGATATGGTCTCGAAACACTGAGACCGGAAGGTCGAACATGAATCATATAGTAGATATGATCAACATAGTGATGTTCACCATTGAAAACTACTCCATCTCACGTGATGATCGGACATGGTTTAGTTGATATGGATCACGTGATCATTTATATGACTAGAGGGATGTCTATCTAAGTGCGAGTTCTTATGTAATATGATTAATTGAACTTTAATTTATCATGAACTTAGTCCTAATAGTTTTTGCATATCTATGTTGTTGTAGATCAATGGCCCGTGCTACCGTTCCCTTGAATTTTAATGTGTTCCTAGAGAAAGCTAAGTTGAAAGATGATGGTAGCAACTAGACGGACTGGATCCGTAACTTGAGGATTATCCTCATTGCTGCATAGAAGAATTATGTCCTGGAAGCACCGCTAGGTGCAAAACCCACTGCAGGAGCAACTCCGGACGTTATGAACGTCTAGCAGACTAAAGCTGATGACTACTCAACAATTCAGTGTGTCATGCTTTACGGCTTAGAATCGGAACTTCAAAGATGTTTTGAACTTCATGGAGCATATGAGATGTTCCAGGAGTCGAAGTTAATATTTCAAGCAAATGCCCGAGTTGAGAGATATGAAGTCTCCAACAAGTTCTATAGCTGCAAGATGGAGGAGAATAGTTCTGTCAGTGAACACATACTCAGAATGTCTGGGTACCATAACCACTTGACTCGGATGGGAGTTAATCTTCCTGATGATAGTGTCATTGAAAGAGTTCTTCAATCACTGCCACCAAGCTATAAAGGCTTCGTGATGAACTATAATATGCAAGGGATGGAAAAGAAAATTCCCGAGCTCTTCGCGATGCTAAAGGCTGCGGAGGTAGAAATCAAGAAGGAGCATCAAGTGTGATGGTTAATAAGACCACTAGTTTCAAGAAAAAGGGCAAAGGGAAGAAGGGGAACTTCAAGAAGAATAGCAAGCAAGTTGCTGCTCAAGGGAAGAAGCCCAAGTCTGGACCCAAGACTGAAACTGAGTGCTTCTACTGCAAAGGGACTGGTCACTAGAAGCGGAACTGCCCCAAGTATTTGTTGGGGAACGTAGTAATTTCAAAAAAATTCCTACGCACACGCAAGATCATGGTGATGCATAGCAACGAGAGGGAGAGTGTTGTCCATGTACCCTCATAGACCGAAAGCGGAAGCGTTAGCACAACGCGGTTGATGTAGTCGTACGTCTTCACGGCCCGACCGATCAAGCACCGAAACTACGGCACCTCCGAGTTCTAGCACACGTTCAGCTCGATGACGATCCCCGAATTCCGATCCAGCAGAATGTCGGGAAGAGTTCCGTCAGCACGACGGCGTGGTGACGATCTTGATCTTCTACCGTCGCAGGGCTTCGCCTAAGCACCGCTACAATATTATCGAGGATTATGGTGGAGGGGGGCACCGCACACGGCTAAGAGATCAATGATCAATTGTTGTGTCTATGGGGTGCCCCTGCCCCTGTATATAAAGGAGCAAGGGGGAGGAGGTGCGGCCAGGCAAGGGGCGCGCCAGGAGGAGTCCTACTCCCACCGGGAGTAGGACTCCCCCCTTTTCCATGTTGGACTAGGACTTGGGGGGAGGAGAGAGAGAGGGGAAAGGAAAGGGGGGGCGCCGCCCCCCTCCTTGTACAATTCGGACTTGGGGGGAGGGGCGCGCGGCTGCCCCTTGGCCTCCTCTCTACTTCCTCCACTAGGCCCATTAAGGCCCATTAGGTTACCGGGGGGTTCCGGTAACCTCCCAGTACTCAGGTAAAATGCCGATTTCACCCAGAACACTTCCGATGTCCAAACATAGGCTTCCAATATATCAATCTTCATGTCTCAACCATTTCAAGACTCCTCGTCATGTCCGTGATCACATCCGGGACTCCAAACAACCTTCTGTACATCAAAACATATAAACTCAAAATGAAACTGTCATCGTAACGTTAAGCATGCGGACCCTACGGGTTCGAGAACAATGTAGACATGACCGAGACATGTCTCCGGTCAATAACCAATAGCGGAACCTGGATGCTCATATTGGCTCCTACATATTCTACGAAGATCTTTATCGGTCAGACCGCATAACAACATACGTTGTTCCCTTTGTCATTGGTATGTTACTTGCCCGAGATTCGATCGTCGGTATCTTAGTACCTAGTTCAATCTCGTTACCGGTAAGTCTCTTTACTCGTTTTGTAATACATCATCCTGCAACTAACTCATTAGTTGCAATGCTTGCAAGGCTTAAGTGATGCGCATTACCGAGAGGGCCCAGAGATACCTCTCCGACAATCGGAGTGACAAATCCTAATCTCGAAATACACCAACCCAACATGTACCTTTGGAGACACCTGTAGAGCACCTTTATAATCACCCAGTTACGTTGTGACGTTTGGTAGCACACAAAGTGTTCCTCCGGTAAACGGGAGTTGCATAATCTCATAGTCATAGGAACATGTATAAGTCATGAAGAAAGCAATAGCAACATACTAAATGATCAAGTGCTAAGCTAACGGAATGGGTCAAGTCAATCACATCATTCTCCTAATGATGTGATCCCGTTAATCAAATGACAACTCATGTCTATGGCTAGGAAACATAACCATCTTTGATCAACGAGCTAGTCAAGTAGAGGCATACTAGTGACACTCTATTTGTCTATGTATTCACACAAGTATTATGTTTCCAGTTAATACAATTCTAGCATGAATAATAAACATTTATCATGATATAAGGAAATAAATAATAACTTTATTATTGCCTCTAGGGCATATTTCCTTCAGTCTCCCACTTGCACTAGAGTCAATAATCTAGATTACACAGTAATGATTCTAACACCCATGGAGCCTTGGTGCTGATCATGTTTTGCTCATGGAAGAGGCTTAGTCAGCAGGTCTGCAACATTCAGATCCGTATGTATCTTGCAAATTTATATGTCTCCCACTTGGACTAAATCCGAATGGAATTGAAGCGTCTCTTGATGTTTTTGGTTCATTTGTGAAATCTGGATTCCTTCACCAAGGAAATTGCACCAGTATTATCACAAAAGGTTTTCATTGGACCCGATGCACTAGGTATGACACCTAGATCGGATATGAACTCCTTCATCCAGACTCCTTCATTTGCTGCTTCCAAAGCAGCTATGTACTCCGCTTCACATGTAGATCCCGCCACGACGCTTTGTTTAGAACTGCACCAACTGACAGCTCCACCGTTCAATGTAAACATGTATCCGGTTTGCGATTTAGAATCGTCCGGATCAGTGTCAAAGCTTGCATTAACGTAACCATTTATGATGAGCTCTTTGTCGCCTCCATATACGAGAAACATATCCTTAGTCCTTTTTCAGGTACTTCAGGATGTTCTTGACTGCTGTCCAGTGATCCACTCCTGGATTACTTTGGTACCTCCCTGCTAGACTTATAGCAAGGCACACATCAGGTCTGGTACACAGAATTGCATACATGATAGAACCTATGGCTGAACCATAGGGAACATCTTTCATTTTCTCTCTATCTTCTGCGGTGGCCGGACATTGAGTCTTACTCAACTTCACACCTTGTAACACAGGCAAGAACCATTTCTTTGCTTGATCCATTTTGAACTTCTTCAAAACTTTGTCAAGGTATGTGCTTTGTGAAAGTCCAATTAAGCGTCTTGATCTATCTCTATAGATCTTAATGCCCAATATGTAAGCAGCTTCACCGAGGTCTTTCATTGAAAAACTCTTATTCAAGTATCCCTTTATGCTATCCAGAAATTCTATATCATTTCCAATCAGTAATATGTCATCCACATATAATATCAGAAATGCTACAGAGCTCCCACTCACTTTCTTGTAAATACAGGCTTCTCCAAAAGTCTGTACAAAACCAAATGCTTTGATCACACTATCAAAGCGTTTATTCCAACTCCGAGAGGCTTGCACCAGTCCATAAATGGATCGCTGGAGCTTGCACACTTTGTTAGCTCCCTTTGGATTGACAAAACCTTCCGGTTGTATCATATACAAATCTTCTTCCAGAAATCCATTCAGGAATGCAGTTTTTACATCCATCTGCCAAATTTCATAATCATAAACTGCGGCAATTGCTAACATGATTCGGACAGACTTAAGCATCGCTACGGGTGAGAAGGTCTCATCGTAGTCAATCCCTTGAACTTGTCGAAAACCTTTCGCAACAAGTCGAGCTTTGTAGACAGTAACATTACCGTCAGCGTCAGTCTTCTTCTTGAAGATCCATTTATTCTCAATTGCTTGCTGATCAACGGGCAAGTCAACCAAAGTCCACACTTTGTTCTCATACACGGATCCCATCTCAGATTTCATGGCTTCTAGCCATTTTGCGGAATCTGGGCTCACCATCGCTTCTTCATAGTTCATAGGTTCATCATGATCTAGTAGCATGACTTCCAGAACAGGATTACCGTACCACTCTGATGCGGATCTTACTCTGGTTGATCTACGAGGTTCGGTAGTAACTTGATCTAAAGTTTCATGATCATTATCATTAGCCTCCTCACTAATTGGTGTAGGTGTCACAGAATCCGGTTTCTGTGATGTACTACTTTCCAATAAGGGAGCAGGTACAGTTACCTCATCAAGTTCTATTTTCCTCCCACTCACTTCTTTCGAGAGAAACTCCTTCTCTAGAAAGGATCCATTCTTAGCAACGAATGTCTTGCCTTCGGATCTGTGATAGAAGGTGTACCCAGCAGTCTCCTTTGGGTATCCTATGAAGACACATTTCTCCGATTTGGGTTCGAGCTTATCAGGTTGAAGTTTTTTCACATAAGCATCGCAGCCCCAAACTTTCAGAAATGACAACTTTGGTTTCTTGCCAAACCATAGTTCATAAGGCATCCGTCTCAACGGATTTTGATGGTGCCCTATTTAACGTGAATGCGGCCGTCTCTAAAGCATAACCCCAAAACGATAGCGGTAAATCTGTAAGAGACAGCATAGATCGCACCATATCTAGTAAAGTACGATTACGACGTTTGGACACACCATTACATTGTGGTGTTCCGGGTGGCGTGAGTTGCGAAACTATTCCGCATTGTTTCAAATGTAGACCAAACTCATAACTCAAATATTCTCCTCCAGGATCAGATCGTAGAAACTTTGTTTTCTTGTTACGATGATTTTCAATTTCACTCTGAAATTCTTTGAACTTTTCAAATGTTTCAGACTTATGCTTTATTAAGTAGATATACCCATATCTGCTTAAATCATCTGTGAAGGTGAGAAAATAACGATATCCGCCACGAGCCTCAACATTCATCAGACCACATACATCTGTATGTATGATTTCCAACAAATCTGTTGCTCTCTCCATAGTACCGGAGAACGGCGTTTTAGTCATCTTGCCCATGAGGCACGGTTCGCAAGTACCAAGTGATTCATAATCAAGTGGTTCCAAAAGTCCATCAGTATGGAGTTTCTTCATGCGCTTTACACCGATATGACCTAAACGGCAGTGCCACAAATAAGTTGCACTATCATTATCAACTCTGCATCTTTTGGTTTCAACATTATGAATATGTGTATCACTACTATCGAGATTCATCAAAAATAGACCACTCTTCAAGGGTGCATGATCATAAAAGATATTACTCATATAAATAGAACAACCATTATTCTCTGATTTAAATGAATAACCGTCTCGCATCAAACAAGATCCAGATATAACGTTCATGCTCAACGCTGGCACCAAATAACAATTATTTATGTCTAATACTAATCCCGAAGGTAGATGTAGAGGTAGCGTGCCGACCGCGATCACATCGACTCTGGAACCATTTCCCACGCGCATCATCACCTCATCCTTTGCCAGTGTTCGCTTAATCCGTAGTCCCTGTTTCGAGTTGCAAATGTTAGCAACGGAACCAGTATCAAATACCCAGGTGCTACTGCGAGCTCTAGTAAGGTACACGTCAATACCATGTATATCACATATACCTTTGTTCACCTTGCCATCCTTCTTATCCGCCAAATACTTGGGGCAGTCCCGCTTCCAGTGACCAGTCTACTTACAGTAGAAGCACTCAGTTTCAGGCTTAGATCCAGATTTGGGTTTCTTCTCCTGAGCAGCAACTTGCTTGCTGTTCTTCTTGAAGTTCCCCTTCTTCTTCCCTTTGCCCTTTTTCTTGAAACTAGTGGTCTTGTTGACCATCAACACTTGATGCTCCTTCTTGATTTCTACCTCCGCAGCCTTTAGCATTGCGAAGAGCTCAGGAATTGTCCTGTTCATCCCTTGCATATTATAGTTCATCACGAAGCTCTTGTAGCTTGGTGGCAGTGATTGGAGAATTCTGTCAATGATGCTATCATCCGGAAGATTAACTCCCAGTTGAATCAAGTGATTATGATACCCAGACATTTTGAGTATATGCTCACTGACAAAACTGTTCTCCTCCATCTTGCAGCTATAGAACTTATTGGAGACTTCATATCTCTCAATCCGGGCATTTGCTTGAAATATTAACTTCAACTCCTGGAACATCTCATATGCTCCATGACGTTCAAAACATCGTTGAAGACCCAGTTCTAAGCCGTAAAGCATGGCACACTGAACTATCGAGTAGTCATCAGCTTTGCTCTGCCAGACGTTCATAACATCTGGTGTTGCTCCAGCAGCAGGCATGGCACCCAGCGGTGCTTCGAGGATGTAATTCTTCTATGCAGCAATGAGGATAATCCTCAAGTTATGGACCCAGTCCGTGTAATTGCTACCATCATCTTTCAACTTTGCTTTCTCAAGGAACGCATTAAAATTCAACGGAACAACAGCAGGGGCCATCTATCTACAACCAAACATGAACAAGCAAGATACTATCAGGTACTAAGTTCATGATAAATTTAAGTTCGATTAATCATATTACTTAAGAACTCCCACTTAGAAAGACATCCCTCTAATCCTCTAAGTGATCGCGTGATCCAAATCAACTAAACCATAACCGATCATCACGTGAAATGGAGTAGTTTTCAATGGTGAACATCACTATGTTGATCATATCTACTATATGATTCACGCTCGACCTTTTGGTCTCAGTGTTTTGAGGCCATATCTGCATATGCTAGGCACGTCAAGTTTAACCTGAGTATTCTGCGTGTGCAAAACTGGCTTGCACCCGTTGTAGATGGACGTAGAGCTTATCACACCCGATCATCACGTGGTGTCTAGGCACGACGAACTTTGGCAACAGTGCATACTCAGGGAGAACACTTTTATCTTGAAATTTAGTGAGAGTTCATCTTATAATGCTACCGTCACTCAAAGCAAGATAAGATGCATAAAAGATAAACATCACATGCAATCAATATAAGTGATATGATATGGCCATCATCATCTTGTGCTTGTGATCTCCATCTCCAAAGCACCGTTATGATCACCATCGTCACCGGCGTGACACCTTGATCTCCATCGTAGCATCGTTGTCGTCTCGCCAATCTTATGCTTCTACAACTATCGCTACCGTTTAGTGATAAAGTAAAGCATTACAGACGATTGCATTGCATACAATAAAGCGACAACCATATGGCTCCTGCCAGTTGCCGATAACTTGGTTACAAAACATGATCATCTCATACAATAAAATTTAGCATCATGTCTTGACCATATCACATCACAACATGCCCTGCAAAAACAAGTTAGACGTCCTCTACTTTGTTGTTGCAAGTTTTACGTGGCTGCTACGGGCTTAGCAAGAACCGTTCTTACCTACACATCAAAACCACAACGATAGTTTGTCAAGTTGGTGTTGTTTTAACCTTCGCAAGGACCGGGCGTAGCCACACTCGGTTCAACTAAAGTTGGAGAAACTGACACCCGCCAGCCACCTGTGTGCAAAGCACGTCAGTAGAACCAGTCTCGCGTAAGCGTACGCGCAATGTCGGTCTGGGCCGCTTCATCCAACAATACCGCCGAACCAAAGTATGACATGCTGCTAAGAAGTATGACTTATATCGGCCACAACTCACTTGTGTTCTACTCATGCATATAACATCAACGCATAAAACCTGGCTCGGATGCCACTGTTGGGGAACGTAGTAATTTCAAAAAAATTCCTATGCACACGCAAGATCATGGTGATGCATAGCAACGAGAGGGGAGAGTGTTGTCCACGTACCCTCGTAGACCGAAAGAGGAAGCGTTAGCACAACGCGGTTGATGTAGTCGTAGGTCTTCATGGCCCGACCGATCAAGCACCGAAACTACGGCACCTCCGAGTTCTAGCACACGTTCAGCCCGATGACGATCCCCGGATTCTGATCCAGCAGAATGTCGGGGAAGAGTTCTGTCAGCACGACGGCGTGGTGACGAGCTTGATGTTCTACCGTCGCAGGGCTTCGCCTAAGCACCGCTACAATATTATCAAGGATTATGGTGGAGGGGGGCACCGCACACGGGTAAGAGATCAATGATCAATTGTTGTGTCTATGGGGTGCCCCCTGCCCCCGTATATAAAGGAGCAAGGGGGAGGAGGTGCGGCCAGGCAAGGGGCGCGCCAGGGGAGTAGGACTCCCCCCTTTTCCATGTTGGACTAGGACTTGGGGGGGAGGAGAGAGAGGGGAAAGGAAAGGGGGGGAGCCGCCCCCCCTCCTTGTCCAATTCGGACTTGTGGGGGAGGGGCGTGCGGCTGCCCCTTGGCCTCCTCTATACTTCCTCCACTAGGCCCATGAAGGCCCATTAGGTTACCGGGGGTTCCGGTAACCTCCCGGTACTCCGGTAAAATGCCGTTTTCACCCGGAACACTTCCGATGTCCAAACATAGGCTTCCAATATATCAATCTTCATGTCTCGACCATTTCGAGACTCCTCGTCATGTCCGTGATCACATCCGGGACTCTAAACAACCTTCGGTACATCAAAACATATAAACTCAAAATGAAATTGTCATCGTAATGTTAAGTGTGCGGACCCTACAGGTTCGAGAACAATGTAGACATGACCGAGACACATCTCCGGTCAATAACCAATAGCGGAACCTGGATGCTCATATTGGCTCCTACATATTCTATGAAGATCTTTATCGGTCAGACCGCATAACATCATACGTTGTTCCCTTTGTCATCGGTATGTTACTTGCCCGAGATTCGATCGTCGGTATCTTAATACCTAGTTCAATCTCGTTACCGGCAAGTCTCTTTACTCGTTCTGTAATACATCATCCCGCAACTAACTCATTAGTTGCAATGCTTGCAAGGCTTAAGTGATGTGCATTACCGAGAGGGCCCAAAGATACCTCTCCGACAATCGGAGTGACAAATCCTAATCTCGAAATATGCCAACCCAACATGTACCTTTGGAAACACCTGTAGAGCACCTTTATAATCACCCAGTTACGTTGTGACGTTTGGTAGCACACAAAGTGTTCCTCCGGTAGACGGGAGTTGCATAATCTCATAGTCATAGGAACATGTATAAGTCATGAAGAAAGCAATAGCAACATACTAAACGATCAAGTGCTAAGCTAACGGAATGGGTCAAGTCAATCACATCATTCTCCTAATGATGTGATCCTGTTAATAAAATGACAACTCATGTCTATGGCTAGGAAACATAACCATCTTTGATCAACGAACTAGTCAAGTAGAGGCATACTAGTGACACTCTGTTTGTCTATGTATTCACACAAGTATTATGTTTCCGGTTAATACAATTATAGCATGAATAATAAACATTTATCATGATATAAGGAAATAAATAATAACTTTATTATTGCCTCTAGGGCATATTTCCTTCAGTATTTGGTGGATAAGAAGGATGGCAGAGTGAAAGGTATATTTGGTATACATGTTATTGATGTGTACCTTACTAATGCTCGTAGTAGCGCCTGGGTATTTGATACTGGTTCTGTTGCTCATATTTGCAACTCAAAATAGGGCTACAGATTAAACAAAGATTGGCTAAGGATGAGGTGATGATGCGCGTCGGAAATGGTTCCAAGGTTGATGTGATCGCCGTCGGCACGCTACCTCTACATCTACCTTTAGGATTAGTTTTAGACCTGAATAATTGTTATTTGGTGCCAGCATTGAGCATGAACATTATATCTGGATCTTGTTTGATACGAGATGGTTATTCATTTAAATCAGAGAATAATGGTTGTTCTATTTATATGAGTAATATCTTTTATGGTCATGCACCCTTGATGAGTGGTCTATTTTTGTTGAATCTCGATCGTAGTGATACACATATTCATAATATTGAAGCCAAAAGATGCAAACTTAATAATGATAGTGCAATTTATTTGTGGTGATGTCGTCTAGGTCATATTGGTGTAAAGCGCATGAAGAAACTCCATGCTGATGGGCTTTTGGAATCACTTGATTATGAATCACTTGATGCTTCTAGGCAAGATGACTAAGACTCCGTTCTCCAGAACAATGGAGCGAGCCACTGACTTATTGGAAATAATACATACTGATGTATGTGGTCCAATGAGTGTTGAGGCTCGCGGCAGGTATCGTTATTTTCTGACCTTCACAGATGATTTGAGCAGACATGGGTATATCTACTTAATGAAACATAAGTCTAAAACATTTGAAAAATTCAAAGAATTTTAGAGTGAAGTGGAAAATCATCGTAACAAGAAAATAAAGTTTTTACGATCTGATCATGGAGGTGAATATTTGAGTTACGAGTTTGGTCTTCATTTGAAACAATGTGGAATAGTTTCGCAACTCACGCCACCTGGAACACCATAGCGTAATGGTGTGTCCGAACATCGTAACCGTACTTTATTATATATGGTGCGATCTATGATGTCTCTTACCGGTTTGCCGCTATCATTTTGGGGTTATGCTTTAGAGACGGCTGCATTCACATTCAATAGGGCACCACCTAAATCCATTGAGACGACACCATATGAAATGTGGTTTAGCAAGAAGCCTAATCTGTAGTTTCTTAAAGTTTGGGGCTGCGATGCTTATGTGAAAAAGCTTCAACCTGATAAGCTCGAACCCAAATCGAAAAAATGTTCTTTATAGGATACCCAAAGGAAATTGTTGGGCACACCTTCTATCACAGATCCCAAGGCAAGATATTCGTTGCTAAGAATGGATCCTTTCTAGAGAAGGAGTCTCTCTCGAAAGAAGTGAGGGGGAGGAAAGTAGAACTTGATGAGGTAATTGTACCTTCTCTCGAATTGGAAAGTAGTTCATCACAGAAATCAGTTCCAGTGATTCCTACACCAATTAGTGAGGAAGTTGACGATGATGATCATGAAACTTCAGATCAAGTTACTACCGAACCTCGTAGGTTAACCAGAGTATGTTCCGCACCAGAGTGGTACGGTGATCCTTTTCTGGAAGTCATGCTACTAGACCATGACGAACCTACGAACTATGAGGAAGCGATGATGAGCCCAGATTCCGCTAAATGGTCGAGGCCATGAAATCTGAGATGGGATCCATGTATGAGAACAAAGTGTGGACTTTGGTTGACTTGCCCGATGGTCGGCTAGCCATAGAGAATAAATGGATCTTCAAGAAGAAGACTGACACTGACAGTAATGTTACTGTCTACAAATCTTGACTTGTTGCGAAAGGTTTTCGACAAGTTCAAGGAGTTGACTACGATGAGACCTTCTCACCCGTAGCGATGCTTAAGTCTGTTCGAATCATGTTAGCAATTGCCGCATTTTATGATTATGAAATTTGGCAAATGGATGTCAAAACTGCATTCCTTAATGGATTTCTCAAAGAAGAGTTGTATATGATGCAACCAGAAATTTTTGTCGATCCTAAAGGTGCTAACTAAGTGTGCAAACTCCAGCGATCCATTTATGGACTGGTGCAAGCATCTTGGAGTTGGAATATATGCTTTGATAGTGTGATCAAAGCATATAGTTTTATACAGACTTTTGGAGAAGCCTGTATTTACAAGAAAGTGAGTGGGAGCTCTGTAGCATTTCTAATATTATATGTGAATGACATATTGTTGATTGGAAATAATACATAGCATAAAAGGATACTTGAATAAGAATTTTTTAGTGAAAGACCTCGGTGAAGCTGCTTATATATTGGGCATCAAGATCTATAGAGATAGATCAGGACGCTTAATTGGACTTTCACAAAGCACATACCTTGATGAAGTTTTGAAGAAGTTCAAAATGGATCAATCAAAGAAAGGGTTCTTTGCCTATGTTACAAGGTGTGAAGTTGAGTCAGACTCAATGCCCGACCACTACAGAAGATAAAGAGAAAATGAAAGTCATTCCCTATGCCTCAGCCATAGGTTCTATCATGTATGCAATGTTGTGTACCATACCTGACGTGTGCCTTGCTATAAGTTTAGCAGGGAGGTACCGAAGTAATCCGGAGTGGATCATTGGACGGCGATCAAGAACATCCTGAAATACCTGACAAGGACTAAGGATATGTTTCTCGTTTATGGAGGTGACAAAGAGTTTGTCGTAAATGGTTACGTCGATGCAAGCTTTGACATTGATCCAGATGACTCAAAGTCGCAAACCGGATACGTATTTATATTGAATGGTGGAGCTGTAAGTTGGTGCAGTTCCAAGCAGAGCATCGTGGGGGATCTATGTGTGAAGCGGAGTACATAGCTGCTTCAGAAGCAGCAAATGAAGGAGTCTGGATGAAGGAGTTCATATCCAATCTAGGTGTAATACCTAGTGCATCGGGTCCGATGAAAATATTTTGTGACAATACTGGAGCAATTGCCTTGGCGAAGGAATCCAGATTTCACAAGAGAACTAAACACATCAAGAGACGCTTCAACTCCATCCGCGATCAAGTCAAGGAGGGAGACATAGAGATTTGCAAAGTACATGTGGATCTTAATGTTGCAGACCCGTTGACTAAACCTCTTCCATGAGCAAAACATGATCAACACCAAGACTCCATGGGTGTTAGAATCATTACTATGTAATCTAGATTATTGACTCTAGTGCAAGTGGGAGACTGAAGGAAATATGCCCTAGAGGCATTAATAAAGTTGTTGTTTATATTTCCTTATATCATGATAAATGTTTATTATTCATGCTAGAATTGTATTAACCAGAAACTTAGTACATGTGTGAATACATAGACAAAACAGAGTGTCCCTAGTATGCCTCTACTTGACTAGCTCGTTAATCAAAGATGATTAAGTTTCCTAACCATAGATATGTTTTGTCATTTGATGAACGGGATCACATCATTAGAGAATGATGTGACGGACAAGACCCATCCGTTAGCTTAGTGTAATGATCATTAAGTTTTATTGCTATTTCTTCTTCGTGCCTTATACATATTCCTCTGACTATGAGATTATGCAACTCCCGAATACCGGAGGAACACCTTGTGTGCTATTTGACGTCACAACGTAACTGGGTGATTATAAAGATACTCTACAGGTGTCTCTCAAGGTGTTTGTTGGATTGGCATAGATCAAGATTAGGATTTGTCACTCTGAGTATCGGAGAGGTATCTCTGGGCCCTCTCGGTAATGCACATCACTATAAGCCTTGCAAGCAATGTGATTAATGAGTTAGTTGCGGGATGATGCATTACGAAACGAGTAAAGAGAATTGCCGGTAACGAGATTGAACTAGGTATGATGATACCGAGGATCGAATCTCAGGCAAGTAACATACCGATGACAAAGGGAATAACGTATGTTGTTATTACAGTTTGATCGATAAAGAACTTCGTAGAATATGTAGGAACCAATATGAGCATCCAGGTTCCGCTATTGGTTATTGACCGGAGATGTGTCTCGGTCATGTCTACATAGTTGTCGAACCCGTAGGGTCCGCACGCTTAACGTTTTATGACGATTTGTATTATGAGGTATGTGTTTTGGTGACCGAAGTTTGTTCGGAGTCCCGAATGAGATCACGAACATGACGAGGAGTCTCGAAATGGTTGAGAGGTAAAGATTGAAATATTGGAAGGTTATATACGGACACCGCAATGGTTCCAAAGAGGTTCCGGGATTTATCAGAGTACCAGGAGGTTACCGGAACCCCCCGGGAAAGTTATCATGGGCCATAGTGGAGAGGAGGAGGCAGGCCACGGGAGGTGCCCTCCAAGCCAATCCGAATTGGACAAGTGGTGGGGGCGCGGCCCCCCTTTCCTTCTCCCTCTCCACCTCTTTCCCCTTTCCCCCTCTCCGTTGGAAGGAAGGGGGGAGCCGACTAGGACTAGGAGTCCTAGTGGGACTCCCCCCACTTGGCGCGCCCCTAGGGCCGGCCAGCCTCCCCTGCCCTCCTTTATATACGGGGGCGGGGCCACCCCATAGGTACACCACTAGTTCTCTTAGCCGTGTGCGGTGCCGCTCTCCACAGTTTACTCCTCCGGTCATAGCGTCATACTGCTTAGGCGAAGCACTGCGCGCGGATCACATCACCATCACCGTCACCACGCCGTCGTGCTGACGGAACTCTCCCTCGACCCTCTGCTAGATCAAGAGTTCGAGGGACGTCATCGAGTTGAACGTGTGCTGAACTCGGAGGTGTCGTATGTTCGATACTAAGATCGGTTGGATCATGAAGACGTTCGACTACATCAACTACGTTAACCTAAAGCTTCCGCTTTCGGTCTACGATGGTACGTGGACACACTCTCCCCCTCTCGTTGCTATGCATCTCTTAGATAGATCTTGCGTGATCGTAGATTTTTTTTTTGAAATTGCATGCTACGTTCCCCAACAGCTGCCTCCGGTTGTCCAATGGTAAGTCCTACATGCTAGTAAATAACCACGATGTGTGTCATCCAAGTCATCAGTTTTCTTCAAAAGTT
The DNA here is from genome assembly GCF_056163025.1 of Triticum urartu. NCBI lineage: Eukaryota > Viridiplantae > Streptophyta > Magnoliopsida > Poales > Poaceae > Triticum > Triticum urartu. Next base: position 535,117,787 of record NC_141876.1, read on the forward strand.
CACAATAGTACCATAATTATTTTGGAAAAAAGAGACGTCACCAAACAAGAAATATTAAGGAAATTTACTCAAACATACATATTTATGTAAAACAAAAACATGTAATTCATAATTCGTGAAGAATGCAAAATAGGAAATTCGGCCAAAAAGATGTAATTGTGAAATATCGTGTAGTAAATGTGGCATGATAGACAAACAGCGCAGACTGGGAAGGCACGTAAGCAATAGCACTAGAAATCATTTTTGTATGAAAAAATCACTTTGAGAGATATAACTTGAAGTAAAACACTATTGATAGTTGAGGTACCGACTTTGCATGATAGTCGAGTTTATGGATTAAAGTTACCCTTGGAATATAATTGAAGGTTAAAGACACATCTTCGATACAAATCAACAATAGTAAGATTAATACCTTTGATGTTTTTTTATAAAGAACCACCAATGGAAGTCACATCTAAATCAGTATGAGACTACAATTACTCATAAAGACCCAGGGACTCCTTTTCTTCGACTTCTTCTTGTCATGTACAATGTATCAATAACCTAATACACTTTTTATATATGCTCTTGTGTTGTTTAGATACAGAGGCCGTGGGTTTAACCTCCTTTTCAAAAGAAAAAGAAATGCAAAGATTGGCTACAACCATTTTCTATATTAGATGATACTCCGCGCATTACCGTGGTAACTGTGTTAAAACAAATGCATAAATAGGTGTTTAGAAATAGCTATAACTAGTGGGAAAACAAATCTAAGAGTGTTTTTGATTTACATTTAAAAAAATTCTTAAGAGTGTTTTCGATTTACATTTGAAAAACATAAAAAAACTAAAGTATGCGACAAAATGATGTGTACAAAATGAAAAGCTTTTGAATGAAACTTAACACGATATCATATTTTAACAAAAATGTGAAGTATGAACTTTTTTTTTGCTCCAACGACTGGCCAACACATATACCGTCTATGACCACAAATATTAACGCAAAAAAAAATATTAACTTGTGACTGACATGGACGACTTCATTGCTCGAAAATAAGACATGCATGACTTGAAGAAGTGACGTCGTTTGCATGGATAGAGTAATGACAAAAACGTAGTCCTCCATTCCAAACTTAAGGTATAGTAGTTTTTTCAAAGTCAAACATGTGCATGTTTGACCAAGTTTTTGGAATAAAAATATCAACATCTACAGTACCAAATTTGTATTATTATATCCATCACGAAAAGTTTATCTATTTTGTTTTGTAGATGTCGATATTTTATTCTATAATCTTGGTCAAATATACACAAGTTTGACTTGCACGAAAATCGATTCACCGTATATTCTAAAACAGAGGGCGTATAAGTATATGCATGACTTTCAGGTGCCATGGATTTTGATCGGACGGCTATCAATAACTATTCCCAACTAAGTGTTTGTAATTTTGGCCATCATTACTTAAATATACAATTCTGAATGTGCGCCATCGCGTCGATGCCAATTATGAATGTGTGCAGTCGCGTCGATGTCGATGATGTGTGATACATGTGCGAATGTGCTTCAGTACATGTGGGTTCCATGCACGTATAGCAGGTGTGCAGCAGTGCATGACTGGTGTCTGTTTCCGTGTTTCGCGCATGCATGTTATAGTACATGCAACTAGAAACGACGTGCTCCCACACTATCGCAGAAGCTAGCTGCTTGCTCCGGCACGGTTTCATGGGGCGGAGATCCCAAAATTGCTGCTGATCAAATACAGCACGCGGGAACATGGTTTCTAGTATCTCCCTTGTCCTTTCGTGGTGCGTTGTCAAACGAGTATGCGGCCGTTTGTCTTGCTCAGACGACTGGATAGAGTCGACGTGATATATATATTATCGGTTTCCCGGAAGCGACCCTCACGACGAAGAAAGAAGTGGGCGGGCTATGATTTGATGTGTGGATTTCTACTAAGTGACCAACATATTTGGTTAACGAAATGGGGGTGGCTGGGCTAGCAGACAGCTCTCGCACGGGTCTGTCAAGTCGCGTGTTCTCTCATGTCATGTCTCAGATCGATCGTTGTAGATCGTGCCATGTACTACATGTAAACCAGCTTTGTGGATAGGAAGCTTCGTACGCAAAGGGTGGACTGCCCGGGCAGGGAACCAATGGAAGTAATTTCAGATTGGTGGCCCGCCATGTCAAATCCATTTGGTTTGTGATGACATGTACTTGCAGCACGATCGACCTTGTATACATATCATGCACACAGTAATGCAGTTGCGATCAATCCACTTCCATAGATAGTGCGCGTCGTTTGGACGCGTGCGTTTTACAATAATTATGACATGATGAAGAGTGCCGGAGGGTGATCTTTCCAGAAGGTTTAAGATCGTACCATTAATTAATGGTCATAGTGTGCACTATACGTATCGACTCCTCTGCTCCGATTCAATTTCCTTTTGGCAAATTAAAATCCTGCTTGCAAACTACACATAGCTTACATGGTTTGGTTCCTTTATGTTTCAATTTCTAAACATGGTACCAGTGCTCGCGTATTTACTTACTGGGTTTATTTCAGTCTTTCCGACATTTTTTTTCCGGTGATATGGTGTGCCCATAAAGTATAAGATGCATGTGATCAGTCTCTTCAAGATGCTCATAAGACTAGGTATGCATGCGTTCATTTTATAAGTGGTGAGTGTACGAGTGTGTGTTGTGTTTCTAAAACAAAATTAACAAAGATCAGAAGGAGCCAGAAGATGCTTTACATACAAAAGCTATACCCAAGGCCAATGGACGAAAAACAAAATTACTGCATGACAAAGATCGAAGCAAACAAACTACCTCCAAAGATAAAGAGAGTACCGAAGAAGATGATACCACCCATGCTCCAGCAGCCAAACACCGACGAGATGCATCTGCTAACTCAAAAAAATAGTCTCCAGCAAGGGAAGCTAACGCCTAGGAGCATCCTCGGAATCTCGATGTAAATTTTATTATGTTTGAGATGCTTTATATTTTTGTTGAACTTTTATAGATATATCTAATCCTTTCCGCAAAAAAGTACCATCGCTTATGTCGGTGAACCAAGCCTTCTCAGAACCGCTAGCATGTTAACTGGGAAAGACCAGCGTGGATATGTGTGAGGATCGGCTACTACCTAGCGCAAAAGGATGAGAGAAGACCATCAGCAGGGAAAATATGAGATGGCCCGAAGGCGAGCTTGACCCTGGACCCACCAATGCCTCTCAACGCTCACTGCCTTTTGCACCCACCGCCAAAACTGACCAGGGAAACGGCACGGGCGTCACGGCGAGCTTGACCCTGGACCTTCACATCCTGACCCGGGCAGCTGCAGCACTGCAGCAGCGCGTGATGGCATGCACGGGCTGCATCGCTTTTGCGTTGACGTGCACCAACAACGCATGGTGCAAAACAAGCCGGTGCCTGCCATCGCCGCTTCCGTGACTCTTATCCACTCGCTTCTACTCCCTCCGTAAACTAATATAAGAGCGTTTATATTAGTTTACAGAGGGAGTAGTATCTCCTTGCATAATTAGCTTCCGTACGTGCAGCTTCCCGTTCCTTTTTTCACTTGCAAGACGTGTATGTTGGGTGTGGATAACCACCCAACGCACTCTCAAACAAGTCTCAGGCTATGATCGTTCTGTGGTGAAGGTTAGCATCAGTAAACAGCAAGCCGTGCACGTACTCTGTCTGCGCCCTGTCGCCCGAAGAATCCGATGCGGCTTCCTGAAACCAGCTAGCCGCTACACCGCGTAACTTATTCACACCGTTCCTTTCAGAAAAAAAAAAAGAATAAAGATCTTTACAGTGGGTGGCTCCCGAACCGCCCTGACATATCGAGCATCAACCTGCCTCAGTCGAAATCGAGCATCAACCTGCCTCAGTCCACTGCTACCGCCTCAGATGCGAGTGCCATTTGTTTCTTTTTGAATTATAATTTTTTTAGATTTTTTTGTTGCTTACCGCATGTGTCATGTGGTACTGCGGTTTGTTTCTGGTCACGAGTTTCATGCACAGTCCCCCGTCGGGCACGGGACCTCCTACTTGACGTCTGGTGCAACGCAACTCGACCAAACAGAGATAACCTCCTTAAATTCAACAAAGAGTTTATGATTTTGAAAAAGTATTCACAAATTTTTCAAAAAATCATGGATCTGAAAGAAGTTTGTGAATTTGTAGAAATAATAATGAATTTGAAAACTGTCCAGATTTTTTTTTAAGTTTGTCAATTTGAAAAAAACATGAATTCAAAAAAGTATGTAAATTTTTAAAATGCTCATCAATTTCAAAAAAGTTTATGAACTTAAGAAAAGGTTCATAAAATTGATTCTTTTTATAAAAGTTAATGAAAATTGCAAAAATATTGCTAATTTGTAAAATAATCACGAAATTTGAAAAGTTCCTGAATCTGGAAAAATAAAATTGAAAAAATTTCATAAAATTTTAGAAATCACAAATTTGAAAAAGTTCACTAACTTGTGTAAAGTTCACAAATTTGAAAAAAATGAATATGAAAATAGCTCCTGCATTGAAAACAAAAGAAAAAAGAAAGAAGAATAACCAGACAAAAAAGGCCAAAAACAGAAAAAGGAAAAACGGTTGGGAGATTCACAGAAACTTGCTTGCGTAGGTGTGACACCCTATGTGACACGCTCTGTGGCAAATTTTCGTCCCGACTTGGCCGACCCATTTGGATGTTGTGGCGATATGAAAATATCTTAAAAAATCTGTAAGAGGTGGGAATCAAACTCCTTATGCTCACGAGGCATTCTCGCTAGCCAGTAGGGCTGGCAAGTGCTTCTGACATTCACACAGTGCGAACTCCTAAAAAATGTACAGCAACGGATCCTATTTTTTTTCAAAGCAATTCGACCAACCTCTTGGAAAATGTGAACAGAGTTCTTAAAAATGTGACCAATTGTTTGAAACCATGAACAGAATTTTGAGATACTGAACAATATTTGAACACTTATAGAAACATGTGAATTTTTTAAAATTCGAACACAAAATTAAAATCATGAACAATTTTCAAAAACTGTGTAGAAATATTGGAAAATGTGAACATATTTAGAAATTCTGAACATTTTTTAATTTGTTAAAGGAAATTGAAAACAGAGACATTTTTTCAACTGTTGAACATTTTCTAAAACTCGGAAATTTTATAAATTCCAGAAGATTTCTTGAAAACACAAAAAGTTTTAAAATTTGAAAAACTGGAACACATTTGAAGTTCTGAACATATTATGGAAAAGGCAGACAAACTCTGAAAAAATATGTTTTTCATTAAAACCGAAACATTTATTTTAAAAGAAAATAAAAAATAAAAACATGAATAACTTAATGATATGCAAACATTTTTTGAAAAACATGAACAGTTTTTCAAATGGGAACAAATGTATAAAACCTGAACAAATTATGGAAATTACGAACAAAAACTGAAATCCTGATTATTTTTTTGAAAAATGTGAACACATTTTTAAAAACATGCTTTTTTTTAATTCTGAACATTCTCTGAATTTTGAACAATTAATAAAAAAATCCGAAAAATCAAGAGCATGAATAAATTGTGAACAATTTTTGAAAATTGGAAATTGTTTTGATATTCTGACCATTTTCTGAAAAGTTGTGAAAAAGTTGTACCAAAACATGCTGAACAACTTTTTTTAATAACTAGAACTTTTTGAAATCTTGAACAAAATTTTTAAAAATGAACATTTATTTGAATTGATGAGCAAAATTTGAACTCAAGAACAATTATTAAATTTTTCAACATTTTGGAAATTTTCGGCATTTCTTCATAAACGTGAATAAAAAATGAAGAAAGGAAAAACAAACTTGAAAAAGGAAAAAGAAAGAAGAAAACAAACAGTAAAAAGGAAAAATAAAGAAGAGAAGAAGAAGAAACAAAAAAATGACACACTGAAAAAGAAAAAGAAAACAGAAATAAAATGGAAAACCAGTAAAAGAAAATAAACCGGTTCAGGAACCTTTTAAAAGGTTTCCAAAACCGGATGATGTTGTAGGCGAACTGCCTACGCAAATTGGGCCGGCGAATCGCGTCGCTCGGTCGCTTCGCCTCAACAACAAGGCGAACCTTGTCTCAAAAAAACAACAAGGCGAACCAGCTCCACGTGCCTCTTCTCAAAAAAAAAAAAGCTCCACGCGCCTGGTTCCTCATTCGCTCAGTTTCGTAGTTGACAGATCATGGTTGACCAGTTAACTGTTGACTTTTGTAGAAAATCCGAAATAACATAAATACAAAAAACAAAAAGGTTCACGAATTCAAATAACTTCACAGAAAAGATCACTTATTTCGGACAAAGTTGATAATTTTTAATAAAAAAAATATATCAATTTTGAAGAAGACTTCATAAAATTCCTCAATTTTTTTAAAAAACTAGACTTTTGAAAAATAAGTTCATCGATTTTGGGAGAAAAATTGATTTTGAAAAAAGTTCATCAATCTTGAAAAAAATTTCATCAATCAGAAAAGAAGTTCATATACTTTTAACAAAGTTCACAATGTGTAAAAATTACATTGATTTTGCAAAAAATCATCTTCTATGAAAAAAAAGATTAAAAATTTGAAAATAGTTCGTCAGTTTTCAGAAACGATTTATAGAATTTGGAAAAAGTTCATGCATTTCAAAAAAAGAAATAAGAAATAAGAGTAAAAGTAAAAGTAAAGAAATGGAAAGGAAAAAGGAAAATTGAAAAGGAAAGAAAAAACCAAACAAAACCTTTCCATAAAAAACATATCGAAATTAAGAAGGAAAAACTGACTAAGAAGCTTCAAAGTTCTCGTATTTCAGAAATTGCTCTTAAATTTTCCAAAACAAATCCCGGCTTTTTAAAGGTGTTCGTGATTTAAGAAAATATTCTAAAATTTCAAAAATATTCACCAATTTTTTAAATTTTGATTTTGAAAATATGTTCATGAATTTGACATAAAAATGGAATAGGGAAATAAAAATAAAATAAACAAATTCAAAAAAATAAAAGAACAAATGAAAATGAAAATAGGAAAGAAAAAGCAGAAATGAAAACAAAAACCAAAAAATAGGTGTGTGCAGTATGGGGTGTGCGTTATACATGGGACCTAGTTCGGTCGGCCCAATTGATGTAGCGACAAGGAGTTGCATGATACATGGGGAAATGGGATTCGCAATCATGCATTGTGACACCCTCGATTCAATCATACACTAATCATACACGCAAACATGTACGATAAAGATCAGGGACTCACGGGAAGATATCACAACACAACTCTAAACACAAATGAAAGTCATACAAGCTTCATATTACAAGCCATGGGCCTCGAGGGCTCGAATACATAGCTCGATATATAAGCAAGTCAGCGGAAGCAATAATATCTGAGTATAGACATAAAGTTAGACAAGACTTCCTTAAGAAAGCAAGCACAAACTTGAACGATCGAAGAGGCAAGGCATCCTGCTTGGGACCTCCTAACTACTCTTGGTCGTCGGCGGCCTCCACGTAGTAGTAGGCACCCTCGGGGTAGTAGTAGTAGTCGTCGGGGTGGCATCTGGCTCCTGGGATCCACCATCTGGTTGCAATAACCGGAAAGAAAGAAGAAGGCGGGAAAGGGGTAGCAAAGCAACCGTGAGTACTTATCCAAAGTACTCGCAAGCATCAGATCTATACTAAGTATGCATTGGTATCAAATGGAAGGGTTGTATCTAAAGGAAATATGCCCTAGAGGCAACAATAAATTTGTTATTTTATATTTCCTTATATCATGATAAATTTTTATTATTCATGCTAGAATTGTATTAACCGGGAACATAGGTGTGGATACATAGGCAAAAACACAGTGTCCTTGTAAGCCTCTACTAGACTACCTCGTTAATCAAAGATGGTTAAGTTTCCTAACCATAGACATGTGTTGTCATTTGATGAACGGGATCACATCATTAGGAGAATGATGTGATGGACAAGACCCATCCGTTAGCTTAGCATGTTGATCGTTTAGTTTTATTGCTATTGATTTCTTCATGTCAAATACATATTCCTTCGACTATGAGATTATATGTGACGCCCTCGATTCAATCGTACACTAATCATACATGCAAATGTGTACGATCAAGATCAAGGACTCACGGGAAGGTATCACAACACAACTCTAGATTAAAATTAAAATAATACAAGCTTTATATTACAAGCCAGGTGCCTCGAGGGCTCGAATACATAAGCTCGAATACACAAGAGTCAGTGGAAGCAACATTATCTGAGTACAGACATGAGTTAAACAAGTTTGCCTTAAGAAGGCCAGCACAAAAGTAACAACGATCGAAAAGGCAAGGCCTCCTGCTTGGGAGCCTCATAACTACTCCAAGTCGTCAGCGGTCGTCTTGTAGTAGTAGGTACCCTCGGGGCTAGTGGTAATTATCAGTGGTGTCGTCTGGCTCCTGGAATCCGTCATCTGGTCGCAACAATCAGGTATGGGGGAAAAAGAAGTAGCAAAGCAACCGTGAGTACTCATCCAAAGTACTCAGCAAGCAAAGATCTACACTACATATGCAACATTATCAAAGAAAGGCTGTATATGTGGAGTGGGCTGCAGAAGTGCCAGAATAAGAGGGGGAGAAGCTAGTCCTATTGAAGACTAGCATCTGCTGGAAACCACTATCTTGCAGCAACAGGAGGGAGTGGAGTAGCATAAAGTAAAGTAGTAGTAGTAGTGTTATCAACCTCGGCCAGAGATCCTTTCTCGACTCCCTGCGAGAAAGCAATCCCAGAGCCATACTATCCATTTCTCATATCCATGTCTCATCTCAAGTATATATCCAGTTCTAGTTGTATCGATCGGGATACAACTCCAAGTGTCCGTTACCGTAGGGCAGGCTATCGATAGATGTTTTCTTCCCTGCAGGGGTACACCAACTTACCCACCACGCTTGATTAACTCTGCCCGGACACACTTTCCTGGGTCATGCCCGGCCTCGGCCAAACAATACGCCGCAACCCGACCTAGGCTTAATAGAGAGGTCAAGCACGCCGGACTAAACCTATGCCCCCAGGGGTCATGGGCCATCTCCCCGGAAACTCCTGCACGTTGCGTACGCGGCCGGTGAGCAGACCTAACTACCTCCTTCAACAAGGCAGGAGCTTACGCAGTCCAACCCGGCACGCGCCACTCAGTCGCTGACGTCGAGTAAGCTTCGGCTGATGCATACGACGCAGAACGCCCATACAATGCCCACGTGATGGTTAGTGCTATCAGGCCAGTTACCCCTCGGATCAAATATTCAAATCGTAGTGGATTAGGAACGCGCGGTAACAAGCAGAGACTCACGAAAGATGTGACCCTGTTGCCCCGTCTCGAGTACTTGCGGCAAGGGCTAAGAATGCCCGGCCACGCCTCGTAAGTATCTCGCGGGCACCTTCCAGGTCAAACCGACTCCACATCACTCGCTATTAAGCTCACGCGGTACCCCTCAGGGCCGACCCGTCTTTAATAACATGGCTCAGGGTAAAGTCATAGTAACCATAGTAACTGTGTGTCTAACACCAAGGGGGAAAACCCGAGGAATCACCCCCGGTGAATTCCACTCGATGTTATCATCAAGGTGAACGTAAGAGGATCCACCCTCGAGGTTCACACTTGAGGGGTTGCACGGCAGAGTCGTATCGGAAGTGGTTAAGGAGGAAATCACCCTCGATGACCACGACCCAATAGCTACACTACAGGATTAACATCAGAAGTGCTAATGAGGTGTCACCCTCGGCACTCGATAGTAACTCTGCAGAGTCGTACAACTAGGGGGGGTGATGTGCGGTTTCGGGGCCTGGACGTCGATCACGTTGATCGAGTCATCGAACATAAAGCGGGGCAACTGGGACAAGGTGGGGGTCACTGATGGATCACTAACCAACCTATACTAAGCAGTTTAGGATAAGCAGATAAGGTATGAAAGCAGGTAACAACAACAGACTATGCATCAGAGTAGGATCATATAGAAAGCAGTAGCAGTTCTAATGCAAGCATGAGAGGGAAAGAAATGGGCGATATTAGAATTCTCAAGGGGGGTTTGCTTGCCTGGAAGCTCTGCTGAAAAGGAAGAGTCGTCGTCGTAGTCGATCACAAGGGCATCAACGTCGGACTCGGGGTCTACCGGAGAGAAGAGGGGGAAGAAACAATAAATATAAAGCAAACAAAGCATCACAAAGCATAACATGGCAATATGTTGTGCCGGGTGTGACCTAACGTATGGCTACACGATATATGTAAATGCGGAATTCAACCGGGAATGTTTTTCCGGTTCCGGACCTGTGTCAGACAAATGACCGGAGGGGGAATGTTTCATGTTCAGATAGATAGAGGCATCTGACAGGTATGTGGGTAGCGTATTCGGGTTCGTCACGTTTTTCTGAGCAACTTTTATGTAGAAAACTTTTTCATCCGATTTACGGATTATTTTCTATGAATTATCAAAGATTTAAAGATTTTCTGAAATATTTTTATTTAATCTAATCCAAATTTGACCAAGTCAAAATGACTAGTCAAAAAGGAGGGATGTGGCCCACATGTCATTGGCACATAATTTAATTGATGGCTAAACTAAAACAGAGGGGTTAAAATTAACATAGGGGGCCACATGACATAGGCTAGCAATTATCCTAAGTAGTACTAATTAGTCTAACTACTCTGACCACTAAGTATTTAAATAACCTAAACTAATCAGGGCCATCCCCACTTGGCAGTGAGCCAGCCCTGCCTCCCACGCACACACACAACACACTCACGCACACAGTTCTGTTTTCTGCTAAAAAAAGGATAGCATTTTGTGATTTTCATCGAATTTAAACTATGCACCAAATAGGTTTGGTCCAATGGAAACATTTGAGCATTGTCAAGTGTACTACCTCCCATAATAGTTTTGCTCCAGTTAAAAGTCGTTTAGTCGCTGTTTAGGGGCCGTCCAGAGGGTTAGTCGTTGTAGAAATAGAAAAGCTAGCAGTAGCTACAGTAACTGAAAGTTACTGAAGCTGTGCAGCATAGCAGCAGGCACCGGCTGTAGGCGCCCGCGTGCGGCAGCGGCAGCGGTGGTGAGTAGCGCGGCTGCAGGCAGCAGAGCAGCGGGGCGAGAGGGCGCGGGGCAGTGATCGCGGTGTTGCGTGGCCGCGGCGGGCAGCGCCGGCGCGGGGCGGCACAGAGGACAGGCGTCGCGGGGGCAGCAGGGGAGCGCGAGCAGGCGCGCGGGGCAGCAGCGGGTGGGGGATGCGGGGGCGCACGAACTGGGCACGAGCGGCAACAGTAGCGCGCGCGTGGGCGCGGTTCGAGCCACGGGCGGAGCAGGAGGGGTCGCGGCGAGCACGACGACGTCAGGTGGCGGCGGGCGTTGATGGCTATGGTGATGTGGCGCACGGTAGGATGTGTGTGCGCGCGCGTTGCGTTCCTGGAAGCACCAGGAGCACGATGTTGTGCTCGGGCGAGCATGACAACGGCTGTGGTGACGGCCACGAGCTTATCGGCGGCGGCGTATTCGGGCGCGTCAGCGATAGCTAGCTAGGGCGCGCGAGAGAGCAACCGGGAAGGAGTAGGAGGTAGAGTAGCTCACCGAGCGGCTAAGAAAAGCCCTCGACGGATTAGTAGCTGCAGGGTTCGCCGGAGACGACGAGGATCGTCGGCGACAGAGGTGGAAGGGGGCGGAGAAGAACGCCCTCAGCGGGGCCTCCCAGCTCCTGCTGATGGTCGGAGACGAAGGAGCGGAGAACGGCGGAGCGGAGCTCCTGGATGCGTTGGTGAAGCTCGGGGTCGACGGTCGCCGTGGCGGTGCGAGAAGAACGGCGACGACAGCGTCGGGCGACGTTGGGGAGAGAGGCCAGAGGGAGAGCGGGGTGGATCTGGGAGGCAAGGAAGCAAGTGGGGAGGGGATGGGATCAAGGGGTCGGGGCGTAGCGTCCTTATCCCCTCCCGGCATCGGCGCCGGCGAGGTTGTCTGGGGCGACCTGCCCCTGTAGCGGAGAGCTCCTATTGGACGCATTCTGCGTCAAACAACTGCGCGACGCACGCACGGAAACCCCGACTGGGCAGGCCCAATAGTGGGCGCGCCTGTTTGCTTGTACAGTAGCGCTGCGATGTTCGTCTCAAAAGAAAAAGTAGCGAAAATAAAGGGCGCTTCTGCCAGGATTCGACCTCTTGACCTCCAACTCGCGTTCAAAAAGAGCCGACCAGTAGACCTATCAAGTGTTGCTTGTTAAAACGGGAAGCGTGCTGGTATAAGAACTAATACCAATGAAGAATCTGGACAGTTTTAAAAAAAATTCAAACTTTCCTTTGAAATAGTGATTTTTTAACAAACGAGCAATGTTTCAAAATACGATAGATTTTTTAACAACTCGGACATATTTTCAAATTTCAGAAAATAAAACAAAAGACGTGAACATTTTTTGACAGATTTGTTTAAAAAATTCCTGAAATTTTTTCGAAAACCTGAACCTTTATAGAATCTTGAGAACAAAAGTTTGATAATGGGAACAATTTTTCAAAACCACAAACTTTTTTGAACGTACGATTACGCAAACAAATTTTTGAACCGGAATTAGTTACTGTAGTGAACAACATTTTGAACGTACGATTACGCAAACAAATTTTCTGAAAACGAGCAAAATTTGAGTTTCTCATTCATTTCTGGAATTTGTGACATTTCTTTAAAGCACAAACATTTTCTGAATCTTGAGAACAAATTTTGAAACGGAGAACAAATTTGGAAGCGTGAACAATTTTTTAAAGCACAAAACATTTTTGAATCTTCAGAACAATTTTGAAAAATCCCGAACAAATTTGGGAGCGCGAACAATTTTTTAAAGCACGAACATTTTTTGAATCTTGAGAACAAATTTTGAAACGGAGAACAAATTTTGAAGTGTGAACAATTTTTTAAAGCACAAACATTTTTTAATCTTGAGAACAATTTTGAAAAATCCCGAACAAATTTGGAAGTGCGAACAAGTTTTTAAAGCACAAACATTTTTTAATCTTGAGAACAATTTTGAAAAATCCCGAACAAATTTGGAAGAGCGAACAATTTTTTAAATCACGAACATTTTTTGAATCTTGAGAACAAATTTTAAAACAGAGAACAATTTTGAAAAATCCCGAACAAATTTGGAAGCGCGAATATTTTATGAAAACGTGAACATCTTATGAAATCTGGTACATTTTCTGCATTTCGAAAGTTTTGAACTTTTTTGTGTAACGAGAACAAATTTTGAATTTTGAGAACATTTTTCGAAAACTGAACTTTTTATAAAAAAATAGGAACAAAATTTGAATATTTTGAAGAAATAGAAAGAAAACAAAAAATCAGGAAAAAAAATCGAAGTTGTGAACAAAATTTTGAAAATGCGAACACTATTTCAGAAATATGAACAAATTTTGACAAAAAGAACATTTTTGAAAATTCTAAACCATATTTGAAGTTTTTGAAAAGCTTAAAAAGAAAAAGGAAAAAAATTTAAAAAGAAAAAACAAAGAAAACGAGAAAAAAGAAATAACAGAATAAGATTGTGAAGAAAAACCAGAAAGAACTAGTAGAAGGAACTGGTTTTAAGTTTTATCGTCGCTTTCAGTTTCTTTAAGTTTAGCTTTGTTGTTCGTTTGCATCCATGAGTCGGTCGCGATGGCTACCGCGGCATGTACCTCTACAGAAGGTCGTTAGTTCGATCCCTGTTCAGACCATTTTTCGCGGTTTTTTAATATCGCGAAGCGAAACCAGTTAAATGGGCCGGCCCAAGGTGAGCTGCGTCTTGTGCGAAGCGGCGACTACTTGCCGCAGTAAGCGGCGAATAGGAAATCCCCCTGTAGCGACCCGGTCGCGTGAACAAGGGAGTGAGGAGGGATCGCCAGGGCAGGCCGGCCTGGCTGTTTAGTTAGATGGGCCAAACCGCCTAGTAGATCAGGTCCTTTTCCTTTTCTATTTTGTTTCCATTTTCTCTTTTCCTTTTGCATTTTCTTTTTGTACCAAATGCGTTTTGTTTTGAACAAAACATGGCACATAAATCTAACACAACATATTGAGATGGAACAAGAAGTATGGGTTCAAAAGGAGTTTCCTAACCATTTTTGTTTGAAATTGAAAAGGCCAAATTTAATTGCTGCTGGACCAAAAACTAATTCCATTTAAGTTCAGACCATTTTTCGCGGTTTTTTAATATCGCGAAGCGAAACCAGTTAAATGGGCCGGCCCAAGGTGAGCTGCGTCCTGTGCGAAGCGGCGACTACTTGCCGCAGTAAGCGGCGAATAGGAAATTCCCCTGTAGCGACCCGGTCGCGTGAACAAGGGAGCGAGGAGGGATCGCCAGGGCAGGCCGGCCTGGCTGTTTAGTTAGATGGGCCAAACCGCCTAGTAGATCAGGTCCTTTTCCTTTTCTATTTTGTTTCCATTTTCTCTTTTCCTTTTGCATTTTCTTTTTGTACCAAATGCGTTTTGTTTTGAACAAAACATGGCACATAAATCTAACACAACATATTGAGATGGAACAAAAAGTATGGGTTCAAAAGGAGTTTCCTAACCATTTTTGTTTGAAATTGAAAAGGCCAAATTTAATTGCTGCTGGACCAAAAACTAATTCCAGGGGCATTTTGGGAATTCAAAAGAGGTTGGTTCCAACATGACAAATATACAGGGATTATTTTATACCCTTTGAACATTTTAGTTTGCATGTTTGAGAAATTTGAATTTTGGACTTTAGTTTGAACTTGAATTTGAATTAAGATCTGGATCAAGCGAGGATTAGCAATAGTAATGTGATGACAAGGCACCATTAGCAGAGGATTACTGTAGCTTAATTATCCGGGCGTTACAAATCTCCTCCACTACAAGAAATCTCGTCCCGAGATTTAAGGGGTGAAGTATGGGGGAAAGACTCGGGAAGGACGGAGCTCAACACAAGATAGGTACCTGGGGACTATCTTAGTGAACGTGGCATAGTGACATCTCTCGAGTTGAAATTCAAGAAAGACATCGAGAGCAAGGCTAGAAGGTGCAATAAGAAGCTTCAAGCGAATGGACAATCGTTCGATGTCTAAAACAGAGGGTGAGAGGGGTTCAGAGCATCGAGAATAAGTATTGCATCTGATACTAGAACAAATCACAAGAAGGTGGCTCATGAATCAATACGAAGCCAAGCGTGAGGAACCATTTTGGAAGACAGGGATGTACAGGAGAGTCAGGTTTCAATCATGTGGAACTGTGGGTTATGAGCCCACCATGTGGGTTAAAAGTAGGAAGGGCGATGATAACAAGGCATGTCAGGGCATAGACTGTCGGTTATGTTGGCAGCAATGTTGCTACCAAGGGCGAGGGACGAAGAGAACCATTTTCCTGCTCGTAGAACGAGGCAGACCAATAGGCAAAGTTCTCGTCCATCGGTGGTTACTAGAATGTCAACAACAATAATAATAGGGTCTTTCTAATAGAGTTGTACATCGAGGTGCTTACATAATCAAGGAATTTTCTCTGCTCAGATAAGTTAGGTTACTGGAAAAGTTAAACAAAACAATGGAAAGGAAATTATGATTAGTATATTAATCAGACCAACAGAAGGAAAATGTGCTTATACCCGAGTATCAAGAGTATATATTTCGCAAGGGAAGGCAAAGCATGATATACATGATAAGGCCCCTGTATGAAACCATTTAGACAACGGGGCAAGGAAATTGTGAGTATTACCCATACAACGGCGTTTCGATAATTGAACAAGAAAATTCAGCATTGCGCTTCCAATGTTCTTGTTGATGATCGGAGTACCACAGACATGCTTCAGGATAGCATTGCCATGGTCATCGGTTAAAGGTCGCACGCTGGGAACACAAAGGATCCATCAAGAATTTTTAGAACATCTCATGCAATTTTATCAGGAAAAGGATGAGGATGTGGCCGATGGGTTCAGGTGCAATCCATCGGCATGTCGAAAGGATGTATTTCCAAAATTCTATGAACAAGTTTGTGTAGGGGGGGGGAAGAAAGGATGTTGTCGATGATAACACAAATCATCAAGGGGCAAGGAGTGTATTTCTCATCACGAATTCAATTGATATCCTGGAAGAGCTCAGAATGTTGATGATGATCACGACACCTTTGTCGAGAGATTTCAAACAATATTTGTGGACTGGACTACGTTTGAAATTGCATGCTACGTTTCCCAACAATATTTGTGGGCTAGACTACAGAATGCCAAAACAGAGGGGAAGGCCTAGCCTATCAAAGACTAGCATCTTCAAGAAACTCCAAGCATCTTGCAGCATGTAGAAGAGTATAGAATAGCAGTTTATAATTAACAAGCATGTTCTGGAATTAATGCCCAGAGATCCTTCCTCAACTCCCTGCGAGGAAGCAATCCCGGAGCCACATATCCATCACAAGTATCTGTTGGAAATATGCCCTAGAGGCAATAATAAAATGGTTATTATTATATTTCCTTGTTCATGATAATTGTCTATTGTTCATGCTATAATTGTGTTATCTGAAAATCGTAATACATGTGTGAGTACATAGACCACAACATGTCCCTAGTGAGCCTCTAGTTGACTAGCTCGTTGATCAATAGATGGTTACGGTTTCCTGACCATGGACATTGGATGTCATTGATAATGGGATCACATCATTAGGAGAATGATGTGATGGACAAGACCCAATCCTAAGCATAACGCAAGATCGTGTAGTTGGTCCGCTAAAGCTTTTCTAATGTCAAGTATCTTTTCCTTAGACCATGAGATTGTGCAACTCCAGGATACTGTAGGAATACTTTGGGTGTGCCAGACGTCACAACGTAACTGGGTGACTATAAAGGTGCACTATGGGTATCTCTGAAAGTGTCTGTTGGGTTGGCACGAATCGAGACTGGGATTTGTCACTCCGTATGACGGAGAGGTATCTTTGGGCCCACTCGGTAAGACATCATCGTAATGAGCTCAATGTGACCAAGGGTTGGTCACGGGATGGTGTGTTACACAACGAGTAAAGTGACTTGCCGGTAACGAGATTGAACGAGGTATTGGAATACCGACGATCGAATCTCGGGCAAGTAACGTACCGATTGACAAAGGGAATTGTATACGGGATTGCTTGAATCCTCGACATCATGGTTCATCCGATGAGATCATCGTGGAACATGTGGGAGCCAACATGGGTATCCAGATCCCGCTGTTGGTTATTGGCCGGAGAGTTGTCTCGGTCATGTCTGCATGGTTCCCGAACCCGTAGGGTCTACACACTTATGGTTCGATGACACTAGGGTTATTAGGAAGATTTGTATGTGATTACCAAATGTTGTTCGGAGTCCGGATGAGATCCCGGACATCACAGGGAGTTCCGGAATAGTCCGGAGGTGAAGATTTATATATGGGAAGTCATCATACGGTCACCGGAAATATTCGAGGGTTTACCGGTATTGTACCGGGACCACCGGAGGGGTTCCGGGGGTCCACCGGGAGGGTCCATCTGCCCCGGAGGGCCTTATGGGCTGTAGGTGGAAGGGAATCAGCCCCTAGTGGGCTGGGCGCCATTCCCCCTAGGGCCCATGGGCATGGGTTTGGGGGGAACCGTAAAGGGTGGCGCCCCCCCTTGCTTGGGGGGCAAGCTCCCTCCCCCTTGGCCGCCGCCCCCCTCTAGATCTCATCTAGAGGGGCCGGCCCCCTTCCCCCTTCTCCCTATAAATAGAGGGGCGAGGGGAGGGCTGCAGCACCACATCCAAGGCGCAGCCCCTCCCCTCCCCAACACCTCTCCTCCTCCGCGTGAGCTTGGCGAAGCCCTGCCGGAGAACTGCCACTCCATCACCACCACGCCGTTGTGCTGCTGTTGGAGCCTTCTTCCTCAACCTCTCCCTCCTCCTTGCTAGATTGAGGCACGGGAGACATCACCGGGCTGCACGTGTGTTGAACACGGAGGCACCGTTGTTCGGTGCTTAGATCGGATTCGGCCGCGATCTGAATCGCTACGTGTACGACTCCTCCAACCGCGTTCTTGCAACGCTTCCGACTCGCGATCTTCAAGGGTATGAAGATGCACTCCCCTCTTGTTTCTAGATACTCCATAGATTGATCTTGGTGATGCGTAGAAATTTTTTAATTTCTGCAACGATCCCCAACAGTGGTATCAGAGCTAGGTCTATGCATAGTTTCTATGCACGAGTAGAACACAAGTTGTTGTGGGCGTCGATTTTGTCAATTTACTTGCCGTTACTAGTCTTATCTTGATTCGGCGGCATCGTGGGATGAAGCCGCCCGGACCGACCTTACACGTACGCTTACGTGAGACTGGTTCCACTGACTGACATGCACTAGTTGCATAAGGTGGCTAGCGGGTGTCTGTCTCTCCCACTTTAGTCGGATCGGATTCGATGAAAAGGGTCCTTATGAAAGGTAAATATAAATTGGCATATCACGTTGTGGTTTTGGCGTAGGTAAGATTCTTACTAGAAACCTATAGCAGCCACGTAAAAACTTGCAACAACAATTAGAGGACATCTAACTTGTTCTTGCAGCATATGCCGTGTGATGTGATATGGCCAAAAGGATGTGATGAATGATATATGTGATGTATGAGATTGATCATGTTCTTGTAATAGGAATCACGACTTGCATGTCGATGAGTATGACAACCGGCAGGAGCCATAGGAGTTGTCTTAATTTATTTATGACCTGCGTGTCAACATAAATGTCATGTAATTACTTTACTTTATTGCTAATCGTTAGCCATAGTAGTAGAAGTAATAGTTGGCGAGACAACTTCATGAAGACACAATGATGGAGACAATGATGATGGAGATCATGGTGTCATGCCGGTGACAATGATGATCATGGCGCCCCGAAGATGGAGATCAAAAGGAGCAAAATGATATTGGCCATATCATGTCACTATTTGATTGCATGTGATGTTTATCATGTTTTACATCTTATTTTCTTAGAACGACGGTAGCATAAATAAGATGATCCCTCGCAATAATTTCAAGAAAGTGTTCCCGCTAACTGTACACCGTTGATAAGGTCCGTTGTTCCGAAGCACCACGTGGTGATCGGGTGTGATAGGTTCTAACGTTCGCATACAACGGGTGTAAGCCAGATTTACACACACAATACACTTAGGTTGACTTGATGAGCCTAGCATGTACAGACATGGCCTCGGAACACGGAAGACCGAAAGGTCGAACATGAGTCGTATAGAAGATACGATCAACATGAAAATGTTCACCGATGATGACTAGTCCGTCTCACGTGATGATCGGACATGGCCTAGTTGACTCGGATCATGTATCACTTAGATGACTAGAGGGATGTCTATCTGAGTGGGAGTTCATTAAATAATTTGATTAGATGAACTTAATTATCATGAACATAGTTTAAAAATCTTTGCAATATGTCTTGTAGATCAAATGGCCCACGCTAATGTTGCCCTCAACTTCAACGCGTTCCTAGAGAAAACCAAGCTGAAAGACAATGGCAGCAACTACACGGACTGGGTCCGTAACCTGAGGATTATCCTCATAGCTGCCAGGAAAGCATATGTCCTTGATGCACCGCTAGGTGAAGCACCTGTTTTCCTAGCAGAACAAGACGTTATGAACGCCTAGTAGACGCGCAGTGATGATTACTCCCTGGTTCAGTGCGGCATGCTTTACAGCTTAGAACCGGGGGTCCAAAAGCGTTTTGAGCAACACAGAGCATATGAGATGTTCCAAGAGCTGAAAATGGTTTTCCAAGCTCATGCTCGGGTCGAGAGATATGAAGTCTCCGACAAGTTCTACAGTTGTAAGATGGAGGAGAATAGTTCCGTCAGCGAGCACATACTCAAAATGTCTGGGTTGCACAACCGCTTGTCTCAGCTGGGGGTTAATCTCCCGGATGATGCGGTCGTTGACAGAATCATTCAGTCGCTCCCACCTAGCTACAAGAGCTTTGTGATGAACTTCAATATGTAGGGGATGGAAAAGACCATTCCTGAGGTATATTCAATGCTGAAATCAGTGGAGGTGGAAATCAAAAAGGAGCATCAAGTGTTGATGGTGAATAAAACCACTAAGTTCAAGAAAGGCAAGGGTAAAAAGAACTTCAAGAAGGACGACAAGGGAGTTGCCGCTCCTGGCAAGCAAGCTGCCGGGAAGAAGCCAAAGAATGGACCCAAGCCTGAGACTGAGTGCTTTTATTGCAAGGGAAACGGTCACTAGAAGCGGAACTGCCCCAAGTACTTAGCAGATAAGAAGGCCGGCAATGCCAAAGGTATATGTGATATACATGTTATTGATGTGTACCTAACCAGCGCTCGTAGTAGCTCCTGGGTATTTGATACCGGTGCAGTTGCTCATATTTGTAACTCAAAATAGGAACTGTGGAATAAACGGAGACTGGCGAAGGACGAGGTGACGATGCGCGTCGGGAATGGTTCCAAGGTCGATGTGATCGCCGTCGGCACGCTACCTCTACATTTACCTACGGGATTAGTTTTAAATCTCAATAATTGTTATTTAGTACCAGCTTTGAGCATGAACATTGTATCTGGATCTCGTTTAATGCGAGATGGCTACTCATTTAAATCTAAGAATAATGGTTGTTCTATTTATATGAGAAACATGTTTTATGGTCATGCCCCGCTGGTCAATGGTTTATTCTTATTTAATCTCGAACGTGATGTTACACATATTCATAGTGTGAATGCCAAAAGATGCAAGGTTGATAATGATAGTCCCACATACTTGTGGCACTGCCGCCTTGGTCACATTGGTGTCAAACGCATGAAGAAACTCCATGCAGATGGACTTTTGGAGTCTCTTGATTATGAATCATTTGACACGTGTGAACCATGCCTCATGGGCAAAATGACCAAGACTCCATTCTCCGGAACAATGGAGCGAGCAACCAACTTATTGGAAATCATACATACTGATGTGTGCGGTCCAATGAGTGTTGAGGCTCGCGGTGGCTATCGATATGTTCTCACCCTCACTGATGACTTGAGTAGATATGGGTATGTCTACTTAATGAAACACAAGTCTGAGACCTTTGAAAAGTTCAAGGAATTTCAGAGTGAGGTTGAGAATCAACGTGACAGGAAAATCAAGTTCTTGCGATCAGATCGTGGGGGAGAATATTTGAGTCACGAATTTGGCACGCACTTAAGGAAATGCAGAATTGTTTCACAACTCATGCCGCCCGGAACACCTCAGCGTAATGGTGTGTCCGAACATCGTAATCACACTCTATTGGATATGGTACGATCTATGATGTCTCTTACCGATCTACCGCAGTCATTTTGGGGTTATGCTATAGAGACTGCAGCATTCACTTTAAATAGGGCTCCATCTAAATCCGTTGAGACGACACCATATGAATTGTGGTTTGGTAAGAAACCTAAGCTGTCGTTTTTGAAAGTTTGGGGATGCGATGCTTATGTCAAGAAACTTCAACCTGAAAAGCTCGAACCCAAATCGGAAAAATGCGTCTTCATAGGATACCCTAAAGAAACTATTGGGTATACCTTCTACCTCAGATCCGAAGGCAAGATCTTTGTTGCCAAGAATGGATCCTTTCTAGAGAAAGAGTTTCTCTCGAAAGAAGTAAGTGGGAGGAAAGTAGAACTTGATGAAGTATTGCCTCTTGAACCGGAGAGTGGCGCACCTCAAGAAAATGTTCCTGAGGTGCCTGCACCGACAAGAGAGGAAGTTAATGATGATGATCATGAAACTTCAGATCAAGTTGCTACTGAACTTCATAGGTCCACAAGGACATGTTCCGCACCAGAGTGGTACGGCAACCCTGTCCTGGAAATCATGTTGTCAGACAATGGTGAACCTTCGAACTATGAAGAAGCGATGGTGGGCCCATATTTCGACAAATGGCTGGAAGCCATGAAATTCGAGATAGGATCCATGTATGAAAACGAAGTATGGACTTTGACTGACTTGCCCGATGATCGGCGAGCCATAGAAAATAAATGGATCTTTAAGAAGAAGACATATATGGATGGTAATGTGACCATATATAAGGCTCGGCTTGTCGCTAAGGGTTATCGACAAGTTCAAGGGGTTGATTACGATGAGAATTTCTCACCCGTAGCGAAGCTAAAGTCTGTCTGAATCATGTTAGCAATTGCCGCATTCTAGGATTATGAGATATGGCAAATGGACGTCAAAACAGCATTCCTTAATGGTTTCCTTAAGGAAGAATTGTATATGATGCAGCCGGAAGGTTTTGTCGATCCTAAGAATGCTGACAAGGTGTGCAAGCTCCAACGCTCAATCTATGGGCTGGTGCAAGCCTCTCGGAGTTGGAACATTCGATTTGATGAGATGATCAAAGCGTTTGGGATTACGCAGACTTATGGAGAAGCCTGTGTTTACAAGAAAGTGAGTGGGAGCTTTGTAGCATTTCTCATATTATATGTGGATGACATACTATTGATGGGAAATGATATAGAATTCTTGGAAAGCATAAAGGCCTACTTGAACAAGTGTTTTTAATGAAGGACCTTGGAGAAGCTGCTTATATATTAGGCATCAAGATCTATAGAGATAGATCGAGACGCCTCATTGGTCTTTCACAAAGTACGTACCTTGACAAGATATTGAAGAAGTTCAATATGGATCAGTCCAAGAAGGGGTTCTTGCCTGTATTGCAAGGTATGAGATTGAGCACGGCTCAATGCCCGACCACGACAGAAGATAGAGAAAAGATGAGTGTCGTCCCCTATGCCTCGGCCATAGGGTCTATTATGTATGCCATGTTGTGTACCAGAACTGATGTAAACCTTGTCGTGAGTTTGGTAGGAAGGTGCCAAAGTAATCCCGACATGGAACACTGGACAGCGGTCAAGAATATCCTGAAGTACCTGAAAAGGACTAAGGATATGTTTCTTGTTTATGGAGGTGACGAAGAGCTCATCGTAAAGGGTTACGTCGATGCTAGCTTCGACACAGATCTGGATGACTCTAAGTCACAAACCGGATACGTGTATATTTTGAATGGTAGGGTAGTCAGCTGGTGTAGTTGCAAGCAAAGCGTCGTGGCGGGATCTACATGTGAAGCGGAGTACATGGAAGCCTCGGAGGCAGCACAAGAAGCAATCTGGATGAAGGAGTTCATTACCGACCTAGGAGTTATTCCCAAAGCGTCGGGCCCGATGACTCTCTTATGTGACAACACTGGAGCTATTGCCCTTGCCAAGGAGCCCAGGTTTCACAGGAAGACTAGAATTAATGCCCAGAGATCCTTCCTCAACTCCCTGCGAGGAAGCAATCCCGGAGCCACATATCCATCACAAGTATCTGTTGGAAATATGCCCTAGAGGCAATAATAAAATGGTTATTATTATATTTCCTTGTTCATGATAATTGTCTATTGTTCATGCTATAATTGTGTTATCCGGAAATCGTAATACATGTGTGAATACATAGACCACAACATGTCCCTAGTGAGCCTCTAGTTGACTAGCTCGTTGATTAATAGATGGTTACAGTTTCCTGACCATGGACATTGGATGTCATTAATAATGGGATCACATCATTAGGAGAATGATGTGATGGACAAGACCCAATCCTAAGCATAGCGCAAGATCGTGTAGTTGGTCCGCTAAAGCTTTTCTAATGTCAAGTATCTTTTCCTTAGACCATGAGATTGTGCAACTCCAGGATACTGTAGGAATACTTTGGGTGTGCCAAACGTCACAACGTAACTGGGTGACTATAAAGGTGCACTATGGGTATCTCTGAAAGTGTCTGTTGGGTTGGCACGAATCGAGACTGGGATTTGTCACTCCGTATGACGGAGAGGTATCTTTGGGCCCACTCGGTAAGACATCATCGTAATGAGCTCAATGTGACCAAGGGTTGGTCACGGGATGGTGTGTTACACAACGAGTAAAGTGACTTGCCGGTAACGAGATTGAACGAGGTATTGGAATACCGACGATCGAATCTCGGGCAAGTAACGTACCGATTGACAAAGGGAATTGTATACGGGATTGCTTGAATCCTCGACATCATGGTTCATCCGATGAGATCATCGTGGAACATGTGGGAGCCAACATGGGTATCCAGATCCCGCTGTTGGTTATTGGCCGGAGAGTTGTCTCGGTCATGTCTGCATGGTTCCCGAACCCGTAGGGTCTACACACTTCAGGTTCGATGACGCTAGGGTTATTAGGAAGATTTGTATGTGATTACCGAATGTTGTTCAGAGTCCCGGATGAGATCCCGAACGTCACAAGGAGTTCCGGAATAGTCCGGAGGTGAAGATTTATATATGGGAAGTCATCATACGGTCACCGGAAATATTGGGGGGTATACCGGTATTGTACCGGGACCACCGGAGGGGTTCCGGGGGTCCACCGGGAGGGTCCACCTGCCCCGGAGGGCCTTATGGGCTGTAGGTGGAAGGGAATCAGCCCCTAGTGGGCTGGGCTCCATTCCCCCTAGGGCCCATGCGCCTAGGGTTTGGGGGAACCCTAAAGGGGGGCGCCCCCCTTGCTTCGGGGGGCAAGCCCCCTCCCCCTTGGCCGCCCCCCCTCTAGATCTCATCTAGAGGGGCCGGCCCCCTTCCCCCTTCTCCCTATAAATAGAGGGGCGAGGGGAGGGATGCATCACCACATCCAAGGCGCAGCCCCTCCCCTCCCCAACACCTCTCCTCCTCCGCGTGAGCTTGGCGAAGCCCTGCCGGAGAACTGCCACTCCATCACCACCACGCCGTCGTGCTGCTGTTGGAGCCTTCTTCCTCAACCTCTCCCTCCTCCTTGCTGGATCAACGCGCGGGAGACGTCACCGGGCTGCACGTGTGTTAAACGCGGAGGCACCGTTGTTCGGTGCTTAGATCGGATTCGGCCGCGATCTGGATCGCTACGTGTACGACTCCTCCAACCGCGTTCTTGCAACGCTTTCGACTCGCGATCTTCAAGGGTATGAAGATGCACTCCCCTCTCGTTGCTAGTTACTCCATAGATTGATCTTGGTGATGCGTAGAATTTTTTTAATTTCTGCAACGATCCCCAACAGTATCAAGTATCCATTTGTAGTTATATAAGATCATGATACAAGTCTGAAAGTACGTTGCTGTGGACACGGCTATTAATAGATAATCTTCCCTAGAGGGGCGCACCATGTTACCCAACACGCTTGATTACTCTGGTCGGACACACTTTTCCGAGTCAATGCCTGGCCTCGAAAGATCAACATGTCGCAACCCTACCTAGGCTTAGCAGAGAGGTCCCCACCGGTCTACATCCTAAGCACTCCGGGGTCTTGGGCCCATCACCCGTTGCACTCCGGGTTGTTGCGAGCAGGGCAGACCAGACACCACCTCTGGGGTGCTGTCCCAGCCGTGCCACAATGCTGAATTGGACGTCTGATAAAGCTTCGGCTGATACTATGATGTCGAGGCCCATAACTATTTGCGTGGTGGTTAGTGCGTAAAGGCCAACGGCCAACTCAGAACAAATATCCAAACCTGTTAGTGCATTATTAAAAAGAAGTGACGGATGTCGGGACAAGTCCGGAGCTACCACCCCATCTTGGGTGATACCGCTACACAGCCAGCGACCACCGTAATAACTCCGGGCTGCTCTCCGGACCCGCCCGACTTTCACAAAGGTCTTAAGTAAAGTCAAGGTAACCGTGTGTCCCTAACATCAAGGGGGAATCCAAGGCATCACCCTCGATGGATTCCACTCGATGTAATCATCAAGGTGAACATATGAGGAACCACCCTCGAGGTTCACACTTGAGGTGTTGCACAACAGAGCCATATCGGGAATGGTGAAGGAGGAATCACCCTCGTTGACCATGACCGAGTAGCTACGCTATAGAGTTATCATCAAAAGTGCGTTACGAGGTATCACCCTCGACACTCGATAGTAACTATGCAGAGTCGTACAACTACTGGGGGTGAGGTGCGGTGTCGTCTCTGGTCATCGATCACGTTGATCGAGTCGTCGATGATGAAGCAGGGGCAACAAGGACAAGGTGGGGGTCATTGATGGATCACTAACCAACCTATACTAAGCAGTTTAGGGTAAGTAGGTAGGTAACAATAGCAGGTACAAAAGCAATCTATGCATCAGAATAGGAGCTTTCAAATATAGTAGCAAAATCTAATGCAAGCATGAGAAAATGGAATGGGCGATATTGGGATGATCAAAGGGGGGGCTTGCCTGGAAGCTCCGTTTAAGGGAAGAAGGGTCGTCGGTGGCGTAGTTGATCACAATGGTATCAGCAGCGGTCTCGGGGTCTACCGGAGAGAAGAGCAGGAAGAAACAGTAAATATAATGCAAATAGATGCAACACAGATGCATGATGGGGTAACACGCGGGGCTAGGGGTGTTCTAACGCGATGCTACACGATACCGGCGAAGGGGGATAACATCCGGGAAAGTTTTCCCGGGGTTAGGCATTTTCGGACAAACGAACCAGAGGGGAAAGGTTCGATGTTCGCTATGCTAGGGACGTTTGGCAAACGAATGAACTGCGTATTCGGATTTGTCTCGCCGTTCTGAGCAACTTTCATGTATAAAACTTTTTCATCCGAGCGACGGTTTAATTTCTATGAATTTCTAACATTTTAGCAATATTTCGAAATTATTTTAATTCAAAAATAAATAACAAACTGCTGCGTGTACCCAGCTTTGTGTACACAGAAGTGTACACAAAGGATGACATGTGGGCCAGGGGGACCCAGTTGACCAGTCAATGTTTGACTGGTCAACACGGGGTGGGACCCCCTGTCATACACACATTTAGCTAATTACGGATTAGTTAGATTAACTAAGTAATTAGTTTAATTAAACCATTTTAATTAATTTAATTAATTAACTAATTAATTATATATATATATATATTTACACATATTTTTTAAAATAAACAGGGGTGTGGGCCCCTGTGGTCAGCGACCCACAAGGCTTAACGGGCGTGGGCTAATGGGCCAGAGCCCCGGGTGTGCGGGTGCTGCCCGCCCGAGTGATGGGTGGGGGAAGCCGGGCAGGGGCGCCGGCGTCCAGGGGCCGTGCGGGCGCTGGCTGAAACAAGGCGGCGGGCCAGACGGGAGGTGGCCGGCGGCAGCAGTGGGTGAAACTTCACAAAGATTTTTTATGGATTATTTAAGAATTATTGGAGCAAATAACCACCAGAGGGGGCCCACCAGGTGGGCACAACCCACCTGGGCGCGCCAGGCAGCCCAGGCGCGCCCTGGTGGGTTGTGCCCTCCTCGGCCCACCTTTGGTGCCCATCTTTAGGTATATAAGTCATTTTGACCTAGAAAAAATAAAGGGGGGACTTTCGAGATGAAGCGCCGCCGCCTCGAGGCGAAACTTGGGCAGGAGCACTTTTCCCTCCGGCGGATCGATTCCGCCGGGGGAACTTCCCTCCCGGAGGGGGAAATCATCGTCATCATCATCATCAACAACAACAACTCTCCCATCTTGGGGAGGGCAATCTCCATCAACATCTTCAACATCACCATCTCCTCTCAAACCCTAGTTCATCTCTTGTGTTCAATCTTGTTACCGGAACTAGTGCTGATTACATCTTGTAGTTGATTACTATATGGTTTATTTGGTGGAAGATTATATGTTCAGATCCAATATGATATTTAATACCCCTCTGATCATGAGCATGTTTATCATTTGTGAGTAGTTACCTTTGTTCTTGAGGTCATGGGATAAATCATGTTGCAAGTAATCATGTGAATTTGATATGTGTTCGATATTTTGATAGTATGTATGTTGTGATTCCCTTAGTGGTGTCATGTGAATGTCGACTACATGACACTTCACTATATTCGGGCCTAAGGGAATGCATTGTGGAGTAGAAATTAGATGATGGGTTGCGAGAGTGATAGAAGCTTAAACCCCAGTTTATGCGCTATTCCGCAAGGGATCGATTGGATCCAAAAGTTTAATGCTATGGTTAGAATTTATTCTTAATACTTTTCTCGTAGTTGCGGATGCTTGCGGGAGGGTTAATCATAAGTAGGAGGTTTGTTCAAGTAAGAACGGCACCTAAGCACCGGTCCACCCGCATATCAAATTATCAAAGTAGCGAACACAAATCGAACCAACATGATGAAAGTGACTAGATGAAATTCCCGTGTACCCTCAAGAACGCTTTGCTTATCATAAGATACCATTTTGGCATGTCCTTTGCCTAAAAAGGATTGGGCTACCTTTGTGCACTTTTGTTATTACTATCGCTACTTGCTCATTACAAATTATCTTGCTATCAAACTACTCTGCTACTTACAATTTCAGCACTTGCAGACATTACCTTACTGAAAACTACTTGTCATTTTCTTCTACTCCTCGTTGGGTTCGACACTCTTACTTATCGAAAAGAGCTACAATTGATCCCCTATACTTGTGGGTCATCAAGGCTATTTTCTGGCGCTGTTGCCGGGGAGTGAAGCGCCTCTGGTGAGTGGAATTTGGTAAGGAAACATTTATATAGTGTGCTGAAATTTATTGTCACTTGTTACTATGGAATACAATCCTTTGAGGGGTTTGTTCGGGTATCTTCACCTCGCCCGGAACCACAATTTGCTACCCCTCAATCTACTGCACCTGCTGAAAATATTGAATATGAAATTCCTTCGGGTATGATAGAACAACCGCTTGCTAATCCTTATGCAGGAGATGGAACCGAACATCCTGATATGCACTTGATATATGTAGAACAAATTTGTGGATTGTTTAAGCTTGCAGGTTTACCCGGAGATAAAGTTATGAAGAAGGTTTTCCCTTTATCTTTGAAGGGAAAAGCATTGACATGGTATAGGCTATGCGATGATATTGGATCATGGAATTGGAATCGTTTGAAATTGGAGTTCCACCAAAAAATTTATCCTATGCATCTAGTTCATGGTGATCAGAATTATATATATAATTTTTGGCCTCGTGAAGGAGAAAGTACCGCTCTAGCTTGGGGAGGCTTAAGTCAATGTTATATTCATGCCCCAATCATGAGCTCTCAAGAGGAATTATTATTCAGAATTTTTATGCTCGGCTTTCTCGTAATGATCAAACCATGCTTGATACTTCTTGTGATGGTTCTTTTATGAAGAAGACTATTGAATTCCGGTGGGATCTTTTGGAAAGAATGAAACGAAACTCTGAACATTGGGAACTGGACAAAGGTAAAGATTTAGGTATTAAACTTGAGTATGATTGTGTTAAATCTTTTATGGATACCGATGCTTTCAAAAGTTTAGCACTAAATATGGACTTGACTCTGAGATAGTAGCCTCCTTTTGTGAATCATTTGCTACTCATGTTGAACTCCCTAAAGAGAAATGGTTTAAATATCACCCACCTATTAAAGAAGAAATTAAATAACCGGTACCAGTTAAAGAAGAAACTATACTTTATAATGTTGATCCAGTTGTCCCTTCTACTTATATTGAGAAACCACCTTTCCCTGTTAGGATAAAGGAACATGCTAAAGTTTCAACTGCGGTTAACAAAAGCTATATTAGAACACCTAAACCCGATGAACAAATTAAAGTTGAACCTAGTATTGCTATGGTTAAAGATCTCTTGGAAGAACATATGGATGGGCATGTTATTTACTTCTGTGAAGAAGCTACTAGAATTGCCAAACCTGATAATAAAGATAAACATAGACTTTTTGTTGGCATGCCTGCCATCTCAGTTAAAATAGAAGATCACTGTTATCATGGTTTATGTGACATAGGTGCTAGTGTGAGTGTTATTCCTTATACCTTATATCAAGAAATTATGAAAGACATAGCACCCGCAGAGATAGAAGAAATAGTCGTTACTATTAAACTTGCTAATAGAGACACTATATCACCAATTGGGATTGTTAGAGATGTTGAAGTCTTGTGTGGGTAAATAAAATACCCTACTATTTTTTTTTGTTCTTGGTTCCCCACAAGATGACTTTTGTCCCATTATTTTTGGTAGACCTTTCTTGAACACCATTAATGCTAAGATAGATTGTGAGAAACAAACTGTCGGTGTTAGTTTTGGTAATGAGTCTCATGAGTTTAATTTTTCCAAGTTTAGTAGAAATCTTCATGAAAAAGAATTGCCTAATAAAGATGAATTAATTGGTCTTGCTTCTATTGCTGTACCACCTACTGATCCTTTAGAACAATATTTGCTAGACCATGAGAATGATTTTCATATGCATGAAAGAAACGAAATAGATAAAATTTTCTTTGAACAACGTCCTCTACTTAAACACAATTTACCTATTGAAACTCTAGGAGGTCCTCCTCCACCTAAAGGTGATCCTGTGTTTGAATTAAAACAATTGCCAGACACTTTGAAATATGCTTATCTTGATGAAAACAAGATATATCCTATTATTATTAGTGTTGACCTTTCAGACATGAAGAAGAAAGATTATTGAAAGTTCTAAGGAAGCACCGAGCTGCTATTGGATATACTCTTGATGATTTAAAGGGCATTAGTCCCACTCTATGCCAGAACAAAATCAATGTGGAACCTGATGCTAAACCCGTTGTTGATCACCAACATCGGTTAAATCCAAAGATGAAAGAAGTGGTAAGAACGGAAATATTAAAACTTCTAGAAGCAGGTATAATCTATCCCATAGCTAATAGTAGATGGGTAAGCCCTGTTCATTGTGTTCCTAAGAAAGGAGGTATAATTGTTGTTCCTAATGATAAGAATGAACTTATTCCACAAAGAATTGTTACAGGCTATAGAATGATAATTGATTTTAGAAAGTTAAACAAAGCAACTAGAAAAGATCATTACCATTTGCCTTTTATTGATCAAATGCTTGAAAGATTATCTAAGCACACGCACTTTTGCTTCCTTGATGGACATTCTGGCTTTTTACAAATACCTATTTCTCAACCTGATCAAGAAAAGACCACTTTTACTTGTCCCTTTGGAACCTATGCTTATAGACGTATGCCTTTTGTTTTATGTAATGCACAAGAATCCCTACTATGGTTGCCGGGGCGCAGGGTTGCAAGGAGAGCAGGGCTAGTAGACAGCACAAGGATCGTTTACCCAGGTTCGGGCCGCGAGGATGTGTAAAACCCTAGTCCTGCTTTGGTGGGTGTATTTCTGAGAGTTCTTGAGCTCTCGAACTAGCTGTGGTCAGCGTGTGGTTCGAAAGAGCCGAATCCCCCTCCTCGTCGCCTCGGGCCTCCTTTTATAGGAAAATGGGGTCGCCACAGTGGCACACAGGAGGTGGAAAGGTCTACAGTGGCACGAGGTTATCCCTCGTATTACAGGACAAGGTGCATTTAATGCATCGCTTAGGTGTCCTCTTACTTTATCGGGGACGGGGGCGAGGCCCGTCCCGTCCGTCGCCGCTCCTCCTCGCTTCGACACGCGCCTCGGCTAGGGATGCATGCAGTGCCATGTAGGCAGACAGGCAGCTGAGTTGGCGCGCTGGTGGAGCCTTCATGAAGATCTGCATGCCGCCACGCAGGCGCTTGATGAGTTGGCCTGGGAGCTGCATGTTGCCACGCAGGTGCCCGCCCAGCTGGTTGGGCTGGCAGCTGCATGTGAACGGTGGTGGAAGCTTGGTTGACATGGGCTTGGCGGTGGCCTTGCCGGTGTCTTTGGCGAGGGCCTTGCCGGGTGGCCCGGCAAGGGTCTCGCCGTGGCGTGTTGTCGTCCCCGGCAAGGATCTTGCCGGGGGTCTGGTGGCCTTCCTTGGCAAGGGTCTTGCCAAGAATCATCGTCTTCTAATCTGATCTTGAATATGTCTTCACAAAGATCCGCATGCCACCATAGGGGTGTGAGGGAGTCCTGGATTAGGGGGTGTTCGGGTAGCCGGACTATACCTTCAGCCGAACTCCAGGACTATGAAGATACAAGATTGAAGACTCCGTCCCGTGTCCGGATGGGACTTTCCTTGGCGTGGAAGGCAAGCTTGGCGATGCGGATATTCAAGATCTCCTAC
Source organism: Triticum urartu (assembly GCF_056163025.1). Lineage (NCBI taxonomy): Eukaryota > Viridiplantae > Streptophyta > Magnoliopsida > Poales > Poaceae > Triticum > Triticum urartu. Next base: position 535,149,686 of record NC_141876.1, read on the forward strand.
CATTGTAACCGACTTTGTATAACCCTAACCCTCTCCGGTGTCTATATAAACCGGAGGGTTTTAGTCCGTAGGACAACTTCATCATACAACAATCATACCATAGGCTAGCTTTTAGGGTTTAGCCTCCTCGATCTCGTGGTAGATCTACTCTTGTACTACCCATATCATCAATATTAATCAAGCAGGACGTAGGGTTTTACCTCCATCAAGAGGGCCCGAACCTAGGTAAAACATTGTGTCCCTTGTCTCCTGTTACCATCTAGCCTAGACGCACAGTTCGGGACCCCCTACCCGAGATCCGCCGGTTTTGACACAGACATTGGTGCTTTCATTGAGAGTTCCTCTGTGTCGTCGCTTTTAGGCCCGATGGCTCCTTCGATCATCAACAACGATGCAGTCCAGGGTGAGACTTTTCTCCCCGGACAGATCTTCGTCTTCGGCAGCTTCGCACTGCGGGCCAACTCGCTTGGCCACCTTGAGCAGATCGAAAGCTACGCCCCTGGCCATCAGGTCAGGTTTAGAAGCCTAAACTACACGGCTGACATCCGCGGGGACTTGATCTTCGACAGATTCGAGCCACAGCCAAGCGCGCCGCACTGTCTCGATGGGCGTGATATAGCTCTGCCGCCGAGCAGCGCTTGGGAGGCCGCACACACACCGGTTCCGACCATTGATTCGGAGCCTACTGCATCGATCGAGGATCAGCGGTTAGACACTGCCTCAGGGGTTGAGATCTCAGAGGCGATCGAACCGAACTCCAGCCCCGCACTCCGCATGGCCCGTGACTCCGAAGAGCCGGATTCCTCTTCGAACTCCGTGCCCCCCGCGCCCCCGCCGATCGAATCCGATTGGGCGCCGATAATGGAGTTCACCGCCGCGGACATCTTTCAGCACTCGTCCTTCGGCGACATCCTGAATTCTCTAAAGTCTCTCTCTTTATCAGGAGAGCCCTGGTCGGACTACGGTCAGCAAGGTTGGGATACGGACGATGAAGAAATTCAAAACCCACCCACCACCCACTTCGTAGCCACTGTCGATGACTTCCGAAGACATCGACGGTATGGACGACGATGCAGGAGACAACCACGAACCAACACCTATAGGGCATTGGACAGCCACCTCATCTCACGATGTGTACATGGTGGATACCCCTAAAGGAAGCAACAACGAGGAAAACGGGGAGGGGGATCGATCTCTCGAAAAACAATCAAAGCGTCGGCGTAAACGCCGACCTAAGCCCCGCCTCGATAAAGACCCAGCCATAGAGCAGGATGAGCCGGTAGACGACGAGCATGCCTTAGAGCAACCGTCCCAACAAGACAACCCGGATAGAGAAACCGAACATTCCTCCCCCGGCGAAAATGGCATTCCGGACGACCCTACATCGGACAAGCCCACGAAGCAGAAGAACCTCCACAAACGGCTCGTTGCAACCGCACGCAGCCTAAAAAAGCAGAAGCGGAATCTAAAGACTGTGGAAGATGCACTCAGGATCAGATGGAGTAAAGTAATCAATACCGCAGACAAATACGGCGGCAGTCGCCGCACTAAAAGCTATCCAAGGAGAAAACTACTGCCTGAATTCGACGAGGAGGCCTTAGAGCCCTCGCATTCAAAAAGTAAGAAAGCCACATGGTCGGATAGACGACCCCAGGGCCAGCTTAAAGCGGCAAGCAGTGCCGCACTTAAGCCGGTATGCGACCCACTTAAGGATTCGCATCATGGCCCAGCCAGGTCCATTTACGGACCAAGAAAGCAAGCTCTCGTAAGCAATGCAATAAAGCCATTATCAGAATACGGCACACCCAAATACAGGGGTGCCTCACACCCCCTATGTTTCACCGATGAGGTCCTGGATTATGAATTTCCAGCGGGATTCAAACCCGTAAACATAGAGGCATATGATGGAACAACAGACCCTGGAGTCTGGATCGAGGATTATATCCTCCACATACATATGGCTCGAGGAGATGACCTCCACGCCATAAAATACTTACCCCTCAAGCTTAAAGGGCCAGCCCGGCATTGGCTTAAAAGCCTTCCTGAAAACACAATCGGAAGTTGGGAAGAGCTCGAGGACGCTTTCCGAGCAAATTTTCAAGGGACCTATGTCTGCCCTCCGGATGCAGACGATCTTAGTCACATAACTCAACAGCTCGGAGAGTCAGCTCGGCAATTCTGGAATAGATTTCTTACTAAAAAGAATCAGATAGTCGACTGTCCGGACGCTGAAGCCTTAGCAGCTTTCAGGCATAATGTCCGAGACGAATGGCTCGCCAGACACCTCAGCCAAGAAAAGCCAAGAACAATGGCCGCACTAACAAGCATCATGACCCGCTTTTGCGCAGGAGAGGATAGCTGGTTGGCAAGATGCAGCACCAGCGACCCAAGTACATCCGAAACTAGGGATGGAAATGGGAAACCGTGACACAATAAGGACCGTCGCCGGACTAAGGAAAAAAGTCCGAAGAGCACGGTAGTTAACGCCGGATTCAAAAGCTCACGACAGAATCAGAAAAAACCGCCCCTCCAAGATAACAGGGACGACCTATCCAACCTAAACAAAATCCTGGATAGGATATGTCAAATACACAGTACTCCTGGAAAGCCTGCTAACCATACCCACAGAGATTGTTGGGTTTTCAAACAATCCGACAGACTCAACGCCGAACACAAGGGGCTCGATACACCAAGTGAAGACGAGGACGAACCCCAAAAGCAGAGTACCGGGAAACAAAAGAATTTCCCACAAGAAGTAAAAACAGTAAACTTACTCCACCTAACAAAACGTGCGGCGCCCATAAAGGTACGCGCCCCACGGTCTATCCCAAAGGAATCCCGCCACTGGTTGTCAAAACCAATCATCTTCGATCATCTGGATTATTCTAGAAGTATCAGGAACCCAGACTGGACTGCCCTGGTACTCGATCCAATAATTGGCGGACTCCAGTTTTCAAATGTCCTTATGGACGGTGGCAGCGGACTCAACCTGATATATCAGGACTCAATCCGCCACATGGGGATCGACCCAAAAAGAATTCGCCATAGCAAAACCTCCTTTCAAGGAGTAACGCCAGGTCCGGACACCCATTGCATGGGTTTTCTCCGGCTCGAGGTTATTTTCGGCTCTGCCGATAACTTCCGTTGCGAAAAGCTGACTTTCCACATCGTCCCATTCTCAAGTCGCTATCAAGCACTGCTGGGACACGAAGCTTTCGCCCGCTTTAACGCAATACCGCATTATGCATCTCTTACGCTTAAGATGCTCGGTCCACGCGGCATAATCTCCTTAACGGGGAAGCAGTAAGGGCGCCTCCCCCAAGCGGAGGATTGTGCGGCCGCTTTAACAGCCCCACAATACAATGGCTTCACCAGCCAGAACATCGGAACAGGTCATTAAGACCACGGACACGGATAGACGAGTCCGACACAAAAGTATCATTGATAAAGGCTTAGTGGCCATATACCCCTACACTAGGGGCTTCACACGTATAAAATAAGAGACAATAAAGCTCAATTTTCCATATTTTACTTTACACTTTGTTTATTTCATATAACTTTTGTTCGGCACGCCCCTTTTTCAACTTAGTTGCTCTCTTTTTTACAGATGAACGTCGTGCTGCGCCCGTCCAGGATACGGCACAACGGAGACACAGGCGCAGACGTGCAGTAGGGACCCGTTCCAAGGATTCTTTTCAGATTAAGACCCTGCGTAAACCTTTTTTACTGTCTCTTGTTGATACACATCCCCTGGTTCTATGACCAAGGAGGAGGCTGGCGTCTTGGCATGTGGCCACGTCAGAATTCTTGCGCGTACCTGGACACTAGGGGCTTATACCTTAGAGCGTTACTTAGCCCGCTCTCATAAAGACCGAATACCTTAGGGAGTGTTCGGCGTCACGAGTTTGGCCTTATATGCATCAGCTCTGAGTCATGATTTTGGTCAAATGTTGGGTTGCCCGGCTCCTGTGTTCGGCCGCCTTATGTTCCGCTCTATCGGCTAAGGCGGCACCAGGAGAACTACTGCGATTGTGCCCTGGTTCGGCCAGGCGAGCACCTTAGTAGAGAAAGTCGAAAACTGACTGTCATGATATGGCGTGAGACTGGTCAACCACTCGATGACTCTCCGGAATCTATAGGATTCCCCCGCATTAACAAAGGGCCGTTTCCCGGCCAGGCACATATGCGCCCCGAATTCGGGCGAGCGCAGTCGCCACCAGGGGCTACCTAAATAGTCCCATTGTCAAGCTCCTATGGCTAAGTGAAAGTGTTAAAGCATTATAGTCCGGTTGCCTAGCTCGCTGCGCTATCACCTCCTTTGTAGGACCAAGACGTTGGATTAAGTGTGAAAATGCGCCTTCTGCGAGCACCCCCGCACTATGTGCGTGGGGGCTGAAGCCAACGACTGCCATCTTTCAGATTTTGTATGTATATCTTAAAACGGCCGCACAGGAGGTGTTCCACATACTTGTAGGCACAAGTATAAAAGGCTACTACAATTCATCAAAATATTGCTTCATAATTACATATGCTATCAGAACATAGCATCCTTCGAGCACTGCGTCTCTATTACACGAGCGCCTTCAAGGACTTCCTGAAAATAGTGCTCGGAGGGTACTCGGCTTTGGTCCGAATCTCGGGATGCAACAACGGTGGTCTCCATCTCCGCCAAGTATGTCTTGACACGGGAAAGAGCCATCCGTGCGCCCTCTATGCATGTTGACCTCTTCATCGCATCGATACGTGGCACCACGCCAAGGAATTGCTGCACCAAGCCGAAATAACTCTTCGGCTCCGATCTCCCCGGCCATAGATGACCCATGACGTACTTCATGGCGAGTCCGGACAATCTATTCAGTTCAGCCCATTGAGCCAGACGATCGTCCACTGCCAGTGGACGCTCTGGATTGTGGAACTACGACCAGAAAAGCCTTTCCACTTCGCGATCTTCTTGATCTCGAAAGTGTTCGGTTGCATCAGCAGCACTCGCTGCCAAATCCAGATAGGTGTCCTTCGCACTCCACATCCGGTCCAACGGAGCAAACTTCGGATCGCCAAACTTCCTTCGCAGCATAAAGGGCTTTCCAGCCGCAATCTGTCCGGCCTGACGCAGCTCCTCCTTCGCAGCTCTCATCGCAGAGCGAGCGTCCTTGGCATCAACAACGGCCTTCTCTAAGTCCGTTTGTCTCGCCCGGTCTTCTTTCTCAAGAGACCTGCAACGGTCAGCAGCGCTTTTTAACTTCACGGCCATCTCCTTCTTGCTTCGGCAGTGAGCAGCCTGTTCGGCTCTCAGCTCTTCAAGTGCCTTCTCGGCAGCCGCATCACTTGTCCTGGCTTGTTCCTTAGCTCGGGCAAGTTCCGCCCGGAGACTCTCCACGGCGGCTGCACCATCTGCGTCAAGCACACACATTGTAAGATACTGGCATAAAAGCTCCTCTTACCAGATGCCGCCCGAGGAATTGCATACCTTGAGCATCATCAAGTCGCTCGTTGACGAGCGCGATGTCGGCATCTGCCACGTCAAGTCGCCGCTTTAGTTCGGCAAAATCATCAGTTCGGCTCGATTCCGGACACTTCACCACCTACATACAAAGGCGAGAATTAGACCTGGGATTACGATCCTCTGCGCGCCGTCAATTTTGAAAACGCACAGAGTCTGAGGGGCTACTATCTACACAGGGCGCATCTTGTTTATGCGCAACTGACAAAGAAGTACATTATCAAACGTACCTCAAAACCCGTCAGCAAACTTCTGACGGCCTCGTGCAATTCGCTTTCCACGGACGAAATCCTTCCAATCACCGTACCCATCAATGCACGATGCTCCTCTGAGATAGAAGCTCGCTCCAGCAGAATCATCAGCTCCTCCGACCGTGCACCAGACGGTGCCGGACTCGTCCTATGACCTCCATCGAAGGCAGGACGCGGAGAACCTTGGGGGGGCCATATGGCTACCTTCCACCCCTGCCGGATTCGGAGAAACCCTCCGCGACGACACCTCAGGGTCGCCCGCCTCGCTAGGCGGTATGGCAGGGGGAGGCGTTTCACTCTCCATCATCTCCGGAAGAAGATCCCCCGAAGACGAGCTCTGCTGAGAAGGGCTGAGGTCCGAGCTACAAGGTAAAAATTCGGTTAATCTTCTCAGATAAAAAGTAAGGATTTCTCTCATCCCTCTAAAGGAAAATCTTTCTCTACTTACGGCTCGCTGGAGGGCTGATCCCTTTGGGGGCGTAGTTCGGCCGAGGATCTCCCCGGCGCCGGACCCTCTGACGAGGACTTCTTCCCCCGCTTTGAGGCCATGGTCTCCGGGTTGTCAGAGGCGGCCCTCTTCTTCCCCCTAGGAGAGGAATTGTCGGTTCCTCCCTTCGGAGCAGCCTCTTTCGAGGAGGCCATAGTTTCCTTGTCCTCCCCCTCACTTCCCTCCAAAGGCACGATCTTCAACATCCTGACTAGCACGGGATCCGGCCTGGTCTCAGGAAGGGGAGCCGGACACCTGATCAGCTTCGCCTTCGCTACCCACTCCTGTTTAAAAGGACAGCTCTTTTAGGGGCGAGTTTATGACAATTTTACAGATAGCGAGTCCGGGCACAAGGTTACTTACTTGAGTATCCGGGCGATTGCAGCTTAAACCTGCGTCCTCGGTCAAATTCGGACACATTGCTTGTGATCCGAAGAACATTTTATACATATTCACGGGCGTTGCGCCCATAAAATGCTGGAGAGCTCATGGTCCCTCCGGATTAAACTCCCGCAGATGAAGGGAGCGACGTTTTCCGGGCAATGTTCAGCGAATCAGCATGACCTGCGTCACCTTGACCAGGTTGAGGTCTCCTTCTAAGAGATCCCTAATGCGGCCCTGCAACAGGGGCACGTCTTTGGATAACCCCCAATCTAATCCTTTGTTGACCCATGACGCTAGCCGTGGTGGGGGACCCGAGCGAAAGGCAGGAGGCGCCACCCACTTGGCGCTCCTGGGAGCGGTGATATAGAACCACTCTCGTTGCCACAAGCCGAGCTCCTCTTGAAAGGAGCCCTCGGGCCATGGAGCATCGGCATTCTTACTTATGACAGCACCTCCGCACTCTGCGTGCCGTCCCTCGATCATCTTCGGCTCCACTCCAAAAGTCTTGAGCCATAATCCGAAGTGAGGAGTAACATGGAGGAACGCTTCGCACACAACGATGAATGAGGAAATGTGGAGGATAGACTCCGGAGCTAGGTCATGAAATTCCAGCCCATAATAGAACATCAGCCCCCTCACGAAAGGATCCATCGGGAAGCCTAAACCCCGAAGGAAGTGAGACATGAACACTACGCTCTCACCAGGCTGGGGACTGGGAATAGCCTGCCTTTGAGCAGGCAACCTATGCGAAATTTCAGCGGTCAAAAACTTAGCCTCTCTCAACCTTAGCACGTCCTCCTCCATGACGGAGGAGGGCATCTATCGGCCTTGAAGGTCGGAACCGGACATTGTCGAAGGACCGAAGCGCCTGGAATCTGGAGCCTAGGGTGTTGGAACTCGAGGCGACATGCGAACTTGTTTTGAGATTGGAGAAAAGGAGTAAGGCCTTGGTCTCTTTATAAGAGGTTGAATACTAGGAGCCCTCCCCGCAACCGTTTGGGACTCGCCTTTAATCGAGAAAACATGCTAACGGGCACGATTGGGTTACCCACGTCCGTATTGATGAGAATCCCGTTAATAAAGGGGACACGATCTCTGCTTTGACAAGACGTGCCAAGGAAACCGCCTCGCAAAACATGCTGAGGCGGAAAAGCAAAAACAATTCGAACAAAGGCTTGGCTGTAGTGTGATGTCACGCTGCGGAATACGTCAGCAGATTGGATTTGTGCTAATATTATTCTCTCTGTGGCAATACGTGGAAACTTATTTTGCAGAGCCGGACACTACTCTTGGTGTTTACAAACTTTTATGAAGAATTTGGAGGAGGAACCCGCCTTGCAATGCCGAAGACAATCTGCGCGCCGGACTCGTCGTCATTGAAGCCTGGTTCAGGGGCTACTGAGGGAGTCCTAGATTAGGGGGTGTTCGGGTAGACGGACTATACCTTCAGCCGAACTCCAGGACTATGAAGATACAAGATTGAAGACTCCGTCTCGTGTCCGGATGGGACTTTCCTTGGTGTGGAAGGCAAGCTTGGCGATGCGGATATTCAAGATCTCCTACCATTGTAACCGACTTTGTGTAACCCTAACCCTCTCCGGTGTCTATATAAACCGGAGGGTTTTAGTCCATAGGACAACTTCATCATACAACAATCATACCATAGGCTAGATTTTAGAGTTTAGCCTCCTCGATCTCGTGGTAGATCTACTCTTGTACTACCCATATCATCAATATTAATCAAGCAGGGCGTAGGGTTTTACCTCCATCAAGAGGGCCCGAACCTGGGTAAAACATTGTGTCCCTTGTCTCCTGTTACCATCCGGCCTAGACGCACAGTTCGGGACCCCCTACCCGAGATCCGCCGGTTTTGACACCGACAGGGTGCCTTCCCGAGCCCTGGCCCCATGCTGATGATGGCACTGGGGGCCGTGGGCTCAAGGGTGGCTCGCTCTGTTGGTGCAGGGCGAGCTGTCCCGGCAAGAATCTTGTCGGGGCCACTGAGGCCACCCGGCAAGGGTCTTGCCGGGGGAACTTGCTTTGTCCCTCTGCTCTTTGTGGTATTGGCCTTGGCGTTGCTTTGATTGTCTTGGGCTTCGATCTTACCTTGGCTCACCTCCCTCGTTCTGCTTGGTGTGGCCGTGGGCGCGGCTCTGACCGACCGTGCACAGGAAAAGGGGTACAAATGCGCCCCTATTTTTGTACACCAACAGGAGCCCCCGGGCCTGGGCCACACATAAACGCAACACGTTGTTGGGCCAGGCACAAAATGGTGCGCGGGCAGGTGGGGTGGTTTTTACCGTGGTAAGATTCTTCGCGCGCTCCGCCTCCCATGACCCGCGCGCGTGGCGCGGCGTGGAGGGGCGTGCGTGACGTGGGCGGCATGCGTGGGGCGGTTTCCACACACATGTGTCACATCGCAGTAAAGAGGCGACTCCTGTCTTCCCTGTAAAAAGAGGAAGGCGTGGAGGCGCGGCTCATTTACTGAGCGGGGTCGGGGTGCGGTCTTCAAGGCGTCCACTCCCCACGATCATGGGGTGGGGAGAGGTCACCTCACCCGTCCCCTTAGTTCTGCACGTCTGCCACGCATCTTTCATGCGCTTGTGGTGGCAAACGGTGGAGGCGAGAAACCGGGCCGCCGCTGGTTGGGGCGGCGGGTCGGTCCTGATTCCCCGCGCCTCCGGTGTCTGGATTGGCCGAGCGGGGCGGCCGAGCCTCAACCCTGTTCCTTTATAAAGAGGAGGAAGGGGGGGAATGGCACCCCACATTCTTCCATCTTCTATCTCCCTCTGCTTCTACTCCTTCCTCTCATCCACCATGGAGAAAGGGAATCCTGGTCCTTCGACGGTGGCGGCGAGGGTCACCGCTCGATAGCGCGTCCCTCCCCCTTCTGAACCCGTGGTGGTGGAACCGACCGCGAGGGGAAGGGGGAGGGGGCGAGGCCGTGGGCGAGGCCGGGGCAGAGGCCGTAGCGCTCGGGGAAGAGGAGGACGGGGCGATGCGCCGGCCTCGCCCCTGCCAATGATGCCCTTCCCGATGGAGGGCCACGTTGAAGACCAGCCTTGCGAGTTCTTCATCAGGCTCCGCCGGCCCCCGCGTCATCGTCTTCGTCTCCCCACTCCGTTCGCTTGGGTGATGGAGCGTGCCCCACCCCAGACCCTCAGGTTGCACATGAGGGGTTGCGGGAACGGGGGCACGCGGGTCGACGTCGACTTCCCAGCTCCTCGAGTTATGTATCTACATCGTGGATGGAAGACGTTCGCCCGCATCCACAGCCTGACGGCGGGGCTCGTCCTCTACTTCAAGTTAATGGAGGATGGCCTCTTCTCCGTCAAGGTCTTCGGAGATTTTGGAACTAGTTTGAAATGCTGCGTGGAGAGCTCCTCTGATGGATATTCTGACGATGGAAACTCGTCCTCGAGCGAGAGCGACGAGGAGGATAGCGGGGCGGACAGCGGGGACAAGTCTGACTAGGCGTCAGATGCCCCGCACCTAGGCGGGTGCGGCAGCAGCAGCAGCATCTGCACCTGGCCGCTCCTCTGGCAGAAGCTAGCCGGGGGCAGGGCCAGCTCCTTGAACTTCTCGGGGCTGTCTCCTTGGGCGGCTGGCGTCGGGAGGCTGCGGAAGAGGAAGAGGGCGGGCGGCAAGGCCGTCAACTCGGAGTACACGGGCACCGACACCTTCATCGCGTATTGCCGGTCCTGCCGCCTCGTTTTCCAACTCCTTTCCCGGCACCGTCATCACCGGCCCGCCCGTGGGTGGCCACCGGGATGTTCTCTTGGTGCTCTCTGCTGCTCGTAGCTCGCCTAGGCGCCCCTTTTGCCCTTTCGCCTCCTTGACCTGCCTCCTGAGGAGAGGGACAAGAAAGGGATTACGGGCATCTTATCTCTTTTTTAGTTTGTAAGCCTGCGGGCCTTTGTTAAATTTAAAACTTGTAATCCCCTTGCTCATGTTTTTCATCTCTCACGAACTGTACCTGTATGGGATGTTTTTAATGAAAAAGGGATGCTTGTCGGGTTTTTCATTCGCGAGTAAATCCCGCGACAAGGAGCGAATCCTTGTTATTCCTTTAAGATAAACGTTTTTCGCCCGGCAACAAGCCTTGCCGTCCCCCCACTCCACTCGACCGTTCTCGCACTCTTGGCGGAGGCAGGGATGAAGTGGGCTTTAGGCTCCTCGTCCCACCTCCTTGCCGCCGCGGCTACGACCAAAACCGGACCCAGGAAATAATCCCTAGGTATAGGAAAAGGGGGAGCACGACAGCCTAGAGATAAAAACGAGGTTTCACATGCCCCAGTCCGGTTCCGAAATGCATGACAGAGGATAAAAGACTTATCTGGATCTGCAGCCCTTGGAAATCTCATCTTGCCGCGGTTGGATCCTTGTGCTTGCAGCCCCGGCAACTCTGGCTTGCCGGGGTCGGGGCGCCGGTCCGTTTTCTTCTTTCCGAGTAGCTCAGCAGAATTGCTCATGTGCCCTGCAAACCAAAGGAGGACAGAAAAGGAACAGACAGACGTGCACTCGACCTCTAGGCTAGGGGTTAGTCGCCGCTAAGCACTATCAACCCTAACCAAGGAAAAGACTCGACCTAGCATGCATGCTATAACTTAGGGCGCCAGCGCTTCATTTATTTATGCTCAGGGTATGCGCCTGGCTTTGTACAAAGGGTCACATGCCTTGTCGGCAAAGCTTGTACAAAAGGTGGCTTGCCGGGAGGCCCGGCAAGCCGCGCCTTATGGGTAAAACTTGTGAAGATGCTCGATGTTCCAGGAGTTGCTCACTGGGACGGCATCTTCGGTCTCCAGGCGGACTGCGCCAGGCCTGGTGACTCGCATTACCCGATAAGGGCCTTCCCACTTCGGCGTCAACTTGTTGGAATTCTTGGCCGACTGAACGCGCCGAAGAACAAGGTCGCCTTCCTCAAGGCTTCGGGCATGAACCTTGCGGCTATGATAGCGGCGCAAGGCTTGCTGGTAGCTTTCCGCTCTCACAGCCGCCCGAAGACGATCTTCCTCAAGGTGCGTCGCGTCATCTTGGTGCAACGGCTCTTGCTCAAGCTCATCATAAGCAAGCACTCGAGGTGACCCGTATATGAGTTCTGTGGGGAGAACTGCTTCTGCCCCGTAAATGATGGCAAAAGGTGTCAGGCCGGTGGCTCGATTTGGCGTCGTCCTGATCGACCAAAGAACCACCGGCAACTCATCAATCCAGCGCCTTCCACTCTTGTGCAGCTTGTCAAAGGTCTTCGTTCTCAGGCCTCGCAACACTTCAGAATTTTCCCTCTCTGCTTGGCCGTTGCTTCATGGATGTGCCACGGAAGCAAAACAGACCTTGCTGCCGAGGTCTTGGATGTACTACATGAAGGTGTGGCTTGTGAACTGCGTGCCTTTGTCGGTGATGACTCTGTTTGGCACACCAAAATGGCAGATCGGTCCTTTGAAGAACTTGACGGCTGACTAAGCAGTCACCTTCCTCACTGCTTCCACTTCCGGCCACTTTGTGAACTTGTCGATTGCAACGTACAAGTACTCAAAGCCCCCGATAGCGCGGGGGAAAGGGCCCAGTATATCGAGCCCCCAGACCGAGAATGGCCAGGAGAGAGGGATTGTTTGAAGGGCTTGAGCCGGCTCATGAAGCTTCTTTGAATGGAACTGGCACGCTTCACACTTGGTTACTAGTGCCGTCGCATCCTGGAGGGCGGTGGGCCAGAAGAAACCTTGCCGGAATGCCTTCCCGGCAAGGGCCCTTGACCCTATGTGGGAGCCACATATGCCTCCATGTATCTCCGCCAACACCTCCAGTCCTTCCTCCCGGGGGATGCACTTGAGTTTCACACTGTTTGGCCTCCTCCGGTACAGGACTCATCGACGAACTGGTACAGGGCGGACCGACAGGCTACTTTCTCTGCTTCTTCTTGCTCCTCCGGAAGCTCCCCTGTTTGGAGGAAGTGGACGGTATGATGCGCCCATGCCGGAGCCTAGGGCTCGATGGCAAGGACTGATACGTCTCCAACGTATCTATAATTTTTGTTTGCTCCATGCTATATTATCTATTGTTTTGGACATTATTTTTCTTTATTATCCACTTTTATACTATTTTTGGGACTAACCTATTAACCGGAGGCCCAGCCCAGAATTGCTGTTTTTTGCCTGTTTTAGGGTTTCAAAGAAAAGGAATATCAAAGAGAGTCCAAACGGAATGAAACCTTCGGGAACGTGATTTTCTCAACGAATAAGACCAGAGAGGCCACGAGGTCCCAAGGCCACGAGGTAGGGGGCGCGCCCACCCCCACCAGGCGCGCCCTCCACCCTTGTGGGCCCTCCTGTTGCTCCACCGACGTACTCATTCCTCCTATATATATCCACATACCCCCAATCGATCAGATACGGAGACAAAACCCTAATTCCACCGCCGTAACTTTCTGTATCCACAAGATCCCATCTTGGGGCCTGTTCCGGAGCTCCGTCGGAGGGGGCATCGATCACGGAGGGCTTCTACATCAACACCATAGCCTCTCCGATGAAGTGTGAGTAGTTTACCTCAGACCTACGGGTCCATAGTTAGTAGCTAGATGGCTTCTTCTCTCTTTTTGGATCTCAATACAACGTTCTCCCCCTCTCTTGTGGAGAACTATTCGATGTAATCTTCTTTTTGCGGTGTGTTTGTTAAGACCGATGAATTGTGGGTTTATGATCAAGTCTATCTATGAATAATATTTGAATCTTCTCTGAATTCTTTTATGTATGATTGGTTATCTTTGCAAGTCACTTCAAATTATCAGTTTGGTTTGGCCTACTAGATTGATCTTTCTTGCAATGGGAGAAGTGCTTAGCTTTGGGTTCAATCTTGCGGTGTCCTTTCCCGGTGACACCAAGGGCAGCAAGGCACGTATTGTATTGTTGCCATCGAGGATAACAAGATGGGGTTTTCTTCATATTGCATGAGTCTATCCCTCTACATCATGTCATCTTGCTTAAGGCATTACTCTGTTTTTAACTTAATACTCTAGATGCATGCTGGATAGCGGTCGATGAGTGGAGTAATAGTAGTAGATGCAGGCAGGAGTCGGTCTACTTGTCTCGGACGTGATGCCTATATACATGATCATACCTAGATATTCTCATAACTATGCTCAATTCTGTCAATTGCTCAACAGTAATTTGTTCACCCACCGTAGAATACTTATGCTCTCGAGAGAAACCACTAGTGAAACCTATGGCCCCCGGGTCTATCTTTATCATATTGATCTCCTAGTACTTAGTTATTTCCTTTGCTATTTACTTTGCCTTTATTTTACTTTGCATCTTTATCATAAAAATACCAAAAATATTATCTTATCATATCTATCAGATCTCACTCTCGTAAGTGGCCTTATAGGGATTGACAATCCCTATTTGCGTTGGTTGCGAGGATTTATTTGTTTTGTGCAGGTACGAGGGACTCGCGCATAGCCTCCTACTGGATTGATACCTTGGTTCTCAAAAACTGAGGGAAATACTTACACTACTTTGCTGCATCATCCCTTCCTCTTCGGTGAAAACCAACGCAGTGCTCAAGAGGTAGCAAGAAGGATTTCTGGCGCCGTTGCCGGGGAGGTCTACGCAAAAGTCAACATACCAAGTACCCATCACATACCCTTATCTCCCGCATTACATTATTTGCCATTTGCCTCTCATTTTCCTCTCCCCCCCACTTCACCCTTGTCGTTTTATTCGCCCTCTCTCTCTATCCTCCCTCTCTATTTGCCTCTTTTTGCCTGCTTGCTTTTTGTTTGCTTGTGTGTTAGTTTGTTTGCATGTCATTATGGCAGTCCTTTACCTTCTGCCTCTATGTCTGAAATTGGGGAAACTATTGTCGATAATAATTCTGATGCTCCTACTAAAGAACCCACTATCTCACATACAAAAATATTCTGTGTTGGTAGTGGTAACATTATTGGAAAAGGAGTTATTCAAGATTTCTTTACTTGTGCCGGTGCTTTACCTTCTATGGGTAGTTCTATCCTTCATAGAACTAGTAGTCTTGCGGACGCTATTGCCATGCTTGTAGTTGAACTTGAAAGACAATTCATGCACATGCATCCTTCTATACAAAGGATTTTTCTGGAATTTTCTAATATTGAGCATTCTTCTGTTAAGCGTGCCGCTACTATCTTTTTGGCTCATGAGTTTAGATTCATAATAAAAGAGGCCAAAGAAATCTTTGCACATTATAGGGTGGACGCTTGCCGTCCTCCCATAGAGGCTATCCTCTTTGATTAAGAAGAAATAATGCGCTTTCAATCTCTAGATTATGTTGCTTTCAATGAAAATCTTAGAAAAAGGGTTCCTACCAATGTTTTAGTTGACAGAATTTCTGAACTTAATGATGATTTAGCTATTCGAAATAATGAACTAGGATATTCTCTTGAATATAGGCTCACAAAGTTCTGTCAAAAGAATGCTTATAATGATGAATTGGTTATGCAATATGAAGGACCAAAGGAGGAACCTATACCTCCCAAGGTTGATCTTGGGGACTTTTGTCCCATTAAATTTAGCCCTTTTGATTACTTTTGATTGCCTCAAAGAAAACTTGCTACCGAACGTACAGAATATGAAATGAGTTTTAATAATCTATCTTATTATTATGGCAATACCTAGATCTATTCTTGCTTGTTATGCCTAGCTAGGGGCGTTAAACGATAGCGCTTGTTGGGAGGAAACCCAATTTTATTTTTATTCCTTGCTTTTTGCTCCTGTTTAGTAATAAATAATTTATCTAGCCTCTGTTTTGGTTGTGTTTTTTGTGTTTAATTAGTGTTTGTGCCAAGTAGAACCATTGGGAAGACTTGGGGAAAGTCTTGTTGAACTTGCTGTAAAAAACAGAAACTTTAGCGCTCACAAGAACTACTGAAATTTTTATTTGGAAAGTGCTATTTAGTTAATTATTTTTGCAGATGATTAATAGATAAATTCCTCACGTCCAGCAATTTATTTTAGAATTTTTGGGGTTCCAGATCTTGCGCTAGCTACAGATTACTACAGACTGTTCTGTTTTTGACAGATTCTGTTTTTCATGTGTTGTTTGCTTATTTTGATGAATCTATGGCTAGTAAAATAGTTTATAAACCATAGAGAAGTTGGAATACAGTAGTTATAACACCAATATAAATAAAGAATGATTTCATTACAGTACCTTCCAGTGGTATTTTGTTTTCTTTCGCTAACGGAGTTCACGAGATTTTCTACTTTAAGTTTTGTGTTGTGAAGTTTTCAAGTTTTGGGTAAAGATTTGATGGATTATGGAACAAGGAGTGGCAAGAGACTAAGCTTGGGGATGCCCATGGCACCCCCAAGATAATCTAAGGACACCTAAAAGCCAAAGCTTGGGGATGCCCCGGAAGGCATCCCCTCTTTCGTCTACTTCTATCGGTAACTTTACTTGGAGCTATATTTTTATTCGCCACATGATATGTGTTTTTCTTGGAGCGTCTTGTATTATTTGAGTCTTTGCTTGTTAGTTTACCACAATCATCCTTGTTGTACACACCTTTTGAGAGAGCCATACATGATTTAGAATTTGTTAGAATACTCTATGTGCTTCGCTTATATATTTTGAGTTATATAATTTTGCTCTAGTACTTCACTTATATCTTTTAGAGCACGGTGGTGGATTTGTTTTATAGAAACTATTGATCTCTCATGCTTCACTTAGATTATTTTGAGAGTCTTAAATAGCATGGTAATTTGCTTAAAATCCTAATATGCTTGGTATACAAGATTAATAATAAAACTTTCTTATGAGTGTGTTGAATACTATGATAAGTTTGATACTTGATAATTTTTTTGAGATATAAAGATGGTGATATTAAAGTTGTGCTAGTTGAGTAGTTGTGAATTTGAGAAATACTTGTGTTGAAGTTTGTGATTCCAATAGCATGCACGTATGGTGAACCGTTATGTGATGAAGTCGGAGCATGATTTATTTTTTGATTGCCTTCCTTATGAGTGGCGGTCGGGGACGAGCGATGGTCTTTTCCTACCAATCTATCCCCCTAGGAGCATGCGCGTAATACTTTGCTTTGATAACTTGTAGATTTTTGCAATAAGTATATGAGTTCTTTATGACTAATGTTGAGTCCATGGATTATACGCACTCTCACCCTTCCACCTTTGCTAGCCTCTCTAATACCGTGCACCTTTCGCCGGTATCATACACCCACCATATAACTTCCTCAAAACAGCCACCATACCTACCTATTATGGCATTTCCATAGCCATTCCGAGATATATTGCCATGCAACTTTCCACCGTTCCGTTTATTATGACACACTCCATCATTGTCATATTGCTTAGCATGATCATGTAGTTGACATCGTATTTGTGGCAAAGCCACCATTCATAATTCTTTCATACATGTCACTCATGTATCATTGCATATCCTGGTACACCGCCGGAGGCATTCATATAGAGTCATATTTTGTTCTAAGCATCGAGTTGTAATTGTTGAGTTGTAAGAAAAATAAAAGTGTGATGATCATCATTATCACAGCATTGTCCCAGTGAGGAAAGGATGATGGAGACTATGATTCCCCCACAAGTCGGGATGAGACTCCGGACGAAAAATAAAAAGAAAGAATGAAAAGATTCCATATAAAAAAAGAGAAAAGGCCCAAATAAAAAATAGAGAAAAAGAAAAAAATGAGAGAAAAAGAGAGAAGGGACAATGTTACTATCATTTTACCACACTTGTGCTTCAAAGTAACACCATGATCTTCATAGTAGAGAGTCTCTCATGTTATCACTTTCATACACTAGTGGGAATCTTTCAGTATAGAACTTGACTTGTATATTCCAATGATGGGCTTCCTCAAATTGCCCTAGGTCTTCATGAGCAAGCAAGTTGGATGCACACCCACTTAGTTTCCTTTTTGAGCTTCATATACTTATAGCGGTAGTGCATCCGTTGCATGGCAATCCCTATTCACTCACATTGATATCTATTGATGGGCATCTCCATAGCCCGTTGATACGCCTAGTTGATGTGAGACTATCTTCTCCCTTTTTGTCTTCTCCACAACCACCACTCTATTCCACCTATAGTGCCATATCCATGGCTCACGCTCATGTATTGCGTGAAAATTGAAAAAGTTTTGAGAATGTCAAGAGTATGAAACAATTGCTTGGCTTGTCATCGGGGTTGTGCATGATTTAAATATTTTGTGTGGTGAAGATAGAGCATAGCCAGACTATATGATTTTGTAGGGATAACTTTCTTTAGCCATGTTATTTTGAGAAGACATGATTGCTTAGTTAGTATGCTTGAAGTATTATTATTTCTTTGTGAATATTAAACTTTTATCTTGAATCTTTCGGATCTGAACATTCATGCCACAATAAAGAAAAATTACATTGAGAAATATGTTAGGAACCATTCCACATCAAAAATTCTGTTTTTATCATTTACCTACTAGAGCACGAGCAGGAATTAAGCTTGGGGATGCTTGATATGTCTCCAACGTATCTATAATTTTTGATTGCTCCATGCTATATTATCTACTGTTTTGGACATTATTGGGATTTATTATCCACTTTTATATTATTTTTGGGACTAACCTATTAACCGGAGGCCCAGCCCAGAATTGCTGTTTTTTTGCCTGTTTTAGGGTTTCGAAGAAAAGGAATATCAAATGGAGTCCAAACGGAATGAAACCTTCGGAAACGTGATTTTCTCAACAAATAAGACTAGAGAGATTTGGACCCTACGTCAAGAAAAGAAACAGGAGGCCACAAGGTAGGGGGGCACGCCCACCCCCACCAGGCGCGCCCTCCACCCTCGTGGGCCCCTTGTTGCTCCACGGACATACTCCTTCCTCCTATATATATCCACGTACCCCAAACGATCATATACGGAGACAAAACCCTAATTCCACCGCCGTAACTTTCTGTATCCACGAGATCCCATCTTGGAGCCTGTTCCGGAGCTCCGCCGGAGGGGGCATCGATCACGGAGGGCTTCTACATCAACACCATAGCCTCTCCGATGAAGTGTGAGTAGTTTACCTCAGACCTACGGGTCCATAATTAGTAGTTAGATGGCTTCTTCTCTCTTTTTGGATCTCAATACAACGTTCTCCCCCTCTCTTGTAGAGAACTATTCGATGTAATCTTCTTTTTGCGGTGTGTTTGTTGAGACCGATGAATTGTGGGTTTATGATCAAGTCTACCTATGAATAATATTTGAATCTTCTCTGAATTCTTTTATGTATGATTGGTTATCTTTGCAAGTCTCTTCGAATTATCAGTTTGGTTTGGCCTACTAGATTGATCTTTCTTGCAATGGGAGAAGTGCTTAGCTTTGGGTTCAATCTTGCGGTGTCCTTTCCCGATGAAACTAAGGGCAGCAAGGCACGTATTGTATTGTTGCCATCGAGGATAACAAGATGGGGTTTTCTTCATATTGCATGAGTCTATCCCTCTACATCATGTCATCTTGCTTAAGGCGTTACTTTGTTTTTAACTTAATACTCTAGATGCATGCTGGAGAGCGGTCGATGAGTGGAGTAATAGTAGTAGATGCAGGCAGGAGTCGGTCTACTTGTCTCGGACGTGATGCCTATATACATGATCATACCTAGATATTCTCATAACTATGCTCAGTTCTGTCAATTGCTCAACAGTAATTTGTTCACCCACCATAGAATACTTATGCTCTCGAGAGAAGCCACTAGTGAAACCTATGGCCCCCGGGTCTATCTTTATCATATTGATCTCCTACTACTTATTTACTTCCTTTGCTATTTACTTTGCCTTTATTTTACTTTGCATCTTTATCATAAAAATACCAAAAATATTATCTTATCATATCTATCAGATCTCACTCTCGTAAGTGGCCTTATAGGGATTGACAACCCCTATTTGTGTTGGTTGCGAGGATTTATTTGTTTTGTGCAGGTACGAGGGACTCGCGCGTAGCCTCCTACTGGATTGATACCTTGGTTCTCAAAAACTGGGGGAAATACTGACGCTACTTTGCTGCATCATCCCTTCCTCTTCAGGGAAAACGAACGCAGTGCTCAAGAGGTAGCAAGGACCAAAGGCATTTATTCCGCCATGAGAGCGGTTGTCTCTATGGCCAGGGCTTGACACCCTGTCGGAGTCAGTCGCTCTTGGGCAGGCTCAGCGTCCGCGGCAGCACCCTTGCCGGTAGCCCTAGGGGGCTCGGTAGGAAAGTACTTGCCGGGACCTGATTTCCTCTGCTTGTTCTGCCCCGCTGATGGTTCGACAGATGGTTGAGTTAACCGGAGCAAAAAGGTACCTGGTTCCATAGGTAGCTTGAATGCGGCATGCTTTGAGAGGTAATCGGTGATGTCGTTCTCCGCTCGAGGGACATGCTCCGCCTGGATACCGTCAAAGCGTTCCTCCAGCTTCCTCACCTCATCTACGTAGGCTTCCATCAATGGGCTCTGATAATCCTTGTTGACCTGCCTGACAATGAGTTGCGAGTCGCCCCTGACGATGAGCTTCTTAACCCCGAGGTCTGTCGCAATCCTGAGACCAGCAAGCAATCCCTCATACTCGGCGGTGTTGTTGGTGGACACCTCCCTGGGGAAGTGCATCTGGATCACGTACTTGAGGTGTTCTCCGGTGGGTGCAACGAGTAGCACACCGGCACCAGCGCCTTGCAGCGAGAAAGCCCAATCAAAGTACATGATACAGTCGCGGTGTGCTTCCTTGCCGGGGAGAGTGGTCTCCTGGATTTCTTCGTCAGGCGTCGAGGTCCATTCTGCGATGAATTCCGCCAAGACTCTGCTCTGAATTGTCGAGGTACTTTCAAACTTTAAACCGAAACTTGACAGCTCCAAGGCCCATTCCACAATCCTTCCGGTTGCGTCCGGGTTGTGCAGTATCCGTTGCAACGGGGGGCGGGTGACGATAGTGATCTCGTGGGCCTGGAAGTAGTGACGCAGCTTCCTCGAGGCCATAAGGAGGCCGAAGAGCAATTTTTGCACGCCGGAATACCTCGACCTAGACCGCTGCAAGAGGGAGCTGACAAAGTAAATCGGGTGCTGCATCATCTTCTTCTTTGGCACCACTTCACTCGACTGCGCGGGCATTGCCTTGGTGGCACCAGACTCCGTCGGGGGCTGCGCCTTGTCGGCACCAGGCCCTGCCGGGGGAATCTTTGGCTTGCCATCCGCTGGTTCTGCCGCCATTGCCGCCGCCTCGTCGACCTCCCTTTGTGCCACCAGTACGGCGCTGACCACTTGATTCATCGCCGCCAGATACAGCAGCAACGGCTCTTGTGATTTAGGCGCAACCAGTATCGGCGTGGAGGAAAGGTATTTCTTCAGATCCTGCAGTGCTGCTTCGGCTTCTGGTGTCCACTCTATTGGGCCTGCCTTCTTCAAGATTTTGAAGAAGGGAAGGGCACGCTCGACGGACTTGGAGATGAACCAGCTCATGGCGGCAACGCAGCCGGTGAGCCGACGCACATCCTTGATCCGCTTGGGCGCCTCGATCTACTCAATAGCCTTAATCTTGTCTGGGTTTGCCTCGATCCCACGCTGCGACACAAAGAATCCAAGAAGCTTGCCGGACAGAACGCCGAAGACGCACTTCTCAGGGTTCAGCTTGAGGTTGATCTTGCGCAGGTTAGCAAATGTCTCTTCCAGATCTTGCACAAGAGTTGGCCCGTCCTTGGTTTTGACCACTATGTCATCCATGTAGGCCTCCATATTTCTATGGAGCTGAGGTTCAAAACCAATTTGTACTGCTCTTGCAAACATTGAGCCGGCACTCTTCAACCCGAAAGGCATCCGTAAAAAGCAATACGTACCACATGGGGTGATGAATGCCGTCTGCTCTTCATCCTCTCTTGTCATGAAGATTTGGTGGTAGCCTGAGTAGGCATCGAGGAATGATAACAGATCGCACCCGGCCGTGGAGTCAACAATCTGGTCGATGCGCGGCAACAGGAAGGGGTCCTTAGGGCAAGCCTTATTAATATATGTGTAATCAATACACGGCCTCTACTTCCCATTCGCCTTGCGCACCACTACTGGATTGGCCAACCACGTCGGGTGGAGCACCACTCTCACCAAACCTGCCGCTTCCAACTTCCTGATCTCCTCCGTGATGAACTCCTGCCTTTCCAAAGCCTGCTTTCTGACTTTCTTCTTGACGGGCCGTGCGTGGGGGCAGACAGCTAGGTGGTGCTCAATCACCTCCCTGGGAACACTGGGGATGTCGGATGCTTGCCATGCAAACACGTCGACATTTTCCCGCAGGAAGGTGACGAGCGCGCCTTCCTATTTGCTGTCGAGGGTGGAGCCTATGATGAAGGCCCCTCCCGTGCCATCTTCCCCGACGGGCACCTTCTTGGTATGCGGCAGCTCGGCTCTGGATCTCTTGCTCTTGTCGGTAGAGCTCTCTTGCACGTCCTCAACGGTAGCACAACACTCCGAGGAGGTGCGCTTGCCAGAGTGGGTGCGAGAGGTCTTATCGGGCTCCTTTTTCCCTCCCGGGCCGTCAACGGCAGGAGCAGGTGCCTTGACAGTAGCTGCTGCAACTGCTTCCCGGTAGAGTTGGTCGGCGCAGATCAGCGCGTCCTTCTTGTCGGAGGGGACGGAGATGATGGTCAACGGCCCGGGCATCTTTAGCATGTTGTAGGCGTAGTGTGACGTCGCCATGAACTTGGCCAATGCTGAGCGGCCGAGGATCCCATTGTAGGGCAAGGGGATCTCGGCCACGTCGAAGATGATCCTCTCCGTCCTGTAGTTCAACTCTCCTCCCAATGTCACGGGCAGTGTGACCTTTCCCTTCGGCTGGCTCCTCCCTGGATTGACCCCTTGAAACGTGCCTGTTTCCTTGAGGTCTCCATCAGGGATTTGCAACCTTTTGATCACGGCAGGCGAGATCAGGTTCAGGCCGGCCCCGCCGTCAACCAACATCTTGTTCACCCTGAGGTTGCGTATTGTTGGCGAGACCAACAATGGTGAACACCCGACCGCGGTAGTGCGGTCAGGGTGGTCCTCGGCGTCAAAGATGAGGGGCGTGTTGGACCACTTCAGCGGCTTCTGAGCGTCGAACGACGGCTCTGCTGCTGTAATCTCACGCGCCCACTGCTTGAGCTGGGGTGAGAGGTATGCAGCGAGGCGCCGTCATCGATGCACATGGCCTCCGTAGCCTTCTGGAACCCTTGCTCACCAGACTCGTCGTCCTCGTTGTGATCGTCGTCTTCTTGTTTCTTGTTGCGGCCCCGGGCGGGCCTCTCTTGCTGGTTGTCCTTGCCGGGGCAGCCTCCTTGGCCGCCACACTTCTTGCCGGATCCCTCAGCACCATCCTGGTCCTTCTCCTTATCCCTCCTTTCGTACTCAGCCTTTTGCTTCCCAGCAAGCAGCTCGACTTGTCGGCAGTTCTGGAGGTCGTGGCCCTTGGTGCGATGGATCTTGCAGTATTGCTTGCCGGAGCTTCCTGGCTTGTCGGTAGCCGCCAGGGCCCGGCAGGCGGCGCACCCGGCAATCTCCTTGCCAGGGGAGTCTGCCTTGACCTTCTTGTCAGCACCGGTATCGTCAGATCCCTCAACGGCAAGCACGGCCTTGCCTTTGCGTTTCCTGTTGCGACGCCGACTCTTCTTCGTTGGGGTGGCGGCGTCTTCATCAGTAGAGTCAGTTTCCGCGTTGGCGTCTTCACCGGGGTACTTCCTTCCCTCTTCAGCTCGGGCGCACCTATCGGCCAAAATGTAGAGCTCAGCCACATCCTTAACCTTGGTCATCGCTAGCTCCTCGCGCATCTTGAGATTGCGTATGTTCTGGTGGAACGCGCTAATCACAGCGGCGGGATGAACGTCGGGGATGTTGTACTGCACCCGGCTGAATCTCTGGATGTACTTGCGCAGGGTCTCCCCTTCCTTCTAGGGAATGATATGCAGATCGCTGGCCTAGCCATGAGCTTGGTGGCCTCCTGTGATGGCGCCAACGAACTCATGGCACAGATCTGACCAGGAAGAAATGGAATCCACCGGCAAGTGCATCAACCAAGACATCACATTGGGCTTGAGCGCCAGCGGGAAATAGTTGGCAAGCACCTTGTCGTCGCGAGCCCCAGCGGCCTGCATCGCGATGGTGTAGATGCTGAGGAACTCGGATGGATGGGTCTTGCCGGTGTACTTCTCGCCGACGTCGGGCTTGAACGTGCGGTGGGACGGCCACTGGAACTGCCTCAGCTCACGGGTAAAAGCCGGGCAGCCCACCTCGTAAGGTAGGCCACCGGGGCCCCCCGGTGCCGGGTGGTCCATAGCGGGTCCTGCCCGCTTGTCCGACTGGTGGCGCGTTTCGCGCCGGCGCTCGACGGTGGTTCGAGCGTCTTCGTGAGCTCGCTCCCGAAGGACCTGGCGCTGGTCGCGGAGGGTCCACGGGTCGGACGACACTATGGAGATGTTATCACAAGCGTCGTCGCGACGGGCCGACGCCCGCGGCGGCCGGCGAGGAGGAGGAGAATGCACCGTGACTGCAGCTCCCTCGGTCCTCCCAGTGCCAGCATGTGGTGGTTCGATGGAGTGCCGGCCCGAGGGCCCCGCTGGTCACAAATCGTCTTTGTTTGCGACGGCAACAAGGCTCCGGATGGTGGCCCTCCATTCGTCGAGCTTCTCCGTGGCAGGAGGGAACTCGAGGAGCAGCTGTGCGCGTGCCAAAGCTTCCGCTGGCGTGGGCGGCGGCGACAGCTGTGCGGATCGCGACGCGCTTCGACTTCTAACTACGTTAGAAGGAGCTCCATAACGACCCAGCGGCTGCGTGCCATTTTCGCCAGCGCTTCGGCGAGCGTGCTGAACCCCCTCATCTTGCCGATGACGCACAGGGCTCTTCCCACGGTGGCGCCCAGGGTCACCATCATGGTGACGCTGCTCGGCGCGCACACCACGGGAAGAGCGCGCGGTGGTCGCCGGTGTAGGCGTCCTGGAGGTCGCCCCGCCGCCTGGAGTCGGCACAACGATGCCCCTGGAGGGCCCCGCGCCGCCTGCGGGGGCCCCAGCTCCGTCCTTGGATCCGGCGACGTGTAGCCGGTCGTCTGGCGCACGAACGACGCCGCTCGCCACGCTCCGACTGCCTGGGCGATGCTGGTGCTCGCAGGCCGCGGCCCGGGTCCTGTCTGCGACTGGTCTGCTGCTCGTCCGCACTGGCACGGGTCGTTCGGCTCCCAACGAATCGACCGCCGTAGCCGTCCTCTTCTTAGGGGCCATGGCGATGAGGAACTGCTAGGCCAACTACTAGACCAGATTCTCACAATTGCGCCCCCTACCTGGTGCGCCAAGGATGTCGGAGTGGAACAACACCTATGGGATCACAAGAATCCCTACTACGGTTGCCGGGGCGCAGGGTTGCGAGGAGAGCAGGGCCGCGAGGATGCGTAAAACCCTAGTCCTGCTTTGGTGGGTGTATTTCTGAGAGTTCTTGAGCTCTCGAACTAGCTGTGGTTAGCGTGTGGTTCGAAAGAGCCGAATCCCCCTCCTCGTCCCCTCGGGCCTCCTTTTATAGGAAAAGGGGATCGCCACAGTGGCACAAAGGAGGTGGAAAGGTCTACAGTGGCACGAGGTTATCCCTCGTATTACAGGACAAGGTGCATTTAATGCATCGCTTAGGTGTCCTCTTACTTTATCGGGGACGGGGGCGAGGCCCGTCCCGTCCGTCGCCGCTCCTCCTCGCTTCGACATGCGCCTCAGCCAGGGATGCGTGTGGTGCCATGTAGGCAGGCAGGCAGCTGAGTTGGCACGGTGGTGGAGCCTTCACGAAGATCTGCATGCCGCCACGCAGGCGCTTGATGAGTTGGCCTGGGAGATGCATGTTGCCACGCAGGTGCCCGCCCAGCTGGTTGGGCTGGCAGCTGCATGTGAACGGCGGTGGAAGCTTGGTTGACGTGGGCTTGGCGGTGGCCTTGCCGGTGTCTTTGGCAAGGGCCTTGCCGGGTGGCCCGGCAAGGGTCTCGCCGTGGCGTGTTGTCATCCCCGGCAAGGATCTTGTCGGGGGTCTGGTGGCCTTCCTTGGCAAGGGTCTTGCCGAGAATCGTTGTCTTCTAATCTGATCTTGAATATGTCTTCACAAAGATCCGCATGCCACCACAGGGGTGCCTTCCCGAGCCCTGGCCCCACGCTGATGATGGCACTGGGGGCCGTGGGCTCAAGGGTGGCTCGCTCTATTGGTGCGGGGCGAGCTGTCCCGGCAAGAGTCTTGTCGGGGCCGCTGAGGCCACCCGGCAAGGGTCTTGCCGGGGGAACTTGCTTCGTCCCTTTGCTCTTTGTGGTCTTGGCCTTGGCGTTGCTTTGATTGTCTTGGGCTTCGATCTTACCTTGGCTCACCTCCCTCGTTCTGCTTGGTGTGGCCATGGGCGCGGCTCTGACTGCCCGTGCACAGGAAAAGGGGTACATAGATGCGCCCCTATTTTTGTACACCAACATGAGAAGTGTCACTTTATGGTTAATGAAGGCATTGTCTTGGGTCATAAAATTTCTAAAAGAGGTATTGAAGTGGACAAAGCTAAGGTTGATGCAATTGAGAAAATGCCATGTCCTAGAGATATAAAAGGTATTCGTAGTTTCTTAGGTCATGCTGGTTTCTATAGGAGATTTAGCAAAGACTTTTCAAAAATTTCTAGGCCTCTTACTAGTTTCTTGCAGAAGGACATTCTTTTTGTTTTTTATGATGATTGTTTAGAAGCCATTGAAACACTTAAGAAAGCCTTAATTTCTGCACTTATTATTCAACCACCTGATTAGCAGCAGGCTCATAAACATCGTCTCCCTATGATTGTGCTTAAGTTGGATTTCAAGAAAGCCTTTGACAGTGTCAGTTGGGATGCTCTAAATCAAATCATGGAAGCCCGAGGCTTTGGGGATCGATGGATACATTGGATTAACGACCTGCTATCATCCGGCTCTTCAAGTGTCTTGATCAATGGACAGATTGGTGATAAGATTAAATTACAGAGTGGCCTAAGACAAGGGGATGCTTTATCCCCTTATCTTTTTATTCTCATGGCTGATGTCCTACAACAAATGTGCATCTCTGAGTATAATAGGGGAACTCTCTAGCATCCTCTCAACGAGATGGGCCTTTTCCAGTTTTACTGTATGCAGACGATACTTTGCTGCTAATCAAAGGCACGCAAGAGCAAGCACAAGTTGTCAGGAGGATTTTGGATGTGTTCTCCGCCTTCACTGGCCTGCACATTAACTTTAACAAGAGCACATTCGTGCCAGTGTGCATGGATGATATCACTTCCAATTGGGTGGCTGACAATCTGCAGTGTCCTATCTCCTCTTTCCCATGCACCTACCTGGGTTTACCTCTATCCTCACAGAAAATCAGTCACGGGATGCTGCTGCCTGTCATTCACAGAGTTGACCGCAGGCTATCCGTCTGGCTCGCCACTTTCCTCTCCTGGGGCGGCCGTCTCACCCTCGTTAATTATGTACTTGCCTCCATCCCCAATTACTTCATGGCATGTTTCATATGGCCACAACAATCTATAGACAAACTGGAGCGAATCTTATGAGGTTTTCTTTGGCAAGGAAAGAACTCTACAAATGGCGGACACTGTTTGGTGGCATGGGATTTCGTCACTCTTCCAAAAATTAATGGCGGGCTTGGCCTCAGAAATTTAAAGGAGCATAACATGGCAATGATCTGCAAGCTCACTTCTAATATTTTGCAAGGTCACGGAGCTCCATGCTATGAATGGTTCGTCAAAAGATACTGCAGCAACACACTTCCGGGCCGTCTACGGAGTGGGGACACTCCCATTTGGCGATGCCTGCAATCAACCATTCAGCTTGTTATACAATCTACCAGGTGCGTTTTGGGTAACGGATCTAGAATCTCTTTTTGGAAGGATTCGTGGCTTACTTTTCTCGTTTGCCCAAAACAAGAGCTGCTCGGTTGCATCTCAGTTCAATGCTGGAGTTTGGGACATCAAACTACATCCGAACCTCACTGTCGTAGCCAACAGAGAATTGCAAGCTCTAAATGACATCTTGACCGGCATCCAACCTGTGGAGGACCATGCAGATTCCCGGAGGCCAATCTGTTTGTACAACAAGCCTAGAACACATTTCTTCTATGAGATGCTCACGTTTAAAGGAGTTCAGTGCCCTTTGAAAGACAAGATCTGGGACAATCTTATTCCGAATAAATACAGAGTTTTCCTCTGGTTAGCGATCCGTGGCCGAGTGAACACAAGGGACAATATGCTGAAGAAACACTAGAAGATCACAACTCATAATGGTTGCGATTGGTGCCCCGCATCAGAAACCATACATCATCTTATTCTACGATGCCGGTTAGCAGATGCAGTTTGGCAAAGGATCGGCCTGCAAGGTATCGCCAATGCTTGCCCGGACCTACAAACCTTCTTTTTTATCAGCGGAGGCCATGGCTACGTACGGCAAGCTTTGACACATTCTCTTTTACGGCGATTGCAGTTGCTCTCTGGACAGCCCGGAACGCTCTTGTCTTCAGGACAGAGACATGGACTGCATCTCGGGCTTTCAATGAGATTCATCAGCTTCTTCATCTCTGGAAGCATAGAGCCCGACGCGATCAAGATTTAGCTACTTTGTGTAATTATGCTGCTCTTTTTCTCTAAGCCTAATTCCCTCTATTTTCATTTTTTCCTGCTTAGGCTTGGTGGTGGCCTGCTGCACATGCTGTGTTGCGCCCACACCACCTTCATGTAATATGACTCCTGTTATCCAGGTTTTTTGCCCTGTTTTGAATGCATAAGGTAGATCATGATCTACCTTCTCTTTCAAAAAAAAACAAATGTACAACTACAGAATAAAAAGTGGAATTCACTCTAGATCAAGAAATGGTCCAATTTTTTGTTAGAAATTTGCATGCTAGTCCTTTGCGTTTGTGATACCACATTTTTGTTACGTTTGACAACCCTACTAATTTCTTAGAGTGATACGTTTTGCCGATGCTTCGCTGGGTTCGGTTAGATTACAGTACCTTACTGATCCTTTATTTTGTCTCTAACCCAAACCTGCTAATCTGCAATTCTTAGCTCAGGATATCACATCCAGAACCCTGGTAGTGATCTAAAATCACGTCGTCGCTGTGGCCAGAGCAACTTAAGGTCCAAACACATCAGGCTTCTTATAACTACCAGGAGTGAGTGAACGGCATAAAACCTCACAGTAGCACCAAAGGTCTCACAGGTTCCATGGCAAAGCCTACATGCTAAACAACAAGATCCCCCTAAAAGCAGACCTGACATTATAACATCCCTACAGACTTGTAAAAAACATTAGTTCTTGCTTCTATGCAACATTCATAAAGAAGAAGAGACAGCAGCAGCAGCAGCAGCAGCAGCTAAAACCCCAGCACCACTCTTTTGATGAGATGCAGGGAGGGCTAGGCAGCAGCCGACGGCTTGGTGCTCCTGGATGGAGTCCTCTTGGGATGGTCCTGGCTCCGCAAGATGGCGCTGTCCGACGAGTCCGAGCTGCTTCGCTCCCCGGTCAGCGCCTTGCTCGACAGCATCTTCCCCAGCACCTTCTTCGGCGTCGCGCCGCCCTTGGCCTTGCCGTTGGTGGTGCTCTTGCTGCTGCCGTGGCTCTTCTCGGCGCTGTGGCATTTCTCCAGCTTCGTGGTCTTTGATGAAAGGCTGAGGTCCTCCACCGCTATGACTCCATCCCACTCGTCTTCAGTGTTGGTTGTGGCGCCTGACCTTGAGCTCTCGTAGGAGCCGATGCAGATGCTGTCAGCTCGGACGGTTGCCGCCGCAGATGCCCTTGTCTGCTCGTGGTACAGCACCTGAACCACGGTTCTCAGAGGGAGGCGCTCGTTCTGGACGGCGTGAGCGCATGCTTCTGGCGACAACTTCTTGCAGTCCATGAGGCAGCACAGCTTCTTCTTGTCGCTCTTGCTTAGGCTTGGGTGCTCCTGCTCAAAATTTCAGAGAAGAAAATGTAAAGCGTTTATCAAACGAATATAGAACCATAAGGAATGAGAAATCTATATGCATCTATATGTATACATAGATATTGGTTGCGATGACAGGAAAGAATGCAAAAACATTTCATAAACAAAAACAAAAACAGCAACAATTCAGATACATTAGGAATATATTTGGAAGTATGCACAAGAAAGTGATTTAGTAGGCAATGTACATGCAGATGATGAGTTATAAGAGTACCTTCATATACATGTCAATGGCGCGATATATCCCATCATGGAAAGGCCTTGAATTGCCTGAAATTGCCTCAGCAAGATTGATGAACTTCAAAACAGGGGTATTTGGGTCCTTTGCAACCTCGGTGAGATAACCATCAACGATTTTTGCTACTGTGATCATAGATGCACTAGGTGCTTGCACGTGACCGTTCACCTCAGCATTATGTTTCTGAGCATTTTTGCTATCTTGCCTCACATACTCTTCGACGATACTAAGGATCATGTCAATGTCATAACCAGTTGTCTCCCCATCGACTGTAGGAATAAGAAGATCAGACACGGACGCTTCATCCAGCTGCCGTCCAATTCTCTTCACGAGCTCTTTCCTGCACATCTCTCCACATTTAAGCAGATTGGTTGCCCTCAGTAGCTTTAGCAGGAAGCTGCATGAGACTGAGCCTTTCTCTGATGGTAACAAGCATGTGATGGTAACTAGCATCGCTCGGACCTTTCCATCACCATGGATCATTGAAACCTTGCTTAGTGAGGGGAGCTTCTTGTATGTGTAGGCTTTGATTGCCTCACCAACAGCATCCTTGGGCACCATGCCCATTGTTTTGATAGCTGATATGACTTGCTTGTAGGAATCGATGTCGAGATCTGTGAGATCCTCGACCCACCAATCCTTAGGCACAGCCGGCTGCTTCTTGACTCCATTCCATTGCATATCAAGGTCATTCTCAGCTGAGAGCTTCTTGCGATTGTACGTGTATGACCATTCAACCTTGGAGGTGTCAACAGAGGCTTTTGAAGCAATAGAATCAATGCAGTGGCTAACCAGCTTAAGATCCTCTGACCATGGTAAATGAGCTTTTGTTGTCCCAAGGACAATAATGGAATCTTTCCAACTCCTGAATATGCTTGAGCTGAGGAAGACATCAATCTTGTAGATCAGATTACCCTTGTCGACAGTTTCATTCATCTCCAAGTACTCCGCAGCGCAGCGGGCAGCAACGACATTATACGCATTGAGTGTGACAACCATGCCATAGCAGAACTTGGCACATATCTCAAAAGCCTTTGGGCCACCAGGAATGTCATGGATGTGGATATCGATATTTTCATCACCAGTAGTTGGGATCAACTTCTGAAAGCGAGCACACTTGGATAGAAGTGGAAACTGCATGGACGGATGAAGTAAAAATCAGGAAAATATAACTGCTCATTCGTTAGAAAATATAACAGTGCATTCGATAAAGAAGAAAAATATATAACAATGTCATCTCTGCAATGGATCAATGAATTGTGTGAACTCCATACCATAAATTAATAGACTAACTTGAGTGAAACCACAAGGGCTAATAATATGAGATAAAAAGAACATGGTACAAGGGTTTTTCGACATGGAAATAGGAGAATAAGTTGCTAACTAAAAGTAAACAAAAAAGACATGAGGCCATGATCTTCTGAAGTACGACTAATTTTTACTAACATAGATCTTATGAAAGCAGTCTACAGCAAAAGGTAAATGAAGAGAACTGAATTGTTTACCTTGTGAAGGTAAAACTTTGTGTTCCCTAGACGAACAGTGATATCACTCACCAATTCAGTTTCCACAATTCTGCAAAAACAAACAATTCTCATAAGAGAAATAAAAAAGGAACAGGCAACTGCAATCATGTTATATCTTTCTTTTTTTTGGTAATCATTTGATAAATTGGAAGGACAAGACAGTATTTTGTTCAAATATTTTTGTTGTTGTTGCTATGAGTGGATAACAGATTTGTCTATTTAGCATGAGACCATTTAAAGAGATGGGGAATGCACAATGAAAAATCATGAATGTTACACGAGAAATAACCGTGCACATTTAGAATCTAAAAAGTAAAAAAAACTCAAAAGCAGTATCCAATTAAATATTTTTGTAAAAAAGAAATGAACTTACATGTAGTACGAACTAATATTTAGCAATTCAAATATAACTGGAAAGATCGTCAAAAACTTCAAATGAGGCACCATTTTAAAATCACTTCCAAGTTCTCAACTCAAAATCCCTTTAGGCACTTGGATATCCAAGAGTACGGTTATCTTTAGGGGACTTTTTCAATCATGCAGCTATATCATTAGTTCTTTAGAAAGATCCGACAAATAACGGCCATTCCGCTCTAACCAAGGCTGAAGTAGACGACATTAAACTTGGAGCAGTTAACATCATACAAAAGGCTCCCCGGAAAAAGGAAATCATACTAAAGGTACTTGTGTGGATCCCAGGAACAAAACATGCACATATCCTGGATACGATAGGGTATATTACCCACAAGACATTTGACAATGAGAGGATATAAAAGAAAGTGGTAGTCCCACGGTTTGAACTTTGACCCTTAAGGATCTGAGAAGCTGGGGAAATATAATACTCACATGTACTACAAAACTAAACAAGATACCATAGTTGTTTATGCTGGTTGTCCGTTATTAGCATTTTGTTATGGTCCCTCTATATGACTGGAGTAATTCATATGCTAAAGCTCGACAGAAGTTTCAGAGATGCAGAAATGAAGAGAACTGACACAAAAACCGGTTCTTGTTGGGATCATGTATTAATAATACCTAAAACCAATAAGCGGTGAGATGGTTGTATGCTGATCCAGAGGTAGCAAGCAAGCAAACAGAAACAATGCACAGGAACAAGGTGAATGAACATGCAAGGGGAGGGATGAATGGATCACTCACCTGACTTCGCTCCCATCGTCCTGAAAGGTGTCCGGGTTCGATCCAAGCTTCATGAACTTCATCTTGACAGAAGCAGAGGTTCAAAGCACGAACAAAATATGCAGCTTCTCACTCCCCCAGGCCAACAATGCGCTCACACACAGAGCAGAGCAGAGCAGACCACCACCGCAGGAGGAGGAAGAAGAAGACGACTTGTGTGCTATGCTAACCCATCATACTACTTGTCCGGGGAAGGAACATCAACGGCTCCAGAGTCCAGACGGCAAAGAAACAGCAAGTACAAGGAACAGAAGCAACTTGGGTAGGCCGGTGGGGCGGGGAGGGGGGCGGCGGGAGGGAGACGGAATATGGCAACGTGCCCGGCCCGGCGCCCGTACAACGGAAACAATAGCGGCAGCGGCAGGATCGGTCCTTGAGGGAGGCACACTCCACCCTACTTATGCGGGGCGGTGTTGCGGGCGGCGAGGAGCACAAGCGCCTCAGGGGGAGTAAACAATGGCGGGGAGGGGCGGACACCCACAAAGCACAAAGCTGACACAGCCCCACCTCCTCCTCCTCCTCCTCCTCCTCCTCCTCCTCCCCTGCCACTGTCTATTTCTTAATCCGCCTGTCCGTCCTTCTTGATCCCGGCGGGTTGAGATCTTCCGCAATAAATTTCCCTTCCCCCGCCACAGCACCGGTAAACCGAGAAGGAGAGAAAGAATCACGCAGGCAGGATCTTGTGTCCAACGCCCGCGCCTAGCATAAACAACCGGTCCACATTCCTCCTCCCAGACCCTACAAATCTCTGCACAAACAACGGGGAAAACAGAGTTAGCCGAGATTTTTTTAAACGAGTTGATCGACACGGCGCATCTTTCTCTAGTGCAAATGGGGAGGCAACGGGGAGACCGGACCGGCGACCACTTGCTCGCTCCGGTCTGCGCTCGTGCTTGCGCGGGGAGGAATCTTGTAGCAAGATCTCGCAGCCTTGTGCCGGGACGAAGAGAGATACTCCTACTTATATTACGCGAGAGGGAGGGGGATAACGGAATTTGATTGATTAAAAACCCGTTGAGCCCACAGGAATTGCAGCCGCAATGTGACGGCCACGAGGGAGCATGTGGAGGGAGGGAGGCGTCGAGATTTATAGCGAGGCGAGCCACGGGGATGGCAACAAAACAAAACCAACCCAACCCAACAAAGCGCGCAAGAACAAACGGAAAGCGGGCGGATTAGGGCGGGCTATGACCGGAGAAAGAGGAACAGTGCGAGGACGGAGGCAGACCCACCTCCCCCGAGAAAAAGACGGACGGAGCCGGCCCCAAGAACTGCTCGCCGCCAACAGCAAGTGCCCTGCCCTGCTCGGGGAGAAGGATGCGGCCACGCGACGCAAGTGCGCGCGCGCATGTGCCCGTGTCTCCCTGTCGACCCGGCTGGGAGGAGTGTCTCCCTCCGATGCCCGCGTGCGTGCGTGCGTGCTTGTGCTTGTGCTGGGAGCGGGAGAAAGGCGGAGGAGGGCGTGGCGATTAACCTCGGGCGAGAGGGTGGTGACCTTGCAAGCTAGCTCTTGCCTGCTTGCTTGCAGGCGCCCTCCTCCCTCCCTCCAATGGCCGCCGTGAACTGCACTGCACCCACACCCCGAGGAGCGAGCGAGGAGCGAGGCGGCCCGGCGTGCCTCCTCAAGTACCCGCAGCAGAGAGACAGCGCCACCACTACCACCGCCCCGCTCTCTCTTTTTCCTCGCAATGCACTGTGAAACGGAGCGATATGCAACAGGGAAAGCGAAAGCGGGGAGATCGGAGGGGGGGAGGGAGGGAGGAAGAGGCTCACCGCAAGCGTCCAAGGAGCGAGCGAGCGGCAAGGGGGCAGCGGGTGCTCGGGCGGAAGGCCTTTGAGGGAGCCGGGCTGCCGGGATCGATCCGTCGCTTTTGGGCTTTGTTGGGTTTTCTTTGCCGCCGCGCCCACGGCCTCAGCTCACTGTGCGCGCGTCGTACTGCTCCTGCACTTCTGCTTTGCTTTCCACAGGAGAGGAGAGGGGAATGGAATAGAAAGCTCTCTCCCGCGCGCGGTCCTGCTCCTGCCGCAGGGTGGTGGTGGTGGCCGCCGTGCCGCTGCCTCGCCCCGGCGCCTTTTGCTCAACGCTGCCTTTTATTTTTTGTTTGGCAAACGGTATATACCTACGTATTTATGGTGCAGTATGGGTCTATACCAACGTCTTTACAGCGTAGCGTAGCCTGGAGGAGGAGTAAATAATAGCCCATGCCGAAGTATTGAAAGCCTTCCTAAATGATAGTATGCGTGCCATTGATTTTGGATGATCGGCTCATACCTGCCTACTGGATTACTCCTCCTGTTATGGCGTCTTTTTAATAGGTACTCCCTTCTTTCTGGTTTATAAGGCTCAATTCAAAATTCTCACATACCAAGATAGATGGTGAATGGTGGAATACTTTTTGTAGTTTGCAAAAGCACCCAATTAATGCTCTTGTTTTCCTAAAAAAATATGTTTACCAATGCATTAATTGCAATGCATGCATGCATAAATTACATGCATTGGTCAATTTTCTCTTAGTACTTGCATGCAATGATTTAATGCACCTTGAAATCTGAACATGTGATGAAAAACAACCAAATTGAGCCTTATGAAATGAAAAAACTAAAATTTTGAGATAAGCCCTATAAACCGAAAAGGAGGGAATATAAAAGCCATCAATGGGCTAGAAAAGGCTGGTATATACACATTGCAGACAAGCAAGTAATTGCATCCATGTCTAAAATGCAAGGGTACATGGGAGGAAAAAAATATACATGTGATAAGGAAATAAATACTTAACACGATTTGGCACGGTAAATATGATATCCTCACATTTTACGACGGTCACCGTGCTACCTAAGTATAATAGTGAAATTAATTGTAATTTTCAAATCAAGTAGATATACACCTAACTTTTTGACGTGCTCAAATTTACCCCAAAAATGCATTTTAGGTCATGAGAATGCCCTTCCTGTTGGTCAAACTTGTTTGACCGAAACTTTAAAAATTCATTTGAACTCAGAAGAATGCAAATAAGATATCAAAATGTGAATAAAAATATCATCTACACGCGCATGTAATTTACATTCATCGCCTACACGTGCATTTATTCACGTTCACCCTAAATAGTTTTTATCGATATAAACCCTGAAAAGCTTTAAAGACTATTTTTGTCATGAACATAAATGACATGTGCATATAGGTGATGTTTTTATGAATATTTTGATATCTTATTTTGCGTTCTTTTGAGTTCATATGAATTTGTTATGAATTTTCAAAGTTTGGGTCAAACAACTTTGACCGGAAGCTGTTCGCCCCCCAGGGGTTTGAAATAGCGCCGCTCGGGGGCGCGCCGGCGGAAAAATCAGCGCGGGGGGAGGGGGGGTCGAGGTCGGGTTCCCAGCCCCCCCCCCCCTGATAACCCACAAGTATAGGGGATGGCAACAGTTTTCGAGGGTAGAGTATTCAACCCAAATTTATAGATTCGACACAAGGGGAGCCCAAAAAAATTTGAAGGTATTAGCAGCTGAGTTGTCAATTCAACCACACCTGGAGATTAATTATCTACAACAGAGTGATCGGTAGCAAAGTAGTATGATAGTTTTGATAATAGTAGCACCAGCAACGGTAACGGCAACAGTGATAGCAGTAATTTTGTAGCAAGTGTAACAGTGATGATAGCAGTAGTAACTTAGCAAGAACAATATAGGATAAATTTGTAGGCATTGGATCGGTGACTTGTTGGATGATATTCATCATGAGACAGTTATAACTTAGAGCGATACGGTACTAGCTCCAGTTCGTCAATATAATATAGGCATGTATTCCGTAAGTAGTCATACGTGCTTATGAAAAGAACTTGCATGACATCTTTTGTCCTACCCTCCCATAACAGCGGGGTCCATATTAAAAACTAAGGGATATTAAAGCCTCATTTTAATAGAGAACCGGAACAAAGCATTAACACATGGTGAATACATGAACTCCTCAAACTACGGTCATCATCGGGAGAAGTCCCGGTTTCTGTCACTCCGAAGTTGCCGGATCATAACATGTAGTAGGTGACTATAACCTGCAAGATCGGATTTAGAACATGGATATAGTGGTGATAACATAAACGGTTCAGATCTGAAATCATGGCATCCGGACCCAAAGTGACAAAACATTAAGCATGACAAAGTCATAGCAATATCAATCTTACAACGTAGTGGATAATAGGGATCAGGCCTAACAAAACTAACTCGATTACATGATGAATCTCATCCAACTCCTCACCGACCAGCGAGCCTACGAAGGAATTACTCACTCCCGGTGGGGAGCATCATGGAATTGACGATTGAGGAAGGTTGGTGATGACGAAGAATGAAGATCCCCTTCTCCGGAGCCCCAAACAGACTCCAGATCTGGCCTCCCGATGAAGAACAGGAGGTGACGGCGGCTCCGTCTCGTGGATCGCGATAATTCTTTCTCCCAGATTTTTTCTGGAAAAATAGGATTTTATAGCGTCGGTTTCAGGGTCTAAAAAATCTGTAAATGCATGGGTAAAATGGGAGGAAAAATATCTGTAATATAAAAATAAATACTTAACACCTTTCTGGAGGAGGAGTAAATAATAGCCCATGCCAATATTAAAGCCTTCCTAAATGATATGTGTGCCATTGATCTTGGACGACCCGCTCATACCTACTCCTTCACCATGTACGTTTTAACTCAAAACTCGGAAGAAACAGAAACTTTTAAAACGTCTAGAGGCCTGAGATAAGGCGATCCATTGTCGCCTTATTTGTTTCTATTATGTCCTGAAGGATTGATTGCTTGCTGAATAAAGCTGGGGAAGAGGGGGAGCTTGAGGGAGTGAAGGTGCGTAGGGAAGCACGACCATCGCTAATCTATTGTTTGCAGATGATTCATTAATCCTGATGAAGGTCAATACTAGAAATGCTGGGTGTCTCAAAGAAATCCTTACATCATATTGTGCTGCTTCGGGACAGAAAGTTAACGTCGAAAAGTCAAGTGTGTTTTTAGCCCTAATACTAGAGTTGAGATGAAGAAACAAATTTGCAACAGTTTGAATATAATGACTGAGGCACTATCAAATACTTATCTAGGCTTACCATCCACTATGGGATTAGATAGAACATATTGATTCTAGTTTTTGATGGATCGGGTTATGAAAAGAATTATGAGATGGAAGGAAAGGCAACTTTCAACCGGAGGAAAGAAAGTGTTACTCAAATCAAAATTGTACATGCTATACATCTTATGCAATGTCGCTTTTCAAATTTTCAAAATAGATTTGTAAAGGAATTACAGACACGATATCGCATTGTTGGTGGGGTGACAGTGACAATTAAAGGAGAATGCATTGGTTTAT
The DNA here is from genome assembly GCF_056163025.1 of Triticum urartu. Lineage (NCBI taxonomy): Eukaryota > Viridiplantae > Streptophyta > Magnoliopsida > Poales > Poaceae > Triticum > Triticum urartu. Next base: position 535,187,580 of record NC_141876.1, read on the forward strand.
GTGATGAAAGTTATGTGTGCCAAAGAAAGAAGGTGGAATGAGATTTCAAGATATTCATTGTTTTAACCTAGCCCTGCTGGCAAAACAGGCTTGGATACTCATTGTTTTTTTTGGCAAATAGTATATACGTATTTATGGTACATTATGGGTCTTTATGAACGTCTTCACGGCGTAGCCTCAAGGAGGAGTAGATAGTTGCCCATGCCAAAGTATCAAAGCCTTCCAGAATAATATGTGTACCATTGATCTTGGTGATCGTCTCATACCTACTGGATTACTCCTCCTGTTGTGGTGTCTTTTAAATAGTTTTCTTAAATAGGTATAAAATAAAAGCCATTAATGGGCCAGAAAAGGCTGGTATATACACTTTGCAAACAAGGAAGTAATTGTATCCATGTCTAAAATGTAGGGGTAAATGGGATGAAAAAACATCTATGTAATATGGAAATAAATACTTAACACATTTGACACGGTAAATATAATATCCTCACATTTTATGACGGTCACCGTGCTAGCTAAGTATAATAGTGAAATTAGTTATAGTCTTTGAATCAAAGAGCATAATGTACATGAACTTCCATAATCCGTCTAATGAGACACACAACATCATGTTCTCGAAACTAGTTTTTCACCGGTGAGTAAACCTAGACATGCTCAGCCTAGCCCGATGGCCCGAAGCCAAAGCCCGACGGCCAAGAAGGGCCCGGGCTCCAAATTTGGCCAGAATAAAAAGCCTCAAAGCCTAAAACAATTCCAATTTGTAGTTTTATTCAATATGTTGCTATTGTATGTTTTTATATGCCCTGAAATGACTAAATAAGATTATTTAATAGAAAAATGTACTTTTAGTTGTTTCGGGCCAAGTCATCATATCGGGCTCGGGTTTTGGGGCCAGGCTTTTTAAAGACCGACCCGAGGAAAGCCCAGGTCTACCGGTGTGAGTTCGAATTTGAACTACGAAATAAAATATTAACTAATCTGTTAGCATTTTGAACTAATGCACCCTCACTGAAACCTTAATAGGTATAAAAGCCATTAATAGGCTAGATATGGCAAATATGGACTTTGCAACACAAGGATGTAATTGTATGTGCGCCTAACCCATGGCTAAATGGGAGAGAAAATATGTTCGTGTAAGATAAAAAATAAGGGTATTTTTTAAAAAAATATCCTAAATATTCAAGTTTGTGACATGATTTACACTATTTAACATTTTTTCCTTTTTTAATTTGACTCAACTTGACCATGCTACTGTTGGGGAACGTTGCAGAAAACAAAAAATTTTCCTATGGTTTCACCAAGATCCATCTATGAGTTCATCTAGCAACGAGTGATCGGATTGCATCTACATACCTTTGTAGATCACGCGCGGAAGCGTTCAAAGAACGGGGATGAGGAAGGCGTACTCGACGTTATCCAAATCACCGGAGATCCTAGCGTCGAACGGACGGCACCTCCGTGTTCAACACACGTACGGTCAGCGTGACGTCTCCTCCTTCTTGATCCAGCAAGGGGAAGGAGAGGTTGAGGAAGATGGCTCCAGCAGCAGCACGACGGCGTGGTGGTGGTGGAGCTGCAGTACTCCGTCAGGGCTTCGCCAAGCTCTACGGAGGAGGAGGAGGTGTTGAAGAGGGAGAGGGAGGCACCAAAGGCGTGTGTTGAGAGGCCCTCCTTCCCCCACTACATATAGGGAGCCTAGGGGGGGCGCCGGCCCTAGGAGATGCAATCTCTTAGGGGGGCGGCGGCCAAGGGAGGAATCCCTCCTCCCCAAGGCACCTAGGAGGTGCCTTCCCCCTTTAGGACTCTTCCTTTCTTGATCTCCTGGCGTATGGGCCTCTTGGGGCTGGTGCCCTTAACCCATATAGGCCAAGGCGCACACCCCTAAAGCCCATGTGGCCCTCGGGGCAGGTGGCCCCATCTGGTGGACCCCCGAGACCCTTCCGGTGGTCCCGGTACAATACCGGTGACCCTGAAACTTGTCCTGACGGCCGAAATAGCACTTCCTATATATAATTCTTTACCTCCGGACCATTCCGGAACTCCTCGTGACGTCTGGGATCTCATCCGGGACTCCGAAAAACATTCGGGTTACTGCATATACATATCCCTACAATCCTAGCGTCACCGAACCTTAAGTGTGTAGACCCTACGGGTTTGGGAGACACGTAGACATGACCGAGACGACTCTCTGGCCAATAACCAACAGCGGGATCTGGATACCCATGTTGGCTCCCACATGCTCCTCGATGATCTCGTCGGATGAACCACGATGTCGAGGATTCAAGCAACCCCGTATACAATTCCCTTTGTCAATCGGTATGCTACTTGCCCGAGATTCGATCGTCGGTATCCCAATACCTCGTTCAATCTCGTTACCGGCAAGTCACTTTACTCATACCGTAATGCATGATCCCGTGACCAGACACTTGATCACTTTGAGCTCATAATGATGATGCATTACCGAGTGGGCCCAGTGATACCTCCCCGTCATACGGAGTGACAAATCCCAGTCTTGATCCGTGTCAACCCAACAGACACTTTCGGAGATACCCGTAGTATACCTTTATAGTCACCCAGTTACGTTGTGACATTTGGTACACCCAAAGCACTCCTAGGTATCCGGAAGTTACACGATCTCATGGTCTAAGGAAAAGATACTTGACATTGGAAAACTCTAGCAAACGAACTATACGATCTTGTGCTATGTTTAGGATTGGGTCTTGTCCATCACACCATTTTCTTAATGATGTGATCTCGTTATCAATGACATCCAAATGTCCATAGTCAGGAAACCATGACTATCTGTTGATCAACGAGCTAGTCAACTAGAGGCTTACTAGGGACATGTTGGTGTCTATTATTCACACATGTATTACGATTTCCAGATAATACAATTATAGCATGAATAAAGACAATTATCATGAACAAGGAAATATAATAATAATGCTTTTATTATTGCCTCTAGGGCATATTTCCAACAGCTACTACCACTTTCACCTGTTTTAACTTTTTTTACATTCTAATTGGCTCGCCTAATATTACAGTGATGATCTGGCTTGCACATAGCTCCGTCAATTAGCACAGCAGTATTTTCGACTAGTTCATTTATTTTAAATAAGTATAAGGTATCAATCGATGCATGGGTTGGATTATCTTTCTTCCAAGAAAACAAATTACATTAGACCTTCATGCTACTTCCTCCGTTCTGTTTGTACTCCCTTCGTCCGAAAATACTTGTCATCAAAATGGATAAAGAGGGATGTATCTAGAACTAAAATACATCTAGATACATCTCCTTTTATTTATTTTTAATGATAACTATTTCCGGATGAAGGGAGTAAGACGTTTCAGACAATTGGCCTTAAATTGTCTTGGGCATTGTCCGGACTGTCTAAAACGTTTTATAAAAGGTTTTATAAAAGTGAACGAAGAGAGTAGTATATGTTATGCATTGAGACTTCTTTTTTCGGCCGCATGGCGAGACACAAAATGTTTGCGAAAAGGCAAACCTAACGCGGTCAAAACGCCGGAGACTGCAGCTTTGTTGCTAGGGATGAGGGCATCTCCAGCCGTTGGCCCCCCAGCGGGCACCTAAAATCGCCGCCTGGGGTGAGCCGGCGCAAAAATTAGGTCTGGGGGCGAGTTGGTCCCCAGCCGCCGGCCCCAGGGCCGCCCCCAGGCATGTTTTAAAATAAAAGAAGTTCGGAGAAGTTTGGCTTAAACACGATAAAATTCGGTCAAACACGATAAATTTCGGCCAAACACGATAAATTTCGGCACATTTTGTCAAAGTTCGCGGATTTTCATTACATAGCACATATACATAAACTAATCTAAAGGAAAAACTGGCTGAAGTCGCCGTCGTCGCCGCCATCGTCGTCGTCGGCCTTCTCCTCCTTGACGCGGGCGCCCCTGCTGGACCCCTGCCCGGCGTCGCCATGGCGGACTGGTGGCGGCGCATCGTCGTCGTCGTTGTCGCAGATGACGATGACTCCGCCTTCGTCGCGGCCGCGTCGACGCTCCGCGAAGCGAAGCAGGGCGGCGCGCTGGCGCTCCTTCGCCTTCTCCAGGCGCTCCTTCTCCAACGCTATGGAGTCCCTACGCGCCCATTCCAGGGCCGCGTCGTCGTCGTCGTCGAGCTCCGTCGTCACCGGCGCGGCCGGCTTCTTCTTCACCGGCGCGAGCCCCGGCTCCGTCTTTGGCTTGACGAAGCGCGGAGGAGGAGCCGACGAGTAGGCGTGCCGGTCGCCCTCGTTGATGACGATGCCGGCGCTGCGAGTGCGCCGGCCGAGCGGCGTCTCCGCCGCGGGCTCGGCCTTGACGCCGAGCAGGGCCGGAGTGCCGGAGGAGTGCGATAAAGATCGGGAGGAGGAAGAAGAGGAGGAGGACCCGAACCTCCTTGGCGCCCATGGCCCGACGCGTCGGTGCTGCGCCGGGGCGGCCGCCCTCGCCGGGTACGCCAACGGCGGGTCGTTGCCGCCCTCGAGGTACGTCAGCACGCCCTCGAGTGTGCGGCCGGGGACGCCCCACCACAGGTGGCACCCCTCGCTGTTCTGCCGGTCGCCGACCACCGGCGCGCCGTTGGTGGACGCCAAGCGCTGCTGCTGGCGGCGCTCGAAATACGCCGCCCAAGCCGCGTGGTTGTCGGCGGCGTACTGGGGGAGGGAGAGTTGGGCGTCGGTGAGGGAGGCGCGCA